>NC_090922.1:553396616-553699646 GCF_040938575.1 Ambystoma mexicanum
AATGCAGAGGCTTTTAGGATGTAAGAGGATTCAATCCAGCACTACAGCTAAGTCAATTTCTAGTCTGGGATACTGAAGGGAAACCCTTATTGATATATCTTTATGTCCAGTTCATGAGTTCTGGATGACTACCCCTATATAACACCCCTCTCTTGGAATCCCCCTGACCCCACTGAGCCAAGAAGTAGTTCTGTTTTGCAAGTTGAAAAGGTTTACTTGATAATTTAAAAAATATATATATATATATATATATCACACTTTATAATAAATTAATAATTGAATATCACACTTAATCTGAGCAGTAATCTATAATGGATAGTCCGGCACTAGCACACTTCTTTATAATCAATGATGAGTGGTTATAGGATGGATACGATAGCAACAATACTTTTATGGTTTCAAATGGATGCAATGTGGAATGAAATGCAGTACAGAAAATAACTTGATAGGATTTCAGCAAAAGACAATGGCCCTCATTACGACCCTGGCGGAAAGCGACTGACCGGAGCGCCACAGCGTAAATAGCGTTTCCGCCATTGCACGAAGGAGCAAAGTGCGGCCCATTCCGACCCATCGGGCACGAGCACCACGGCATGGCGGAAGTGCAAAGTCCGCGATGGCGGAAATGACCCCAAAACGGCCCACACCGCCGCCGTACGGCGCCCTAGGTGCAATACCGCCACCCCTCTTAGCGGTCACCGCAGTGTGCGCCTACCGGAAAGTACGGTGCCCGGAAATATACGGAAACGGAAGTTAAAACATGGGCCCGGAACGGGAAACATCCCGGCGTACACCTATAAATACACTAAAACCACACAACCACTAAAATCACTACCCTGAAACACACCCCAACCCGTCAACCACCCTAGCGAAACCAAGAAAAATGGGAAAAGTAGCGAAGAAAGCGTGCGACCGCAAGCGGCAGGTCCACTTCTCCCGTGAGGAACTCACCGTGCTAACAGAGACCCTCCAGGAGAATGCTGCCGTCGTCTTCTGCACGCAAATGACCAGGACGGCACTTGCAAACAAGAAGGCCATATGGGCTCTGGTGGCACAGCGGGTAAGTGCGGTGGGGACCGCACCCCGCACCCCACAGCAATGCCGCAAGCGATGGGACGACCTGCGGATACGCGTCCGCAGCATACTCTCTGCCAACCGCAACATTGCCACAGCCACCAGGGGAGGTCCTGAATCACCCATCAAGTTGACCCCCTGGGAAGAAATCTGTGCCTCCACCATCGGAATGGAGAGCATAGAGGGAGTCGGAGGGATGGAGAAAGGAGTGCAGACATCCGAAGATTCAGGTAGGTGGGCCAGATAAAACAATGCCAAATCCACACAGTCCATCCATGTGAAGTACCATGCGTCCACATAGTGCAACAGAAACACATGTCCAGGAGAACGTCCACACACATCGGCCTGATAGCGCACGTTAAAACCCACAATAAATACATAAATAATTAAAAACCCCTAATACACGCACTACACGTGCAGCAGGCACACCCTAACTGCAGGCTGCCAAACAACTGCACCCTCACTCCACACACAAATCAAAGCACCTCCAAGGCCCCGACCCAAATCACCCTCAGGTACCACCCCAATGCATGTGATACAATGCCATTCCAATTCCCACAGACCCATCAATAACCCTCGCCCTCCTTTACTCCACCACAGGGTCCGATCCAAACGACGAGCTACAGGACACCCCTACCAGCACACCTGCAAAGAGTGCCAAGACCAACGGCCAGAGACCCTCCACCTCAGCTGCACGCATCAAGACACGGCAGCAGCACAAATCAGGTGGCAGCACAGAGGAGGGAACATCAACAGGCACCCCAGCAGCCAGCATGCCCACAACACCACCACCACAGGTCCCCCCAATGGATGCCACAGAAGGCACTGCCTCTGGTGGCAGCAGCACCATAGGTGACACCCCATTGATGGCAGCATGCTCGGACACAGAAAACGGGGATGCCGAAGTCAGATCCATCCATGACCTGTCCCAATCCCCCTGTCTGTCCCATCCCGTACAACATGAGGATACCACGCAGGGGCACCCACAAGACGACGACTGGCCATCCCCCACAAGCCCTGTGGCAAGGCAACATGAGGACAACAGCCCCTCTGTGACACCCCCGCAAATGGCCATGGCCCAGCAGAGGCAACAGTCCCTCGACCAGTTGATCGAACAACAGCAGCAACTGGCCACGCTCCTCAAGGACCATGCTGATGAATGTGGGGGCACTAAGGCAGACATAGAAACATCAACTGAGACACTTAGGGCACAAATCGAGAGTAGCACCGAGAGCCTGAGAGTCCAAATGGAGAGTAGCACCGAGAGCCTGAGAGTCCAAATGGAGAGAAGCACCGAGAGCCTCAGGGGGGAACTGCATGCGACGGCCAAGGACGTATGTGCCGAACTTGCCGCAGTGCGCCGTGTGCTCACTGAGCTCTCGCAAACCCTTAGGGACATGCATGGACGTGAGCAGGCAGACACATCATCCGTTGCAAGTTCCGTCCAGGGCAGCCCCCAACGTAGATCTGGAAGGAACCTGCGCTCCACAGGCAGGGGTGCCCCTGATACCCGCAGAGGGGGCATGCAATAGCGACAGCCCACTGACAATGAGCATCTTTGGACACTGGTGTTCGGGGGGGAGGTAGGAGGGTGGAGGGGGTGTGTTGGGCTCACTTGGGTGGCGGGTCGATAGGGTGTTCAACATGACATCACATATGCCATAAAAAGTGCACGATCAACCAATGAGATGTGTGGACATTGATCTTTGTGTACTAGGCCATCATAGGCGTACAGTCCATATTGTGCATGTCCCAGACACACGCAGTGCCACGAGTCCCGTGTCCATGTATCAGCCACCAGGCGTGAGTGCTAGAAGCATACATCAATGAGATGCTGACGAATGTCACGGGCCTCCGGTGCCTCGCAGACTCCATGAGGTGCTGCCACATCCCCACCCTCATCATGACCATCTTCAGGTGCTTGCAGTTCTGCATCAGGGGGCATGGGCACATTTCTACGTACGCACATGTTGTGGAGCATGACACATGCCATCACCATCTTTGCAACCTTCTCATGGCGGTACAGGAGTGCCCCGCCAGACCTGCTGAGGCAGCGGAAACGGCCCTTCAGTAGGCCGAATGCCTGTTCTATGACTACACGGGTACGTGAGTGGGCATGGTTGTAGTCCTCCTCATGCTGGTCCCGTGGGTTCCGGACTGGTGTGAGGAGCCATCTCTTCAGTGGATATCCAGCATCACCTGTATGTGGACGAGAAACGTATGATGTGGAATGCCATTGATACGTACGCACACCCCCCCCCCCCTTCCTGCCAGGTCATTGCCAATTCACATACCCCACATCATCATGCATGTAATGAGACTCACCGAGTAGCCAGGATCTGTTCCCTGCGTGTCGCTCCATGTAGCGTGGTATTGTAGAGTTCCTCAAGACCATAGAATCATGGGTTGATCCAGGGAATCGGGCACAACAATGTGTAATGATCCTGTTGGAGTCACACACCATTTGTACATTCAGGGAATGAAATTGTTTTCGGTTGCGGTACTGGGCCTCCATGGCATGTGGGACGACCAATTCAACATGGGTGCAGTCGATGGCACCAATGCAACCCGGTATGCCGGCAAGTGCATGGAATCCCACTTTCGTGTTTGTAATTTCCTGCTCCGAGCGTGGTAGGGAGATGTAGTCGTCTGCGTGCTGCAGGAGGGCATCGAGCACTTGCAATAGTGTCCGTGAGAACAGTGGCTGAGAAATGCCATGCAACTGTCCGACTGTGTGCTGGTAGGTGCCTGTGGCCAGGAAGTGGAGTACAGACACCACCTTCAGTAGGGGTGGGATGGCGGTTGGGCTATCTATCATGCTGACAAGGTCAGCCTGTGTCATGTCCACAATGGCGGCTATGGTGTCCCGGTCCAGACGGTAGAGGGTGTGGATCTGCTCATCAGTGAGGTTGAACGGATGTGCTCGGAGGCGTGGTATTGCGGGCTGCCTGCGTGGTGGTAGTGGCTGTGCTGGTGGGCCTTGCTGGCCCTGCCTTGGCCTCCTCCTCCTCCTGCGTCTCCTCCGTGCGGCTGGTTGTAGTTGGTGTTCGTCTTCTTCTTGGAGTTGGAGCACTTGCAGTGCTATCAGGTCCCCCAGGGCCAACATCGCGAGTCCTGCCGGTAGCATTTCGGTGTGGTTGTGGGAGGAGACTGGCTGTGCAATTTATGTGTTTTCAGGCTGTATGGCCTCCACCTGTGGTGATTCATTCCACCTGTGCAAACTGCTCTCCCCTTTGGCCGAGCACGTCACACGCACAACGCTGCAATTCGGGGAATGGTATCTTGCTATTGCTATCATGTATTTGTACCCGATGGCCGTGTAAGATTGGATTGATATGTTCATTCTGCTGTGGTCCCATTGTTTCCCATACTATCTGTGCAGTCGCGAACAGACTTGTGAAGGGTCAGTGGAACGTAGTACTCGAGTAACGGTGGGCCCTCATGCATCACTGTACCGAGTTGCAACGACGGGCGGGGCGTCCCATTCGTGGGTGAAGGCAGTTGCCATTTTCACACACAGCCGCACTCGATGGAATAATTAGTGATTTCAAACGGCCACAGATGCCTTTCCGACGTGGTGTTGCAAATGAGGAATTCGAAGGGCGGCGCTTTCGGTTTCCAGCTAGCGGCGAGGAGATGCCCACAGGTCTGACTGCAAATATAACGTTCTATTGTTCAATGTCCTTGAGACAGGGCCCATGGCGAGGGAGCAATGATTGATATGAATAGTTTGGGATGCGCAATAGCTACGTGGGCGATGAGGCCGGCCGTTCCCAAATACATGTTACTTCACAACACTGGAATTACGGGCTGGGGCACTGTGGATTTTGCAGGCTGCATAACGCACAGACTCAATGGATGTTTCTAATGTTATGTGAGTAATTATTCAGGCGTTTTGATCCCGGGATGAGGGAATGATGAATGGATGCATGGGCAGGTGATTTGATACAGAGTTTGCCATGTACAGGGCTTCTTGGGATCTATCCGCCTCCCCTACGCTATGTGATGCAGGGCTGCCATAGTGGGACCATCGTCTATCTGGCCTTGTTGAGCCCTCCCTGTCTCGACGCGCCCTCAGACACTTGTGTCCATGCACGTTAACATTCCCATCTGATGGATTCTGTTTTGACAGACGCATGCACAGGTACACTCGTTTGTGATGGTGTTTGCACCTCGATATAGATGGTTATGAGTCGCAAGTGGTTTTGGGGTGGTGATGATCCTTTTGAGTGGGCTAGCATGCATATGGCTGTGGATTTCGTGTGATCATTGAAGTGAGTTGTTCGAATGTAGTTCTGATGGCCATTCTGTTCTTTTTCTTTTCTTTTGGTTGACAGGTATCTCCTCCCCTTTTGCCACTGCCATCTGTATGCCACTCCTGCAGATGGATTTTACTCCCGACACCTGCTGCTTCGTGTTAATCAGTGGAGCAGCATTACGATCTTATGGGACGATCGCCAATGGCCCACATGCCCTTACGGAGTACTGGTGGCTCGGAGCAACATTTCGGCCTTTCAGCTGGACTAGTGCCTCCCCATTGGGACGGCCCTGCGGTTCTGTGCGCTTCCATGTTGCCTTTTCGTACGTGAATGTGGCTCTGTGTACCATGGGGGAACAGGGCGACACACAAGTAGTGGCTGGTCATTTCTTGCGGATGCAGCCCACAATGGTGATTAGTGTTTTGGAGTTCATGGCCTGATGGCTGTATGGGCTTGGTGACTTTGATGTGCATAAATTTCTATTCTGATTTGGCCCGTGTAGCGTTTTTCTTTGCAAGTGATGTGGCATATGCCTATTTGGGGGGCGATGTATTGTGAGGAGATCTGCATTGGGTTCCAGCTTCGGGGTTTAGTTGCGTGGTACTGTACTGGGCGCGTTTGCCTACTAAGCCCGTGAGGTCAGGGATGGGGGCTGCCTATATGACAGTTTGAATGTTGTCATGCTCAGGGGTGGGGGATTGGGTTTTGTGTAACAGATGCTGGTCAGCCAGGTGGACTGGTGGAATGATGTGATTTTCGGAATATTGCTGGTCACAGGTGCCTGTGTTTGCGTGCGTTTCTTGGTGGGGGACTGTGGTCATGTCCATTGGGATGGCTTCTGTATTCGTGCCATCTGTGCCCTGCAGCTCCCATTGGCCCCTCTTGTGTTTCTTTTGTTCGTTGGCATGCATGGGTGACTTGTACATTTCAATGGTTGCATTGTGACTTCAATGCACCTACGGGGAGTTGTACTTTGTGGGCAGGGAGCGGTGTACAGGCACTCAGTGGGGCCGTTTACGGTTGATTCGCGATGCCGTACTTCTCGCCATGGCGGAATGGTACATTACGCCATGCCTGATGGCGTTAGGTACATGTCTGCTAGGGTCGGAATTGGCGTACCCTTGCGCCATGGTGGTGTTTGCGGTTTGGCATGGCGCGCGCGCGCGTGCTTGGTGCAGTTAGCGTTGGCGTTCACTACGGTGTCGCTAATGGCTTCGTACTTTGCGGTGACGGGTCATAGTCGCACCGAGCGCTATTCGATGGCGGTATTGCATTTCCGCCATCGTTTTTCGATTTCCGCCAGGGTCGTAATGAGGGCCAATGTAATCACTTTCTTGGACAATTCACCCCCCCTTTTATGCACTGTAAGGAGATAAAGATGACACAGTTCTTGGGAATGCAATCAAATAGAATTCAGTTCAATTCCCCCCCAGCAGCTTATACAACAGATAGGAGTTTTGAAACACAGGCAAAATGCTTTGAATATGGTGACAATGCAGTGAGAAATATGCTGAAAATGCTTTTAATTCCCTTCAGGAGGTTCAGGGTGAGTGAAATATACTTGGGATGAGTTCAGGCTCACTTTAGCAATGCTCTATGAATGGTTGTCAGGTTGCAAACGAATTTTTGCAACGGAAGGCAAGCAGCTGCAGATTTTTACACGTGAGCTAACCTTTCAATTCGCGGCAAAATGTCAAATCGCGGCAGATTTTTCTGAGTGCGCCAGGTGCGATTACAGAGGAACTACAAGGAGTAGTACTATCGTTTTTGGATCCTAGGACAGCCTAGGATCTCAGCTTCCAATTGAAAGTTAAATTTCGTTCCTAACCCAAACGGTTCCGGAGTTATGAACGATTTAGTAAAGGTAGATTTTCGGATTTAAAACAACTCAAAATGACAAGTGACAGCGTGCAACTTTGGAATTACATATGACAGCTCGCAACTTAAGAATGACAGGTGACAGGATCTCTAGGAGACAGTTCTACTCAAGTTAAAATAGCTTGCATTAGATTATTTTAACTAAGAGATTGGGTTCTGCACAGTTTTGGCGGATACTCACTCCTAATTTTTAGAAGGACTGGGCCTCGTCACGATCTGGTCAGCGGGTTTTCACTCACCACGGACGGTCTCTGCACACAGCGTCTGGGTCAGCTCTACTCTGCTGGTCTGGTCTGGGTCTCTGGTTCTGATCAGGTCTGTGGGTCCGGATACAGCGGTCTCCGGTTCAGCTGGTCTCTCTCTGGATACAACACTGCTTTCTGGCAAATGGCAAGAGTTCTTGCAAAGAATTCAAACAGCTCGCCTGGCTGTGAATAGTTGCAATGATTTGAGGCCTGCTAAAGAGGGATTTAGCTTGTAGTTGACCTCTCTGCTACAAATTCTGAAGTAAAGTCTTGGTCTCTGAAGGTGGATAGATTGAAGTCTCTGTGTTGGCTCTCTGGAGGTTGATGGAGGTAAAGTATGGATTTTCCTGGCAGAGCGTCCCGCAGCAGATGGAATAGAATGTGTCTATCTGTCCTGACTGTCTGCTTTTATTTGTTTTGAAAGTGGGTGGAGAGGCTAGCTTTCTAGGCCCTACCCCTCTCCACTTGTCATTGGCCACTTCCTCCTCTTCCCCTTGATTGGGGGAATGAAATGAAGTGTCATCATGATAAGGTCTGTTTATGATACAGATAACCCACCCCTGTCAACTTTACTCACAATCTATATCTGATCCAAATACATACTTCCCCGATAGACAGTTGTTTGGCATTGCATACACACATCATGCATTTACTGATGGTAGCCCCTGTTCCAATTCTGTCGTTTCTAGGAGCTTGGGTTCAAAAATGGCAACATATTTCACTTTTTGGTCGGGTTACCAATATTGGATTTGTCCCCGCATTTACACAAATGTTCGCAAAGCATGTGGGCATTAGGTGGTGGAGTGTCAGATTTTTAACATACATACATTTAGAGTAATATCCTCTTTTCCGCTAAAAACCCCCCTGAACATACCACCGGGTCCTAACACGTCTTCAAATGTGCACAGAAAAATCACAAGAATAATGATATCACTTATAAAATGTTCACAAGTCCGCTCTATGGATGATCCATCTTTTTAGATTTATGTTCTGGCCCCAAAGGGGTGTGGTTTCCCCCCAGCACAAGGTTGAATTTCTGGTTTTTCCAGTTCTGCCAAGCCAGCTTGCTCTCATAGGCAGTGCTCCTCCCCTTTCCTTCCAGGAGGAAGCCATTTTTACAACCCCCCCAATAAAACATTTGCCTGAGTCAGGACAGGGCTTTGTTCAATTTCCTGCAGAGCCCAGGTAATTCAATCAGAGAAGTGTCATATCCCTTTTGGTGGGAACAGCAAAAGGCAGCTAGGCCTGGGAACACAGCTGTTGTGCAAGTCTCAACTCCTGTCGGGGGTAGCTGGTGGGCAAAATTCAGTTCCTTAAGCCAGGCCCCAGCTACTGTCACTTTTAGTTACCCAGTTTTCTGCATTCAAATAAAACTAACAATTTTTACACATGCAGCTGGAATGCTGATTCTAAGTTCAAAACTATGACATTTTAACAGTGACAAACTATGTGGCAGTCACAAGTCTGTCCCTCAGTTTATTTACACATTTCAATTTTTGGTAATTTTAAATCCAGTTTCAGTTTAAGCCGCTGCAGACCTGCAGAGCTCAGCCAGTCTTGTTATAAACCTTCAAGTCACTTCAGAATATAACTTTACATTGTATCCACCTCTTAGTAAGTCTTTCTTTGGCCTGCTTTGGGTTCATTTATTCAGTTTTACACAAAAGTCTGGTGGTTTTAAAACGCCGGCTTTCTGATAGTGGTGAGTACTGGTAATGCAACCATTTTTGGGATTTAAGAAAATGAATTCCCCACAGTTCTAGGTTGCTTTTGGCAATCAGCATTGCCATTCCCAATGGTTTCAGGCTACTGTCTGGGTAGTCCAATGGTGGTTTTAGGCAGTGCCCTTCTGTGCCCATAACATCGGCAAAAATGGGTGGCAGCCTATTCTTCATGCATTTCCCTGGGCATTTTCTGGGAAGCTCTGGCCATCATGATGTTTTCCATGCCAGTACTGCACAGTTGTTGTGGTAGGGCTCGGATGCATGGGTAAAACATCCCACAAGGAACTACTTTGAACTTGGGGAAGGGGAGCTGGAACCAGCTCATAACTTTATTGGTAACACTGTTTCTTTTGTTGTTGACATCCCTACACACTGTTTAGCTTTAGATGTGAGGTCAAGTATAGGTTTTTGCCATTCTGCCCAGATTTGCTAGCACTAATATTTCATCCAGACTCATAATGTGGCCCTAAAGTCGCATTAGTCTATCGGAATTACACAACAATAACGTTGTGTTTGAAATGTTAAACAATGTGATTACAAAAGTAATAAATATTCCTCTGTTTACAGCCTGAAGAGTTCTGGCATCCACACAATATTAATCTGTGTTCTGATCTTTCCCATCTGAGCTCTAGTTCCCAGAACTTTCCAGGGCGCTCTATTCCATATGCGCGCCCAGGACTCCTGAGGACCGTTTTTTTCTCCAGTTGATGAGTAACAATGCTTTTTGGAAGCCTGTCATTGGTGGAAGTTCGATTGTTTATGGGGAACAACCTGGCTTTATCCCTGGGCTTCACCTTCTGACTGGTCATTGCACTCCAGCCCAATGACGATTCTACTGCTAAAAATTGTTCCTGTGAGTGGATCAGTGTGGAGGCAGGTGCGGGCTATCTGCTTAATGTCTGTCAGAATCATTTTGGAACATGGTGGTTAAGCTGTCTTTGAACTGAGGGTGAAGCCACAAACCTACCAGTGTGGTCCACCTTCTTCTGGCGAGCCCCTGAAATTTGAATATGGCTACTGATCCTGTTTGGGAAGCACCCTGCGTGTTTGAAAAAAAATGAATTATGTAAAGGAGACCCTTTTTGGTTCCAATACCCAATAGTAAAGATGGACTGATCCAGTAGCTGTTGGAGAAAAGAAATGGGTTGGACCAAAGGTACGGTGCTGATTGCCTACAAAAGAAGTTTGAAAACTGCTTCAGTGCCCTGCAATAGCCAAATACCAATGATTTGAAATGATCCTCCCTTATCAGCAGGACTAGCCAAGACCCATTCAGGAGCATCTACAACATGATAACCCTATAGGACTCTACTGGGCAGTGGACTGCAGCTTCAGAAATAAGACCCGAGAGAGCCCGAGAAGAACCACAGGACCCCCCTTTCCCTTCGAAGCCAAGGGATGTTGACCCTTCTCAGAGTGGTGACCATATCTGATATGAACATTCCCCAAAGTTCTGCGATGTCTGTTGCCTCTACAGTAGTTGATGCCACTGCACTCAAACCTAATCTCTCGGCAACAGTGGTCTGGGGCATGCACTCAATCCTGTTGTAAATGCACCACACAAGTTTGCTTTCATCCTGGAGCACCATCCTCAGCAGGTCCGATAAATACACAAAAGGATCTGTCGTCTCTTCTTGAGTAGGACATCTGATCTGTTATTATTTTAATAATTAGCCATTCAGCAAGCAAGGGTTTGTCTTGGCTTAATAAAGTCACATGCTTTTGGCATTTGTCAAAGTTCCCAACCGGCACCACTGGAAAACATTGGAGTACCTTGTTGCGGTCTTAGCAGCTGCCAAAGAAATGTACTCTCGGCTAGAGCTAGGAGGTGAACCTTAGCACAACCCGCAGCTCTGCAACAAGAGGGTTAACTGCACAAGCTGTAGCCTGACCATGTCTGACGGTGTGGTCCACTACTGACTCTCAACTGTTTTGTTAAATAACATTCCCCCACACACTGCTTTGTGACCTGGCTAAAGTAACCAAGGATCTCTCAAGTTGCAGACCTAAATGTAAGGCCTATTAAATCGTAAAAAAGGAGATCACCTAGAACCTGGAACCATTCATCCTGCAGGTTTTCCTGAGCCATCACCTTTCCCCAACAACATGATCTTTGATTTTGGAACAAGAATAATGAGGCGTTTTTGCGGACAGTATATACTCATTGCCCTCAATAGATGGTGACAAACCACTTCATTTCGGGATAAAAGGACCAGTTCATCAGTTTAGTGCTCAGGAGGACAACCGGTTGACACTTCACAAATGGTGCATCAAAGTTAGGGTCATTGAGCTATTTATCCAAATCATTAAACAACATGTTAAAAAGAATTTGGCCTCTGTTTTTTCAGCATGAAGATTTGTAAGCATGTTGGCCATCGCACCTCCAATACAAGCCTGCCAGATACTCAAGTCATATGACAGGGCAGAGGGTGCACTAGTTAGGATCAGGTGGATTTGAAGGTTTACAGAGAGGACAGGGAACGGGCAACTCCAAAAGAGGTGTAGAGAAAAGGAAGGAGGGCAGATGAGCCAAGGCATCCCCGAAGGAATGTAGAGACAGCCGATGAGGGGTAAAAAAAAAGCAGAATTTGAGCGCCAGACGCAAGGAGACCATTAGTGAGCAATAACAGAAAGAGGAAAAAACAGGCGTGCAGGAGACAGGAATGGAAGAGGCATCAATGGACATTGGCTCCCAGTGTGGAATGTCCATGTCCAGATAGCCAACAAGCAACAGTGCTTTTGAGGATTGCATGGATCCTGACAGCTATCTAGAACCCTAAAACCACTTGCATGCCATTCCTCTCTTCTTCCCCCACTTAACTTTTGCAGGTGTCTTGGCAACTGCTCCCTCACCGTGAACTCCTCTTTCAGCCATTGCAGGCTTGCTACCTCCTCCTGCTACATTCTTGGTAAAAAGGGAATGCGAAACTGACCTCGCCCTCTGCTGCCGAAGGGCCCTGTCCTGAAACCCCTTTAGAACATTTTTCTTCTTCACATTTGTTTTAAATGTCCATGTTCGCACCCTGATCTTTTTGTGTTTGGAGCCTGATCATAACATCCAAACAGCAAACATGCATCCAACACCTGTGGGAAGGGAGATAATAGAAGTAGAGTCTGGTGTTGTGGGAAAAACTGGCAGCAAAGTTCTTTTAAACACCACAGATGTGCTTGGGCCAATAGACTAGGGTTCAAGGCTCACAGCATCTGGTATCGTTGACTGCTGCAGGCACTGGCAATAAATTGGCACCCCAGGTGGGTGCATCAGCCAATCAAAATGCTCAGAATGTAGACATTACTTTCTGTAATAAGCCTGAAGTTGGAACATGCTGATTGCTGCTCACTCCTGCCTTTTACCTTCCTCCTGCCGTGCTAACCTTTGATCTCTGCCTACACGTTCTCCCTGAACTAAAAATTACCCTTCTTAAGTGGATGTCCATGACACTTTTGCTGAGTCACAGGGTCACTGAGCTATGGTTCCCTGCTCTTTGCAAGCACCTACCAGCACCCATCATGGAAATGGAAGACGGATTCCACAAGGAGCAAGGTTCCCTATTTCCACGTCAGCCATTTTAGATAAAGTTTCCTTTGTAAACAATAGGCCAATAGGGGGTCTAAACAACTCTTACAAGACCTGATGCTGCCCCCCAACATTCTGCATTCTGCATAAACAATTGGTGATTCCCTTATCTAAAATCCCACCTTCAGAATCCTCAGACAAACAATGCAAGCACCTTCTCTTCTCCAAATGTTTTAGTTTTTAACTTTGTGTGATGTGCTATATGGCAAAGATGTTACAGCACAGGAAATGGCTTTATTAAGTGTTGCCTTTGTTATTTGGCCTCGGTTTTGCCTGACACCCATAACTCTGGAGCATGCTGTGAGAGCAAATTAGGGCGAATATTTTACAATATCTCAGCAGCAATGCAAACATGGCCCGGGTAAAACTCTGCACTGGGAAAAATACATGCAGAACAAATTGCAGACTACATATTTTCAAAATCCCCATGCACACATGGCTCTTTGTACATGAGGGGGCATTTAAAAGTCGCTGTGCTGTGTCGAAGATAAAAGTGAGCTCTATTGAACAACTTGGAAACAAAGGGGGTCATTCCGAGTTGGGCGGTAAGGGGTTACCGGCACTGATAAGGATGCCGGTGCCGGTGACCCCTTACCGCCCTATTTCGAGGTTCCCTAATGGAAGCCGCTCAGAACGTCTGGTCAGACCAGAGCCCTATGGGGGCTCGAATGGGAATGGGGAATGGTTTTCAGAATGGGGACTTTCCGGGTCCTCCAAGGTTGGAATGACCCGGAAAGTCCCCATTCTGTCTACCCGGACCTGGGTTTGGAGGCAGCCATGGTGCTAATAGCACCATGGCTGCCTCCAAACTCGGAATGACCCCCAACTGTACTAACCGTTTCCCCCGCACCCCAGCCTCCTAGCTTGTAAAATCACCACTGAGTGCAGGATCAATTTCCTCTGCAGAGATCCTGCCCTACTTTCCTTCTGCTGTTGCCCTCATGAAACGGCATGTCCTACACTGAGCTGTGCTGCTGTGCCTATCTGCATCAACCTGAAAGCAAAACGTCCTGCTCCTATATCAAAGAAGTGTGCCTGAATCTTGGACTTCCTTATTGCACCCCTTCACCCCGACACTCGTCAGGATGACACCTGGACTATCACCGGTGTGGCAAACCATAAGAAGCAGTCAGACTAAGATGGTGCATTGTCAAGGGTTTGTTTAAAACAAAAGAATACATACCTAGTTAACCCTACTACTATGCGGGAAGTTCCTTGCCTAACAAAATTAAGGATATTCGACAAAGTCCGAAAGAAATAGTCCGTACTCCAAATACTATTAGCTAACTAGTTCCTACCACTTAAGAACAATATATCAGAAAAAGGAGGCCGTAGCAATATGTCTTCGGTTTCGGCCTGACCCATTTCCTTGGATCCTTTTCTCACGTTCAATATTAAAAAGTTCATCACTTGTTCAAAATACCGTTCATTAGGGTTCTCAGCCTCTCTGTAGGCTTTGTATGTCAAGTTTTTAAGTCTTTACATAAACTCCATACGGTTTCTTTTTTCTGAGTAAAGACATGGTTTCCTTGGTTCTATGTGAAATTTTTGAATATTGAAAGCGTCACACAAAAAAGACTGTTTTTCTTTTGGCCAATTTTGGTGCAGCCTTCAACATTCTGAAATGTCACTATTTCCCCCCCTCACAACCTACCCATGCCCTCACTCTTTAACTATGGGAGGTATAGCCCCCGAAAACCTCTTTGCACCCCCGCCCCAACCCTCCACTCCCCCCACAAACATACATGCATATAAACACTGACACACATACACTTACACCTATGGCTCCCGACTTCCGCCTGGACGTGCCTGTCAGCCCCTGCATGCAATAATGTGCAGCAGGGGTGTGACAGTTTGATTTAGAAAGACTGCTCTGAGTTATCTCAGAGGGGTCTTTCTAAAGCAATTTTCTTTTTGGTCAAGTGAAAAAGGGGATTTTACTTCATTCTGGTTTCGGTAAAACAATTCCACCATTTCCCACTTGGTGCTTGACAGTGTCCTTGGGCCTCATTACGGGTCCGGCGGTAAATGTGCCGGTGCAACCAGAAGGTTGCCGCCAGAACTGTAATACTTTACTGGCGCCTGACTTCCCGGTGCCACCGGGAGATTATAACCCCTGTCGCCCGGAAAGTCAGGCACCAGTAAATTGTAATTCCCCATTCCCATAGATTCCTATTGGACTCTATGGGAATGGGGACCAGGGAAGCACTGGCACCATTGTTAACGGTGCCGGTGCTTCTGTAACGAGTCTGTCTACCATGGCCTCTCTGTCCGGCAGGGTCAGACCTGTTGGGCACGGCGGCTCCGGCAGGCAGAGCCGTAGTTTGGCGATCCGGAAACAATGGTGCCGGTAATCTTATCAGCACTGTATTTCCGGGCTGGTAAACTTAAAATGAGGCCCCTTGTCTTGTTTTTAAACACTGGAATCCTCCAGGTTCTCTCTCTTTCCAATCCAGCTTGCTCTCTTTCATGTTTTCTTGTTTGCCAAAGTGATCAGGCTTACTTCAGCAGGGCATCTGTGGGGTGCCTGCCCATTCAGTTTTCATGGCTCCTGTAACTCTTGTGTCTTTTCCACACTTTAATATTATTGTCTCTCGTTTTCTCAGGACTCTCCAAAGGCCTATGGCCCTCTGATAGGTTTGCTTTATCAGGGCCTTGGAAGAATGTCTGCTTGTTAAAGTTTTCCGGGCTCCCGTAACCCTTACAGCTTCACCAGCTTCTATTAATACTGTTTGCCCCTTTCAAAAGAGTTATCTCTTTGGGTACGATAACTTGCCTTACTCCTCACGGCTCGGCAGTTCTTACACTTCTTCTGTGGAGCTTTGGGATCTGACTTCCCCGCTGTGTTCTGGTCTCTGAATCTGTTAACGCACCCCAAGCCCACCACAGCTTCCGTCTGGTCATGCCATCAGGTGAGACAGTCACTTTATCGCATTTGTCTCTCTCCCGAGCTTGACATCTTGATTGGTCAGGACGGCAACCTTCTGGCATCTTGCAAATGTTTCAGTCGCTATCCATGCTACCACACCACCAGTACGTCTTCCCATCAGAGACTCACCTCTGCGTAGGATTCTCTCTCGTCCATTGTAGGTTCCTCCTCGCATTATGTGCATCGCCACAAATAAAAGAGTGTGTTGCTCTTCTTTGAATGTAGAGTTCAGGTGAGATCCTGCATTACCTGAAGCAAAAGACATTGAAGATATGTCATTATTTGGTGAGCCTAAAACAGAAGTAACAACAGTCTTTCCAATTCTCATATTGGTAGACAATGTACTATGGACTGGGAGTTTCTTATAGGAATGGGAGTCCTTGTCCCCAAGAGGTGAGTCTGTCTCAGTGAGGTCCCACTTCCCAAGACCCCTAGTGAGGGTCTTATTAAGCAGGATCACCTCCATAGCTTCAAGGGGGTGGCTCCACCTTGGGGAGAAGGGAAGAATTGTCCATTTTCATCACAGTAGGGGGAGCTAAAAGATCAAGTTTTCTTATGATGAGCTCCTGTCCATGGTGGAATGAATTTTGGAGTAGGAGGCTCGTTTCTTGTGCCCTTAATAATGTACACATCAATGGTAACATTGTGGCAATCAGACACTGCAGTCTGGATGATTGTGAGAAAACCGAAAAATTACCTTAAAAGGAGGATCTACTACAAGGTTGCAGAACTTCACCTGGAGACCAGTGCCACAGTAAGAGGCTCCATATCACTTTTCAAACTGTGACAGTGAGAGAAAATCATCAAAGCCATAATCAATGTTCCAGATTAGACAGAAGGAAATGGCAAGTTCAAAATAATACATGCACAACATCTGTTGGCCAATAGGGACTTGCCTGTAATGTGCCCACATGTGTATGACCTCACACACACAAACACACCAAGCCATCTCGTATTTGGCATTTTCAACAATCTTGAGGATGAAGCATTAGAAGTAAGGGAGCCTGGTCCCATGGAAGAGGAGACAAGTCATCCAGATCACATCATCCCTCCGCTTACACTCACCACACCACCACTGCCTTCACTCGTGCACGGTCTCAGCAAAGTCACTTGTGCATTTTGTTGCTGTTCAGTGCAAGATGATGTGGAGATGCCACCACCAGAGAAGTATCATGCGCAGCCAGAGGTGCTGGCATCTCCTCCTTCATAACAATCTCACCTTTCCCACATCTGGCACCTGACACCAAAACACCCCTTCCACCACCACGTCCACCTGAAACCCTCACTTCCATGACACAGCCTTATCAAGAAACAGTAACATCCTCACATCTGGGGGTACCCATAGAGGCGATTGAGATGCTGGTTACCAAATTAGGAGGATATTGGGGAGGACCAGACATGCATTTTATAGGCCGGATGCTGGAACAATGCATTATGTACTGCAGCAAATGCAGAAGGCAATTGGGGTGACCAGTGCCTCCGGGAGGCTTCTATGGCTAAAGAGTATGAGACCAGAATTGAAGGTGCAATGATGAGGGGATGCTGATGGTAAGGTCAGATGTTGTTGCATGTCTGAATCAGTGGGCGCACAAGACAGCTCTGAGTTGGCCCTCTCCTCTCTAGAAGAGCATACCCAGACGGTAGAACTGCCCCCAACCCCAACTTAGTATCTGTTGTACAGAGAACCACAGTTCTCTGCTCTTTATTTTATTTACAATCGTTATGTTGCATCTTTGGCACGGTTGGCACCCCTGATTTCCTCTAATGGCCATTGATAGTTGGCTCCCAGATATCACTACTGCTTCTGGGTGGGGATCTATATGCTGCAATTGAAAATGTTTAAACTTTCAGAATGATAGTGGATATGCCATAAATGACTGATGAAACTGAATGGCAGTAAAACAGAAATAATAGCACCATGTTGGATGGGAGGATACACAATACCTGGGGCCCAACCTTCTGGCCGCCGGGCATGGGAATCTGCACACAAACTAACATTGTGGCAAAATACCTAGGCATACAGTTTGACTTTAAACTGAATCTGAAGTCCCAAATCTCTTCGAGCTTACAGACACATTTCTATCCCTTGGGTAAACCTGGTAAATTTACTTCACTTCTTTACGTTCTGAGACAAATTCACCTTGAATAATTGGTTTATAACTGCCCACCTGAAATATTGCATCACCCTATATGTTGGCCGTCCAAAAAGACCATTTACAGGTTGTTGGGACACCTGATGCCTAATGAAAAACAAGAGACATGAGTAGATCTCCCAGCTATATGGGCCTCTGCTGGTTTAGGGTTAATACATGGATACTGTAAGCCCCTGTGCTTAATACAGAAGGCATTATATGCACAACAACCTTCATAGCTAAGCGTTCAATTATGACAGCACAAGTTGCTGAAGCCTGAAAATCACTGGTTCCCTTTTCTGTGGAGATTTCCAAACTCAGGAACAAGCCTTCGCCAAAAGACACACCATCTGAAATTCATTGGGCCTCATTACCACCCAGGTGGTACGGGGTTTACGGCAGCGTAAACAGCGCCGACCCTTACCGCCTGATTCCGAGGTCCCTTAGCGCCATGGAGGATTTAACACCTGCTTTTAGCAGGTGTTAAAATCCATGGCGCTAAGGGACCTTGTTGTTAATTACGCCACCGTAATTTACGGTGGCGTAATTAACGCCTTCCCCACTCCCATTATGCCCTATGGGGCAAAAATGGGAATGGGGAAGGGTAAATGGGGATTGGGGACTTACCGCCCCGCCAACCTCGGAATGGGGCGGTAAGTCCGCCAACCACCATGGCGTAAACGTAGTTTACGCCATGGTGGTAAATGTACGACCCAGGCGGTAACTTACCGCCTGGGTCGTAATGAGGCCCATTATCTTTCAAAAAGAAATGAAGGCCTTTCTTTTGCTCATCACGGCTCAGCTGTTGTTTCTTCAATCCCTGCATTGTAGCACTGCAATGCTCTGTAGGTGATGGTATAGTTTATTAATCTTGAGAAATAGAAAAAGAAATTGAAATAAAGGAATTAAGCCCTTCGGCCAGGCTGGGCAAAGTCAGAGGCTGCCGACTCTCAGTTCAGATACAGAGGTTGGGCATAATGTGGTACAAGAAGATGACAACCCTGCCCAGCAGCAGGCCTCACAAATCCAAGCATGCCACACCCGGCACTGAGAGTGATATGTACTGTGTAGCATAGTGTACCCTCTCTCTCAGCCAAAATATGGATAAAGCCATTCTCAAGCATGCACAGCCCCTTGAAATTTAGCTTGGGTTACTTGTGTGCCAGGAGATGTCCCTATCTGGTTTGAAGATGTACACCATCAGGAAAACACACCAAAATTCCTTGTCCCTTCTTTTTACACCCTATAAACCCACACAGTTGCCCCCGATTTGCCCAGAAGGAGAATTACTAAAATACCTACAGCCTCCAACACCTATTACACAAACCCATCCCGGAGAAAAGGCAGAGTGAAAGGTCACATGATTTTACTGTTGATTATAAGAAAGAGGACGAGACCAGGTTTTGATGTATAGCATAAACATATATTTGGAAATGTGACTTTAGTAGAGGAAATTGCGTATTACTTCATCTATTTGCATAACCCCATCAACATCGCTTTGTTGTTTTGGGGCCTCATGTCTGCCAGACCCAATATATTGGTCATCTTCGTCCCACTCCTTGTCTGGCATGGGCAAATTGCATTGCATTATTTATAGAATCCCATGATATGTGACTACCTTAGTAAATGATATGGAGTACTATGTCATCAATGTCCAGTCCATCTCCAAAAAGATTCCTTTTATGGGTGTTCTGAACATTTGCCTTGACTTCCCATTGAACAACACATTGACAACTTTCCTTGACTGCATTAAAAGTTGAAATGTCATGCCTCTGACAATCCAGACCCAATGTGATGGGCACACACCTTTGATTCTGTCCCCTAATCCCTCTCTTGATGACATTGGAGATACCAAGATTCCCTGAAAAGATGATCGTTTGCTACATACCAAAAAAACTAGAAACACATGGAAGTTTGGGCTTAGCCAGCCACAAAAGTTGAAAGGGCTTCCCCCTAGTTTGTCCCCTAGTGCAGGTCTCTGCCATCATCTTCAAGGCAATTTACTCATCAATGACTGTGGATGACCAGTTACCAAAGAACACCCTCATGAAGTTAGAAGAAGATATCACAAGGTAAACATTCACCTACAAAAATTATGATGGAAAACCGGCTCACCTCCAGAAGAAAAAACAGGAAACTTTAACACAAATTGTACACAAACACCGAGAGGAGGAAATTCAAGAGACACAAAAAAATACTATTTTTCCATTGCCTTAAAAAAAAAAGAGTATCTCCACAGCAGCATTACGCAAGCCAATAAATCATCTGAAATATTTAATATTGTAAAGGAAATAACAACACCTACTTAATACAACTTGACAACCATCACACCCCAACAACTGGCAGATGTTTTAGATACTTTTTTTCTGGGGTAAGGCAGGGCTAAAGAATCTAAGAAAATATTGTGGCTTAACTTAGATGTGAAAAAATGAACAATTCTTCAGAGAAATACCACCCCTGCCTGGATATCACTGTTAAGGATATCATAAGCACTCTAACCCCAGCTGTAATTGCTCTCATCAACAACTCCTTTGCCAATATTGAAGTGCCAAAGGCCTTCAAGGAGGTTTCCATCTCTTCCTTGTTCTGACCTGAATATGTTCAACAACTTCTGACCTGCTTTAAATAACCTTTTCATTATCAAGAAATTGTAGGAAGTGCCTACCGAAGAACTCCGGGAATACAGCAAAGCCATACATTATTTTCATTACAATCAATCAGGGCACTGGCGGATCATCCACTGGACTTTCTCTGCTCTATATAAAGGGGTGGTCCTATATACTGTCACAAAGTCAAGTAGGAGCAACATGAGACAGACTCAAATGTTTATGGTTGAAGTAACATTTACTAGGGCTATTTACAGGTGTGGGGAAAGATGTAGGAAAAACAAATGTAATAATAACAGGATGCATCCCCTTGGATTAATATGGTCTGTGTCTCCATTGGTAAATCTCAATTGTGGTTCCCTCCTTGGGGTTGATGATCAATTTACAGTCACTCAGAGTCCTGGGGGCTATGGGTGTTTCCCCACTTATTTCTTGGCACATTGGTCTTCAGCTGCCCATCCTTCCTTCCAGGAATCCCTCTTGCTCATGTGCACACACAAGCTAGGCATGAACAATGGGAAGGACTGAGTTGAATAGTACATTACAACACCTCGCAGCTTCCAACAAGAGTCTTCTAGCTAAGTTTACCCACATTTTCCTGTCTCAGGGTCTTGGTCTTACTACCCAGAGATATGTCCTTATTACCTTCGTCCTTGAAGGGTAGCATTGACACGGTGCCTAGGGGTCCCTCTTTTGTGCTCTCTTCTTCCAACGTTCTTTCCTTAATTACCTCCATTCAGCACCACCACATGATTGTACCTGCACCACTCCAATACACTCCCTTGTCAAATGTTGGCTTTGTCTCCTGTTCCTACTTACCGTCTACCCATATCAGCCTTCTTCTGCCTTCAACTCCCTCTGTCTCAACTCCTGCAACCTTTTGGATTTTCTCCCAAACTCACCATCCACCACCACCTGCTTTTTACCACAATAATCTCTCTAACATCCTCCAAATGCCTGTCTGGCCAGGCGTCCAGAGCGGGACCCGCTGCACAATTCGTAATGTGGCGGCCCGGAATGAACAGTGCGTCCCTTACTGGCACCGTTCATTCCGCGGCCACCAGCCTCGTCATGAGGCCAATCTTGTATGGCCCTTTCATATATTTTTTTCTTTTTGTTTCTGCATAAAAAGTTAGGAATAGCATCAGTTATGTGTATGCCATATAATCCTAGCTTTTAATATGAACATTATGTTTCTATCAATGGTGAACCTTTAACCTTACCCTCCAAATCTTTTTTGTAATATGTTTACTTGATCCTCTTTCAGATGGTGTTACATCAAATCAGCTCCTGCATCGGCACTGTTCATTAAGTGCTTGGGAAACCAAGCTATACATAAATCGTCTCGCATTAGGACCTTAAGTTCATATATGCTAGGTTTTTTGCCAATTTTGAACTCAAATTACATTGAGACAAGGCTTACCTTTCTCCTTTTCTACTGATCCAGTTAATTTCAGTATACAATTATTGCATCACATTAAGGGAATGAATCCCACCTGAAAGAAATCAGAGAGGTTTGCTTAATTACGCTCTCACGGTCTAAGTATTGCAATCTTGTTGCTGTCACCCATGCAATGACGACAAAATCCCTGATTCTTACCTTGTGTAAAGGGGAAAACAAAAACGTGGCAGCACCTTAGCAATGACCCATGTGCTATCCTGTAAACACAGCACCTTTTCTCCTTTAACAGCCCATCAGCCCGAGCCATGGTAGGCCTGAGCGACTCGTTAAAGGCACATTAAAGGTCATGTTTGTGCCGCACAGTGGGTATGAAAGCCATTCACACCCTGGGTTTCATCCGGGTGTGAATGGCTTTCTAATATTTTCCTCTGGAGATTTGTGCTGCTTTCACAGCAGATCTCCTGTTAAAAAAAAAACAAAAAACAAAAAGAAAAGACGATTGCCGCCGCCATATGGAAAAGGGTCTAAGCCCCTTTTCCATGTCTATGGCAGCAGCCAGAAGACTGGGGGAGCATCAGGACCGGAGCACAAACTCCAGTCCTGTATGTAAGTGGGGAAGGCGAAAGGCGATGGGGAAGGGGATAGGCAAATTTTGAGGGGAGGAGGAGGTGGGGAGGCAACAGTGAGATCCTCCATGTTGCCTCCTGTAAAGATCGGAGAGGGGTGTCTTCTCCTGCTCTCTATATGGTAGAGGAGAGGCACAGAGGACCCCTGCCAAGATTCTCTATTATTGGTATCGTGGTCGAGCAATCAAGGCCTAGCTTCTCAGGAGGTGATGCAGGCTGGTTCTTAAGTACAGTGTAGTCCCCAAGCCCCCACAAAGGAATGTCCACACACTGTATTGGTTAAAACACAGTCTTTATATAATTAATATTCAAGGTCCCATACACTATCACAATAACTCACTTTGTACTCCGAAATCAACAATGGTAAATATATACAGTTCTAAAGTGGTACCACAAAATGTTATTAGATCTCATTAAAGTGCATACGGTCAGAATGACGCACAGATCGAATAAAGGGAAACCAGCAGTAGAGAGAGGAAGCAAAGCAAGATGGTTGAACAATTGGCAGAATACTGGTCACTACCGGTAAAAACAGTTCTGTGTGGAGATCCTCCCACCTGGGCAACCTGTAGAATAAAGATACAAGCCCAGTCCATATATTGTTGACACTAGACTTTCTAATAGTTCTGCAACCCCAAAGTACCTGGCGTTGTAGCGTTCCTCGTCGGGGAATCAACGGCCTTTCTTGAGTGCCCTCCCTTTAAGGCAGGTGTCACGGGTTGTCGAACGTCCAACAGAGAATAGGTTGAGCTACGACGGGGAAGTGGCCGCTTCGTTCCTAGCGATGCTCGTTGACGGGGAAGCATAAACGTCCTGCAAGGAAGAGGCGTGCGGGGCACCTCGGTGTCGATAGTTCTGGACCGCAGAGTTTGAAGAACTTTGGTCCAGCAAGGGCGTCGAGTCGACGGCATCTCTGTGGTCTTTGGGTGGTGGGAAACCCACCGGCAGATGCTCCTCAGCGCGTCGATGGTCAGGCCTTCTCCAGCAGGATACAGCGGCGACGATGCAAACGAGAGCGTCCTTGGATTCGAAGTTCTTGGGCAAAACGGGAGCACGGCGGCTCCGGTCGGCAACGGCGGTCGTCGACAGTGGCGGACAACAGTCCAGGCGCTTCTCCTTGGAGTTCCGCAGCAGTCCCCGTATCGGGTCGGCAGGCTTCAAGATCAAGCTTCATTTACTCCAGTTACTCGTCGTAGTGGACTTCAGCTTCTGAACACGATTCCTAGCAGTGAGAGGTCGCCAGATATACTGTTGATCTCCCATTCATTCCGCTGGGTCACACTCAAGCATCCAATCACGAGTAAGGGCATTCATGCAGGCAGGCAGCCAATCAGGCCCACAGTGCATTCAGGCCATTCACTTCTCTCCAGACACTCACAACAAGTTATGTGTATTGGGACAAGTACCGGGCCATTCAACACTCCATACTGCATTCATACCGGTTTCGGGCAGGGCTGTCTCAGTCATTGTGTCAAACACCAGATACTAGACACCGACGACATAGAATGCGTATTTGTCACACACTCCATTCACCCAGGTCCCACCCACAGGCGTACCCACAACATACGGTCGTTGATAAGGCTCCTGCCAGTCTGGTCAGCACTTCCCCACACTACCATATATGGAACTTCCACCAAACTTCCAGTCAGGGGGAAGGGACAGAGTCAGGGCTTCCCGGGACTTCGGGAAGATCAAGGTAACAGGCGATGGAAGGCAAGAGGCCATGGGGGCCATTTTGTCTCCATCCAGAATCTACTGATTCCAATGACAGAGCCTGGGCATCCAAGTCATTTCACCACAGAGCAGGCACCAGCCCGTACCCTGCTCTGTGGGTCACACACAGGTACCCAAAAACATACACTAGGGGCACAGGGTTGCACCCCTACCCATGGGTGCCATAAGGGTATCCCATGGGTCTGTTCACCAAACCAAAAGTGAGAGCTGCACCGCCAGGAGTCCCACATGAACTCCTGCACGGAAAACACGACAGAGCACACAATAAAAAGCAGTAAAGGACCAGGATGCGGAGGCCCTGTCCCTCCGATGCATTTCCAGCATCACAGTCGCCCCCCTCCAGACTGAGGTTAGGGTGCCTAATCTCCCGCGAGATAGACACCCTCATCCAGACGGTCAACATACCTTCTGGAAAGGCCATCTGCATTATCGTGACTCTTCCCTGGTCTGTGCTCTATGGTGAAGTCTAGCCCTTGCAGACTAATGGACCACCTGAGCAGTATCGGGTTCTCACCCTTCATCTGCATGAGCCACTTCAGGGGCTTATGATCAGTTTTGGCCTTGAAGGTAGAGCCGGTAAGGTAGGGCCTTAACCGCCTAAGGCTCCAAACTATGCTAAAACATTCCTTTTTAACAGTAGCCCACCTAAGTTCCCAACCCTTAAATTGTCTACTGATGAATATGATCGGATGTTCTCTTCCTTTGTCGTCTAACTGGGACAAGACAGCTCCAATTCCGGTGTCGCAGGCGTCATTTTGAACGATAAAGGACTGGCTGTTGTCAGGCGCACACAACACATGTGCCCTACACAGACTTTCTTTCAAGCCATCAAAGGCCCTCTGACAGTCTAAAGTCCAATTAACTTTCCTAGGTAGTTTGGGTGAAGTCAGAGCTTTGAGGGGGTCAGCTATGGTTCCATAGTCTGCCATGAAATTGCGATGATACCCAGTGAGGCCCAAAAAGGCTTTCACCTGGGTTTGAGTAGTGGGAGTCTCACAGTCATGTACATCCTGTACTTTACAGGGGAGAGGTTGGATTTGACCCCCTCCTACCTCATGACCAAGATATGTGACTTCCCCTGAGCTATCTGGTATTTGGTGGCCTTGATAGTGAGGTTAGCCCTTTTCAAGGCCTGCAACACTTTATCCAGATGCGTCAAATGCTCTTCCCAGGTGGAACTGTAGACGGCAATGTCGTCTAAGTAAGCCACACAAAAGGCTTCCAGCCGACGGAGCGGATGGTTGACCAACCTCTGGAAAGTGGCGGGGCATTCTTCAACCCAAAAGGCATGACCCTAAACTGGTAAAGTCCCTCGCGTTTTGAATGCCGTCTTTTCATTGGCATGGTCTGTCAGAGCTATTTGCCAATAGCCCGAGGTAAGGTCGAAGGTGCTCACAAATTTGGCAGCATCTATGGTGTCCACAAGCTCATCAGCCCTGGGAAATGGGTGCGCGTCAGTTTTGGTGACGGCATTGACTCCTCGGTAGTCCACACAGAACCTCCAATCCTTGGTACCTGCCTGGGAACTTGCCTTGGGGACAAGGACCATGGGTCTGGACCAGGGACTGGTTGAGGGTTCAATAACACCCAGATCCAACATCTTGGCAACCTCAGCCTGGATGTGGTTCTTAACAGTATCCGACATACAGTAGCACCTGCTTTTGACAGGCACACTGTCACCAGTGTCAATCTCGTGCCTACACCACGGTGTAAGGCCTGGCATCAGTGAAAACAGAGATGCATAGTGTCGGAGCAAAGCCCTGCAGGCCCTCTGCTGCTCTGCTGTCAGATCGGGAGAGAGATGTACTCCCTCCACAGCGCCATCCTGAGGGTTGCTGTGCAGCAAATCAGGAAGGGGCTCACTCTCATCCTCTTCTTGCTCTGAAGCTAGCAAGAGACATGAGGATTCGGCTCGCCTGCGCAAAGGCTTGAACCTGTTAACATGGAATACCTGAGGGGCTACCCCAGGGATTCCCATGTCAACCAGATAATTGACTTTGCCCATCTTGGAGATGATCCTGAAGGATCCAGTCCATTTATCTGCCAAAGCCCGAGGCTTGGTAGGCTCCATCACGAGGACCTCCTGCCCCGGAGTCCAATCCACTTGCGATGCTTTAAGGTCATGCCAGTACTTAGTCAATTCCTGGCTGGCCTTAGGATTCGCTTTTTGCCTGACCCATCATCTGTGTCATCCTCTGTCTGAGGCCTAACACATAGTCCCGCACTTGCTTGGCGGGACCTGGGGGGGCGGCCTCCAAACCTTCTCTGATCAAGGCAAGGGACCCCATCACGAGATGTCTAAAGAGTAACTCAAAGGGGCTGAAAGCAACACCCTCTTGAGGTACCTCCCTGTAAGCAAACAGCAGGCATGGCAGGAGAAGATCCCACTCCTTCCTTAGGGGCTCCTCCAAAGTGCCTAGCATGCCCTTGAGAGTTTTTTAAATCTCTCAACCTGACTGTTGGTCTGGGGGTGGTAAGATGTAGAGAACTTGTAGGTTACTCTGCGCTCTTTTCACATGGTTTTCATGGAACTAGACATGAAGTTGGATCCTCTGTCAGAGACAACCTCCTAGGGGAATCCAACACAGGTGAAAATGCCCAGGGGAGCCCTGGCAAACACCTTGGCCGTAACCATCCAAAGGGGTATAGCCTCAGGGTACCTGGTGGCATGATCGACCATGACCAGGATGAACCGATGTCCACCTGACGTGGGAGGGTCAAGGGGACCGACAATGTCGATGCCCACCCTCTCAAACGGTGTGCCAACCACTGACAATGGTTGCAGTGGGGCAATGACACTGCCTCCAGTCTTGCCAGACAACTCACAAGTTGGGCAGGTCCTGCAGTGGGACTACACTTCCACTCCCATCCGTGGCCAGTAGAAATGGGCAGAGAGCCTCTGCTTAGTCTTCTTGGTACCAAGATGACCAGCTAAGGGCACCTCATGTGCCAACTACAGCAGGAAGGGCCTGTAAACCTGGAGTACCACCAACCTCTTGAGGGCACCAGGTTCAGGCTTAGTGGGTTCACTAACAAGGAGCTCACCCTCCCAATAAATCTGGAATGTCCTAGGCACTTCTCCTTGTGCCTGGAACAGGGCCTGTTTCCTAAGACCCTCGAGAGAGTGGCTCTCTCTCTGTCCCTTACAGAAGTCTGCCTGGGAGGGTCCCCCTTCAGCTAACAAGCATTGAAGGTCGGGATGATCCTCCTGGTTGAGAGCCTCTCCCACAGGAAAGTCTTCTGGCTCTTCTCCCACAAGAGTTGAGACGGGATTCACCACTGGACCCAGCCTGTCCAGAGCATGGATCCCAATGGGTGCTGTCGGAACAGCCGGAAGAGCAGGGGCTCCCTCCACAGATGGGGCCTTCTTACTTTTCCGTTTCCTTCACGTATTGGGTTTCCCAGTCGGCGAGGGTGCCGGGCTCACAGCCAGACCCTGTTTGTCCTGCGATCGGGTGACCGCCACGGTAGCTATGAGTAGACCATCGTGATCATCCCCAACTCGACCAAATCGTTTCCCAACAACATGTTCACAGGCACATTGTCCTGAACCAGGACCGGAAGCTTCGCTGTCTTGTCTCCAATCGTAATGTTGACTAAGGCTACAGGCTATAATTTGGGAGGCCCACAAGCTAACCTGGTGGTTCTCAGAGGAGCACTTACATAGTCCTCTGGCTTGAGCAGGGTCCTGTCCACCACTGTCATGCTTGCCCCAGTGTCTCTCAAACCAGTAGAAGGCTGGCCATTCAAGAGGACCCTTCTCAAAAACCTACGAGTGTTCTGTGGGATAGTCACCACTACTTCCGCTTACTGGTCCCAGGCCCCAAGGGACACTAAGGAAATCTCTACGGGAGCAACGAAGGTGATCCCAGTGGAGAAGGGGAGTACAGTGGCCTCCACCTCAGGTACGGAGTAGGGATAGGTCAGGCTGGCAGCCTGGACTCCAAGTGCCTTCCCCTTACACTTGGGGTCACCCCTTCGGTGGTCCAGTGCCCCACAATCCCAACAAGTGCCAGGAGTGCGGGGTATGGTACTGGAGCCACTGGGACCCATCTTTGCAGCAGGCAGACCACTACTCTTACTCCCACCCACAACAGACTTATCCCCACTAGGTTGTTGGGTCTTCGGAGAGTAAGGTTTTGGTTTACCCGACTGTGACTGCTTTTGGGACTCCTCAGCTTTCTGAGAGGCCCCCTTTTCTTTGTCCTTAGGGGACACCCAGTGGGAGACCCACTTGTCATCTAACCTAGCCTGCTTGAAGGGGCCCAAAATGTTCTGGTCAGCAACATACTGACGCAGCTCTGGTGAACAGGCTTCCGAAAAATGCTCAAAAACAAGAGGTGTGACAATTCAACAAACGTTTTCACTTTGTAACCATCAATCCACCCCATAATGTTCATGTGCGCAGCACTCACCCAGTCAATCCAAGACACATTCTCTTGTTTCTTAAAATCCCTGAACCGTTAAAGATATTGGGTAGGCGTCTTGCCAAACTTGGCAATTAAAGCAGACTTGATGCACTCATACTGACCCCTTTCTTCCACACTCAGTTTCAGAATACAGTCCTATTCAGTTTGAGGCACTCTGCTTAACAAACACTTAGCCCAATCTCTCTTATCAACATCGTAAATTGCAGAAGCCATTTCAAATGCTTCAATCCATTGGAGGATATCAGAACCCTCCGCATACACACCAATGAAATCTTTCATAAACTTGGTTGCTGGGGACCTGATACTCTCAACTGGTTTAGCTGAAGTCTCCACTAAAGCTTTCTCTAGCTGGATTCACTGACATTCAGTGTCCTTGTCTTTGAGTTCAAGATCCATATTCTTGAGCTCCACTTGCTGTGCCAACTCCTCTTTCTTAAGTTCAGCATCTATTTCCAACTTGCGATATTCAAAAGCCAATTTCATCCTTAATAACTCAAGTTCCACGGAAGTGCTGGGGTTTGGAACAGAGGCAGCAGGAAGGGTGGCATTCCCAGAATCAGATTCGGAGATTACCCTCGGTGTAGAGTCCTCATTGGTTGCATCCCCCCCTTCAAGAGTTTCAAAATCGATCTGGTAGTCCACCAGGGCAGCTCTCAGCTCAGCCCTAGACTTATCCACAAAGTCTAATTCCCTGGCTTCACAAGCACTTTGGAGATCCTCTAAGCTCATCCGAGTCAATTTACCCTTCGCAATAGATTCCATTGCTTGTAATGCAGTTATCTTATACACAACTAAACCTTAATTTAACAAAGTGCAGATATCCTTTGTAAGTGGCACGGTTATACACTGATTCTTAAAACCATAAGCATCCCACCGTTGCCCACCAGTGCAAAGACCGGAGGGGGTTTCTGTACTCCTGCTCTCTATATGGTAGAGGAGAGGCACAGAGGACCCCTGCCAAGATTCTCTGTTATTAGTATCGTGGTTGAGCAATCAAGTGCTAGCTTCTCAGGAGGTGATGCAGGCTGGTTCTTAAGTACAGTGTAGTCCCCAAGCCCCCACAAAGGAATGACCACACACTGTATTGGTTAAAACATAGTCTTTATATAATTAATATTCAATGTCACGTACACTATCACAATAACTCACTTTGTACTCCGAAATCAACAATGGTAAATATATACAGTTCTAAAGTGGTACCACAAAAACGTTATTAGATCTCATTAAAGTGCATACGGTCAGAATGACTCACAGATTGAATAAAGGGAAACCAGCAGTAGAGAGAGGAAGGAAAGCAAGATGGTTGAACAATTGGCAAAATACTGGTCACTACCGTTAAACACAGTTCTGTGTGGAGATCCCCCCACCTGAGCAACCTGTAGAATAAAGATATAAGCCCAGTCCATATATTGTTCACACTAGACTTTCCAATAGTTCTGCAACCCCAAAGTACCTGGCGTTGCAGCGTTCTTCGTCGGAGAATCGACGGCCCTTCTTGAGTGCCCTCCCTTTAAGGCAGGAGTCACGGGTCGTCGAACATCCGACGGCGAACATATTGAACTACGACGGTGAAGTGGCCGCTTCTTTCCTAGCGGTGCTCGTTGACAGGGAAGTGTAAACGTCCTGCAAGGAAGACGCGTGCGGTGCACCTCAGTGTCGATAGTTCTGGACTGCAAAGAGTTTGAAGAATTGTGGCCCAGCAAGGGCGTTGTGTCAACGGCGTGTCTGTGGTCTTTGGGTGGTGGGAAACCCACCAGCGGATGCTCCTCGGCGCATCGACGGTCAGGCCTTCTCCAGCAGGATACAGCGGCGATGATGCGGACGAGAGCGTCCTTGGATTTGAAGTTCTTAGGCAAAACGGGAGCACGGCGGCTCCGGTCGGCGACGGCGGTCATCGACCGTGGCGGGCAACAGTTTGGGCGCTTCTCTTTGGAGTTCCACAGCAGTCCCTGTATCGGGTCGACAGCCTGTCGAAGGTCTGTCTACCAGAGAGCTTTAGCAAAGATCAGCTGGTGCACAATGGTCTCTCGTAGCTCAGTCCTTGCAGGCACAGCAGCTTTCAGATTGTGAAGGAGAGCAACAGCAATGCTTCTCATCCAGCAGGGCTTCAAGATCAAGCTTCAGTTACTCCAGTTACTCGTCGTAGTGGACTTCAGCTTCTGAACACGATTCCTAGCAGTGAGAGGTCCCCAGATATACGGTTGATCTCCCATTCATTCCGCTGGGTCACACTCAAGCATCCATTTACGAGTAAGGGCATTCATGCAGGCAGGCAGCCAATCAGGCACACAGTGCATTCTGGCAATTCACTTCTCTCCAGCCACTCACAAAAAGTTATGTGTATTGGGACAAGTACCGGCCATTCAACACTCCATACTTCATTCATACCGGTTTCGGGCAGGGCTGTCTCAGTCATTGTGTTAAATACCAGATACTAGACACCCACAACATAGAATGCGGATTCGTCACACACTCCATTCACCCAGGTCCCACCCACAGGCGTATCAACAACATACGGTCGTTGAGAAGGCTCCAGCCAGTCTGGTCAGCACTTCCCCACATTACCATATATGGAACTTCCACCCAACTTCCATTCAGGGGGAAGGGACAGAGCCAGGGCTTCCCGGGACTTCGGGAAGATCAAGGTAACAGGCGATGGAAGGCAAGAGGCCATGGGGGCCATTTTGTCTCCATCCAGAATCTACCGATTCCAATGACAGGGCCTGGACATTCCAAGATGGAGGACGCCCAGGGCACCAGTCATTTCAGCACGGAGCTACCACCAGCCCGTACCCTGCTCTGTGGGTCACACACAGGTGCCCAAAAACATACATTAAGGGCACAGGATTGCATCCCTACCATGGGTGCCATAAGGGTATCCCATGGGTCTGTTCACCAAACAAAAAGAGAGAGCTGCACCACCAGAAGTCCCACATGAACTCCTGTGCGGAAAACACGATGATAAAAAGGAGTAAAGGACAAAGATACGGAGGCCCTGTCCCTCTGATGCATTTCCAGCATCACACCTCCCCACATTCATTTTTTTTAAAAAAGGAACCACCCAGGGAAGTGCCTCAGGTGGCTGGAAGCAGCGGGCAGAGAATGTCTGTTCACGACTGCTGTTCCAGTCACCTGATTGGCTGACGACCCTTCCCCGGATGCAAATGTAATTTCCTAATGCTTGCATCCTAATACATGACACTGTATTCCGCAGCCTGAATCAAAGGTACAACTAGACCGCAAGGATGCGTAAGCTCCAGTTTATTCCTCTATTAACTAGTGGTGCACATGCCACAATAACATTTAAATCTGTCTAAATATACAGCTTTATCATGCAACTTACTATGTGATGCTGTGCCCTTCAATACCACCATTCAAACTATATTGCCAACTCGTCAAGAAAATTACTAATTCATAATGTTTGGCTCTTCACGTGTTTATGTTGGATGTAATTCATATTTGGACCCATGATTTGTTGGACTACTCTCCACTTTGTTTTTTAGGCAGCTTCTACATTCCATTAATCTTGCTCTAACCTTTCTTGTGTTTTCAACCATACACAAGGGCATGTATTCATGAACACAACACATGTGGATTCTAATTCGTAAATCTCTTTTGTATCCATCTTGTAGGAAGTCTAATATCAACATCCTTTGATTTACATGTTACACACTCTACACGGGAAGTGTCACATGTCAAATGACAGTGTCAACCCCAAATTTTACCTACTTTGTCAGACACAATTTGTCTTGATATTATTGAATATTTTAAAAGCAAAATTATGGCTATCATATTTTTGGTTCCTTTCTGAAAATGTTCCGATTTTTTTTTAATGATGCACTTTATTGTGTATGATAAGGTGGTGAAAGTACTAACGCAGACAATCTGTCATTTGTGTTATTGTTTTTTCAAGGTTTTGGTTCGAGGAGTGCCTATCTGGTGTTATTAAACACTCTTTTGGTTGCCCTCTTTACAATTTTTGCAATGTATCCCCTTAGCTGTAGTCCATCATTTAGATCCTTTGCTTCTAATTCATAGGTCTCTCTCGTACTACAATTTCTTTTTAATCTAGAAATTGACAAGAGGTATATTCTCCTGTACATTTTTGCATGACGACTTTGGAATGGAACAATGCATTTCTATCTGTCTTTTGTGAGAGGGCCTCACACACAATCTCCCTCCTTCGTGGGTGATCATGATATTCAGACCTTTGATGACATTTCTCTGAATAATATTTGAGAATTTCAAATATCTATTTTGGTTATTTAACCATTCTACGAATGTGGCTGCTTTGGACCTCAAACCTTTCCATGCACAGGTAATGCTGTGAACATATCACCACAATATCAAGATATTGTTCATATTACATCCAACAAATGACAGATTTTTTTTAAAGTGTACAACATATAGGTTGCCCACATTTGGTGCCACAGTTGCCCCATTGCAGTGCCTTCCGTCTGTTTGAATATCATCCTTATTTCCACTATCCTCTCCAAAGCATCCTCTTACCTGTCGGGCAAGTCAACACCAATGACTAATATGCTTTGAAGCGCCTACCTTTACAGAGAGAGCTCCAGAAACCGTGCCGTGTCCCCTTGAAGTGATCCAACTGAACACTCACTTGCATTGTTGACCTCTACAGCATAGCCACTTGGTTCATCAGCTCCTGCCAATCCTCATTTCTTACAACCGTCCTCTTCTTTCAATAAAGCAAGACAAGTTTCTTCACCATAAAAATTGCTTTTGCAGAAAAAAAGGACCTTCTTGTTTGTTTGTTTGTTTCTTTATTTATTTGTAATGCGCACCAGACACGAAGGTATCAGGGTGCAAGGGTATATGAAAATCTTCAGCTTAGGGTTACACAGTAATCATACAATAAAGAGTCAATTACAAGGAATACAATAAAGAGTTAGTTACTTGGAATATACATACAGGCAGTTTTAAGCCAGATTTGGTCCCTAGTGGAAAGCCAGTTATTCTGTCTCCTTGCCTCGGAAATATACTCTTTTCTAGCTATGCCAAGTGCTGTTCTAAGGGCATAATTCTGGAGAATCTGAATTTTACTGACGATATACTTATTGGCACCCAGATATAGGGAGTTACAATAGTCCAATTTGGACAAGATTAAAGCTCTGGCTAGAATGGTACAACTATTTTTAGAAAGGAATGATTTGCCGGCTCTGATGAGCTTACATGCATACACAGAGGCAGAGGCCATGGATTTAACCTGTTTGGCAAAGGTGAGTGTGGAATCCAGATAGAAACCTAAAGCGTTTACCTCTTTAGTGACCTTAATGGTGTTGCCATCAATATTAAAGGAGGTGTATTTGTGGCCAAGAATATTGCGGTTGGGCGTGGTTCCCAAGATGATGAGCTCCGTTTTGTCATCATTCAGGCATAGACCGTAGACAGCCATCCATGCCTGGATGATGAGGTAGATTTTACTTACCAAGGCCAAATCCTTGTCATAATCCCCAGGAAGTGGTATGGGAATCTGGGTATCATCTGCATAGTTAGTGTAGTTGATACCAAGAAGGTCCAGATCATCGAAAAGGGGCTTAGTAAAAATGTTATTCATTGTGGGTGAGACACAGGAGCCCTGTGGCACTCCACAAGTAATAGGAAAAGGGTCTGCTGCTGCTGATTGCGAGAAGACTCTCATAGTCTGGTTGCTTAGAAAGGATTGGATCCAGACTATGGCCTGAAAGGTGCCAGGTTTCTAGCAGCATCTTTAATGATTTGGGCTGGGCATTTATCTCCCTGACAATTTGAAAGTTTGAGGGAGAGAATAATGTTTTTGACCTCAAGAATTGAAATTTTGGTAAAATTAAAGCGTTGTGCTGGTTTATGGGGAGTGGTGGTGCTAGCCGGTGTGATCAAGTTAGGTAAATTAACTTTTATTTTGGCAATTTTATCCTAAAGAGTGGTAACTTTGTTGGAGAGGGCCTCCTGTATATTGGAACACCAAATGTTATCCTTCACACAGTTATCCGGCACAGAGATAGGGACTACAAGCTCTTTTAAGATTACAAAGAGTTCCTTTGTACTTCAGTTAGCTTGCAGGATCCTATTGTTGTATATTTCCTGCTTAGTACGATGTATTTCTTTCTTATAACAGGAAGTGATATTGATAAGGTTGGCTCTATTGGCATCGGAGGGTAGTTGCCTCCAAATGCCTTCGCATTTTCTTTTTTCCCTTCTAAGGGTTTCGAGGTATGGGGTGAACCAAGAGTTCATGTGTGCTCTAGGTTTGCTTTTTCTCATTTTTAAAGGGGCAATGGTATTTAAGGCTTTGGTTATGGTTTTATTGTATTCATTAACTAAGGTAGTGGGATCAGTGATATCTGGTAGTGAATTGAGGGTCAGTAATATAAGGGGTAAGAGTTTATCTACAGTGATTTTTTTTTAATTCCTTGTTAAGGTAGGAGGAGCAAGTGTGTTATTTTTGGTTGTGAGAATTTTAACTGCTAAGGAAAATACTACCAAATGGTGGTCTGTCCATAACTGTGGCAATATGGCCGTGATGGAGGCATCAGAAAAAGCAAGAGCTGAGTCAAAGGCTACCTCTCCCTGGTAGCGCTAAGCGGTAGTTGACATAGTTCTAAAGCCTAGTGTAACATAATTAGATTACAGCAGTGGGGCACAGGAAATCAAAACAAATTTATTCTAGAAAGATGTATATGCTCCAAACAGTAAAACAAATACATAAGTAATAAAAATGACCACAATATCTACAAATGGATGGAACATGACAGACATTTGTTTTTACAGTGTTTGGAGCATCAAGAGTATTAATGAGCTGTTATTCAATATATTGCTCATATCAAAGTTTGTGGATATTGTGGTCATTTTTATTACTTATGTATTTGTTTTACTGTTTGCACCATGTACATCTTTCTAGAATAAATATGTTTTTATTTTGATTTCCTGTGCCCCACTGGTGTAATCTAATTATGTTACACTAGGCTTTAGAACTCAGTAAACTACAGCTTAGCACTTCCAGCGAGAGGTAGCCTTTGACTCAGCTCTTGCTTTTTTCTGATACTGTTACAACCCTTTTGAGTCAGGCCCCCGTCACCAAAAAAGAGGGTACATAAGCCTTTGCTTTTCTGTCGTGATGGAGGCACTACAATTGTAATCTGCTACCCAGTCGAGTGTTCTGCCTTTGTCATCAGTAGGGAGTGTCACTCTTTGGGTAAGGCCGAGTTCAGTAAGGACTTTGGCGATTACTGCTGCTTGATGGTCTTTGTGGTTGTTAAATCCCAAATTGAGATCCCCAAGCAAAAGTACTTGTGACTTGTTTTTTAGATTGTCGGAGAGAATGTTAGAAATGTCTTCCTCAAATGTGCCAATGGGACCTGGAGGTCTATATATTAGGTAAATAGTAAGCATTTGGGAGTCAGAAATAGGAAGTTTGGCTGTGAGGGATTCACAGGATTTAACATCAGTAGAGGGGACTAGTCTCAGGGCTAGATTGGATTTAGCTATGAGAGCTATGCCTCCACAACAAGCCTCGAGTCTACCTGCCCTGATAATGGTATAATTGTCAGGTACTGCGGGTATAAGGGCGGGGCCTGCTGCTGCACGTAGCCATGACTCAGTCACGGCTAGAAAGTCATACTTTTCTGCCTGAATTAAATCGGCTACCTCTGTGGCATGAGCTACTAATGATCTAGAGTTTATCAGGGCCCCCTTGAGGTCTGGTACAAGGTTGCCTGTTGAAGGGTTAGGTGAAGTATGGCTATTTGCTTCATCAGTCGGTATCGCAATGTGAAGTTTATTCTGCTGATGACTTTTGTGGGTAAGACTGTCGGTCTTAGGCAGGGATAGAATAGTGGGATCGTTGTTTTTAGTTATGATGGTTGGTTTGTTGTGGGGGCATTTTCTCTTAAGGGCTATATTGGTCATAGAGCTGGCAGATGGTTTGAATAGTTTATTAAGTCTAAAGCGGAGTCTGAGGTGTCTAGTAGAAAAGAGGCATGGTATATTAGTTATGGGTAGGCCCTGGGTGATATTAGCCTGAAGTGGCAGTTGTCGTTGTCCCAGATTACTGGGTAACGGTGAGGTGTGGGTAATACCTGTTGTAGCTGTCATGTTATTTATTGTGGTAGAGTCTGGAGCCGATATGGTGGATGGTTCTATAGTGATGGGCACTAGAGCTAGTGCCAGTATGGTCCACAGTAAGATTGGCTGTGGGACAGTAGCATGCATAGTGCCCTTAATGCCAGTTGGTGTATGGAATTTCACAGGCAAGGGGTATGGTTTGGTACATGTGTGGTGATTAGAATACATAGAGTGTGCGTTATTTGGGTACATAGAGCGCACAATTTGATAAGATAAGCTATTTCAGTTAATCACGTTTGGTGCAGCAGTATGCAGTCTGATATGGGGGCTGGAACAATATGTCGACGATGAGTCCAGTAGACAATAAGTCAGCGAGCACAGACTAGATCAGTTTGCTAACAAAAGGCAAAATGCACTCTGGTAGGATAGGCTAATTGAGTTTGCTAACCGAAAATCTAGATTAAGTAAGGGTTAGATGCTCTCTCAGGTAGAAAAATCGACTAGCTACTTGCTAGTAGTAGGGCAGAATACACTCTAATAGTCTACTACAGTTATAGCAGGGCAATTTGCGAACATATGTTAAAATATGCTAGTTCGATGTGTTAATAGACAGGTAGATACAGATAAATCCAGTTTCCTTAATGGGTGGGTGAGATACAATCTGGTGGAGTAGGCTAGTTCAATGTTGGTGCGGCAGAATGAAGTAGGGCCTAGTCTAATGGGTAAACAAATACTTTTTCTCATACTGTGAAGTATCCAAACATACAATATAAGAGGAGATATACAGTGAATCCTGATAGCGGTTTAGGTACTGCGCACTTCAAATGCAGAGGTTCTAAGTAATGGTGCGAACGTTACCTTAAAACAGCATATCAAGAACAAACAGCAGTGTTGCAGGTATGCTGTGACTGCAGCTCATAGGTGAGGGTCCAGAGGCTCCTCGCTACCCGTGGCTAACAGGGGCAAACAGGGTCTTTATCTGGCCTTCGTTGTGGCCTCGACAGCTCCTTCCGCCTGCCAGCGGATGTTGTGGGTAATAAGTACAATCACGTTGCTTAGTAATGATTAGGACCATTGCAGACTCCCTTTTGACTGCCAACAACAATTCCCTCTTCTCTATGTTTCATTAGTAGCCGGCACTCATGTCCACAGGATTATACTGAAAGATGATTGGCTCATTTCCGAGCCCTACCTCAGTGTAATCCCGTGGACGCATGTACGTGCCTGTGTTCGTTGCCGGCGGGGGTAGTGGCAGCCCCTTAGCCAATGAGGAGGCTCGAAACGGGGCAATCCCCGCTCTGAGCCTCCCCAAGGCTGGAGGCTGCCTTCGCCCCCTGCCGGGGACTCAGGCATGTTTTTTGTTTCCGCCACCCCCTCCCCTGCAAACTATCCCCTCCGCACCCTCCCAACCCCACTTACCTTCTTTTTTCTTCTTGTCTCGGGAGCGAACGCGCTGGAAACACTTCTGTGCCCTGCGCGTCTGCTCCCGATGGCCGCCATGTAAAGGGAAAACGGACTACGTTTTCCCTTTCCCGGTGGGCATTTTTTAAAAAATTATTTTATTTTTTTCTGTTCCGAAACACGGCAGCTTTTCGGAACAGAAAAAAATTGCTATTAGTACTCTGGTCTAACAGGTCGGGGTACTAATGGCAATAAGCCCCTCGACGGCGGGCCAATACCACCCACGAGGGGCATTACCTGGGGCGGTATTGGCCTGCCGTCTCGGGTCTTATTGCCACAGTGACATTTTCTTAATCGATAATATCTGCTTTCGTGGACTGGATCAGCCGGTACTCCCCTGAGGGCCAAGTTATAGGCCCAAGGTGAGGCAAGGTCCTTAACCCCGGGGCTGGGCGTGATTACCATCTGGTACAGCCCGTCACTGCAAGTATTAAAATTAGCACCGTGCGGCTGAGACACGATTTTCTTTTTTTAAACGGACATAAGGTGCATGTGTGGATCACAGGAGAGCCTGTCATGAAATGGAAATCTCAAATTTTTATGATGCGGGAGAATGCACATTGTGAAGAAGTGGGGTGAGGGGCCGAAGGAGTAAGTAAGTTAAAGCATGAGGGAGGGGGGTGGGACATGGTGGATAGGCAGTCGTTGGAGTGGGCGGGAGCGGTTGGGAGCGGTGCTCCTCTACGTTTTTAAGTTCAGTTTTACTGTTGCTATATTTTGATTTAAAAAATAAAAAAAACGCTCCAAAATGGTTTTGTTTTAAAATACAAGTGTAGGAAGAAGTTGAAACTTGCATTTTCAGTGCACTGCACTGAACATTCCATTAAACAACAATCACATGTGTTTGGCGGTTTGTATTGTGGGGGTCATGGCGATGGGGTTTATGGAGAACGGGGGCAGGCCTGTAGGGAACAAAGCTCCACTACTTCTTTTCGTGCACTTCGGCCGCTGTGGATAGGACATGGGGCTGGTGAGATGAGTGATTAATGAATAAGGACGGAGAAATAGCGCTCCAGAAGGAAGCACACTCTGGGAGAAAGGAGCTGGACTCAGGCTGGAAAGCAGGCATGTGCCATCAGTTTTAGAACGGGTTTCTCAGGAGCTGATTGGGTAGAGGTTTGTGCCCAGGTACCAATTCAACAACAATATCTCCTCTTTCAAACAGATCCGGGTGCTTTCACAACATTGCCACTTCCACCTGCTAAATTATATTATTTTGCCATTCTTCTGTATGCGCCATAAGGATGAAGTGACAATGGGCCTCATTACACGGTAGGCGGTAAGGGCACCGGTACCGGTAAACCCTTACCGCCTTACTACGAGGTCCCTTTGCGGGACCCGACCTTAACGGCTGGTGTTGGTAAAGTTGGGACCCGCAAAGGGACCTTGTTGCTAATTACGGTAGCGCAATTTGAGGTACCGTACTTAGCTCCTTCCCCATGCCCATTGAGCCCTATGGGGCTAAAATGGGAATGGGGAAGGGCCATGGAGAAAGGGGGAATTACCGCCCCGCCAACCTTGGAATGGGGTGGTAATTCCCCTTTTCTCCATGGTGGTACCGGTACGGTACCGGCGGCAACCATGGTGCTAATAGCACCATGGTTTACCGCCTACCGTGTAATGAGGCCCAATGAATGACTACTGGAAGAAACTCCTTGTATGTGGGCCTCTCTATGCATCTAATTCACCTCCTACAGTAAATACAGAAAATAACTGGGAGGCTCATCATGACATTGAAACCCAGGTATCATGTAACTCAATCACTGAAAGCTCATCATTGGCTTTCCCAAAATGAAAGCACCAAATAGAAATCACTCTGTATTATACACAGAGCATACATAGTAGGTGTCCTCTCTTATTTAAAAAACTACATCAAGAAGTAAGACCCGCCTCGACAAGTTAAATCAACAGCAAATGGAGCACCCTATATACACAAGTTTCAGAAAAAAGAAGCTTGGACAAAGTTCTTTCAGATCTGGAGGTGGCTCACTCTGGAAATAGCTGGCCTTAAGTATCACACTTGGAGAAGACCACCTGAAATTCCAGGCAATGTCTTAACACTTCTCTCTGCAGACATGCATAGTGTCCTGACTATCTAACTCTTCTGGCTGCTATATCTGAGCCTTGTGGGTTCTCCTTCTGATGCCCAGAGATGAGTGGGCGTATAGGCATTCTGGACTTATCCAGAACCAAATGCGTCTGACACTCTTCGAGATGTTCTTAGAACTGATCCTTCTCCTGTGGTCTCTCCTAGCCTTTGACACAGCAACGGTGGGTCCAAAGTCAGATCCAACACCCCTGCAGGCAGGGTTCTGGCATGGAAAGGGAAAACAGACTGCGTTTTCCCTTTCCCGGTGGCCATTTTATTTATATATTTTTTTATTTCTGTTCCGAAATGCGGCAGCTTTTTTTAACAGAAAAAAATGCTATTAGTACCCTGGTCTAACGGGCCGGGGTACTAATGGCAATAAGCCCCTCGACGGAGGGCCAATACCGCCAACGAGGGGCATTACCTGGTGCAGTATTGGTCCGTCGTCTCGGGTCTTATTGCGACAGTGAAGCGAAAAACATGTATTTTCTTAATCGATAAAATCTGCTTTGGTTGAGAAAACTAATGGTTGTGCTGTGTGTTAGTATATGTATGTATGTGAGTGAGGTTTACATAAAAATGCTTTTTGCACAAAAAACTTTTTTCAGAAATAAATAATGTTTTTTTCTCACTATTGGTATGTTTAGAAGTGATGTATTTACATGTTTTATGAAATTACAATAGAATAAAATGATATACCTTTAATAAGAACACAAACTCTGGTCCTAAATATACAGTTTCTGAAATACATTTATTGAGTTTTCAGGCCATAGGGCATCCCACCTGTTTAGTATGCACTTACCCTAAAACACCTATGGTGAATGAGGTCTATTGTAATTTGATATCCTTTGAAGGCCCTTCCGATTTCCTCTTCTTCATGGAGCTCCAATATGTGGAGGGCACCACTGTGAACTCTGCATGGCTTTGCAAAGATCTTGCTTCCCTTGTGCTTTCATTCTTCAGTTAGGATCCTGCTGAAGCTGGGGAACTTTGCCTCTCACCCCTTCCCAGCGCTTCTATTGGTCAGAATCGGCCAAGAACACTGAATGATCAGCTAATTTGACTCCTCCTTTGTTTTCTTTCCCAGCCTTTCCTCTTGGGGCGCCACAAAGCAGTTTAGAAGTTGCAGTTTGTGCCTTATAAATCAACAGTGAATAAATACTTCAACTGCAGTATTGTGCAATATGCAGCAAAATAGAGAAGGAAACAGCTTGTCAAGCTTGTACTGCAGTGCGCACCTGGTCCTGTGAAGGCACCCGAAGTGATTATCGAGCACACTAATGCACACTCAACACTATTCCTGATGTTTATGTGTGCAGCCCTGTGCCAATGTTGAACTGCTGACAGGGTCTGGAGTCATCAGCCAGGATTGTTGGGGGTATCCAGAGTTCCCTGCTAGGAGGGAGGGATTGTACGAGGAAGGTTGTGTGTACACAGAGTCATTAGCATGTTTAAAGTAGAGCATGTTGGTAATTGCGCCAGTGGTGTTTCCAAATGCATGCGCATAATTAGGAGACAGCAGGTGCGTGTAGAGTTTTTGCACCATCCTATCCTACTGAAGGTTGGACTGCGCAACCTTTCACTTGACTGGGGTGCCTAGGGATATTTTTCAAGAGCCCTCTGATGAGGAGTGTGAAGAGATCTATCCTAAGTGGAAAAACAGGGTGTCCACGAAGTTAGACCAAAACTCTGCTAAGTGGTAATGTAGCAGAGCAGTCAGGTTTCACTTGTAGGGGGGTAGAGGGTGGGCTGGCAGTGAAATGCAGTTAGGTGCAATGTAGCATTCAATAGAACATTCAACTCAGATATACTGAAAAATAAATACACCCTTCTTAAACTATTACACATAGGGAATATGCTATTTAAATAAGTACTAAGCAAAATACCACAGCTAAGCAGTATATTATATAAACAGTGAAACAGCCTTAGACCAGGCCCTCACTTTGACTTTAACATTGTGTAGAATAGTCTATATTCCCTGATAAGCAAAACAGACCAGATACCTTCGTGCTGTGGATTAATTGAATAAAGAAAAAAGGACAAAAAGTGATCCTGTGTTCATCTAGTTTATGCAAACTTATAAGTAATTCAATAACAATGTACATTTATAAAGAAAACTTAGTGACAAACAAAATATAATCTGTATTTATTTTACAAATAAAAAAAAAAAACAAGTGACAAATCATAATGTGCAGTTATCCAAACACCTACATCAAAAACATGGTCTCAATCATAATCTACATTTGTCCAAAACACCTAAATCACAACTTGCACGGGAAAGTTGATGTACTCTTCTGCCATCGATGTTTTTGGACTGGTGTTGGGCAGGGGGTGACGTTACATGAAGTCTGCAGGGTTATAATCCTTGCCTGGCTTGTGTATTATGGTAAAGTCGAAGTCATGTAAGCGTAGGCCTCACCTTTATATGCGAGGGGGCATTTTGCAATGTGGATGTCAATCAGTGCTTAATTTGTGGGGGTGGTTGCCGGTGCCCAACACCGGCACTCTTTTTTGGGCACCGGAACTAATCATGGGGGGGCCAGCACACGTCAATTGCTTTATTTGTTCTTCCACTTCACTTTGCTTCATTATAAATCATTGGGTTCGTTTGTCATTGTGATCTCTCATGCTTGCAGGTGCAGGCCATGGCTCGCTGGGCCTGGGAGGGGCCAGCAATAGCAATGAACAACCATTTACAAACAACAGCCAATGAAAACTGCCATTCTGTTGTTTCTATGCAGTATTTGATACATTCTGTATAGTAACACAGAATGTGCAGTTTTCATTGGCTGTTCTTCTGGCCAGTGAAATTACATGGTGACGTGTTGTTGTTACAGGAGGCAGCGCGGCGCCACCTTCATTTCACGAGTTACTGTGAAGTTAAGGTGTCTAGGCGTGGCGTGTGAGAGAGAGCCTGCCCTGCTGCACTGTGGCTAAGTTGCTTCCTGGGGCCCCCCCTCTGTCTGCTTTTTCATTTGTGCCAGTGTGCGCCCCTCCACCCTGAGGCCCCGACAGGAGAGAAGACCAAGTCCCAGTCGGCAAAGCAGGTAAGTCTGGACCGTAAAACAGCAGCCTGCTCTCAGCCTGTCACAGTGATCAGGCAAGGAAGGCCCAGGTCGGGGCCCTGGCAGCGGCATGGTCCCATGGTGGTGTCCTGACTGCCCACGAGTCAGGACCCCACTAGGGCCCTGTCCGCACTCGGGCTTCTGTCTGTGTCACCTGTGTGCTGCTGACTGCAGTGCCAGGCCAATTTCTTTGACCACCAGGCAGGGCTGCCATGGTGCAGGCTGAGTCGGATGACTCTGCCGCGGTGCGGGCCCGTGGATTGTGCCCAAATAAGTACGTTTTTTACTTTTTTCTTTTAAAACCTGACCTTCCGTGGGGCCGGTGGCCGGGGCCCTGCCCCACGGAAGGTAGGTTTTAAAAGAAATAAGTATTTTTGAGTGGCGGCTGGGGCCCATACTTAGAAAGTGATGGGCCCCAGCCGCCCAAATATATGTTTTTTCTTTTAAAATCTTACCTTCCGTGGGGCCGCTGCGCACCTATTTTTGTCATCAGCATGGCCGCGATGGCAGGCGGCCCCATGGAAGGTAGCCTAAAGTGATTGAGGTTGCTTGGGCAGCAAGGCCCAGGACCGGGAGGGGCACGGGTGGCTGCGTGGTCCTCATCCCTGGTTGAGTCCTGCTGGGTCTGTGACCCCTTTGTATTAGAGTCCGACTGGGGTGGCAGTGGCCAGGTGCCCTCGTGTCTCGGGTAAGTTGCGAGTATTGAACATGGGATGGGTCATCCCAGGACACCGCGTGCAAAGCCCCCAAGGACACTACGTGCACAGCCCCAGGTCACCATCAGCGCAGCCCCGGGACATTGTGAGCACAGCCCTCCCACCCCCTCTAGACTCCATGAGCACAGCCACAAACCCCTGAAACAATGTGAGCACAGCCCACCAGAACACTATGTGCACAGGTAGCCAAGGGGATCACTAATGTACAGCCCCGCAGGACACTGCCTGCACAGCCCCCCAGGTCCCCACGTGCACAGCCCCCCAGGTCACCACATGCACAGCCCCCCAGGTCACCACGTGCACAGACAGCCCTCCAGGACAGCACAGCGTGCAGATTCATTTGTGTCAGTTAGCAATCCAGCCCCATGACCCACATCACCTGAGCGGAGCCGCAATATCCTGGGGGGGCGGGTGTTTGTCCCGAAATCCTTGGCCCAAGTGACGTGCGTTTAGCCCCCCTTCACAACGCGGTACACGGTACACCACGAAGCCATGTGCAGGTTTTTACACTTGCATATTTCCTTTTCCATAATTTTGATCCTTCGGGCCCCCGTCCGCCGGTTTGACACCATTTTGATTGCAGGCAGGAGCAGCCATGGTCTTGTCACCTATGTCTCTCACCACCGCACTAACATACTGCACTGCTTCCTTCACCCCAAAACGCACACCCGGCAGAGTAAGGGAAAGGATTCGGGCGATGCAGGGGCTGAGTGTTTCGTTTTCATTGAAAAGATAGCACCGGCTCGGACTGGCCTATAGGGCAAAGATAGCATCCGGCTTGGACTAGCCTATAGGGCAATGCACAAACCAAAAACACAAAATGCTACTGTGGGCCAGCTTTTCTGGTCCATGTGAGCTGCTTTTTTGTCCCATGTGGGCCAGTTTGACGAGTTACTTCACCATTCGGCTAGTAGTTTGGGCCAGCGTCACTGAAAAAATACTCTTTAAAATGCACACTTTGCCTCACATTTTATCAAAAAGCCTCCCCTGTGGGTACTACTTAGTCTGTCACAAAAGGAATGAATTGTCGTTTGCAACTTTGGCCACTTTTTCATTGGTGCCCGACTCGAGACAATTGTATGCCCCAACAACACCATGCTCATGCTTGAAGGAAGGGTGAGGGGGGGATGCATTTATGAGATGTGATGACTGAGAAGGGCTTGAGAGTAAATTGATTACACAAAACACCTGGATGAGGTGACTGAAGAACAGGCCGAGTGGAGGGTGCTCTTCCTGGAGGTAACCGATTAACAATACTTGGTGTACTTTAACAGACTGTCAGATGGGGTAGAGACAAATACAGTGCAACAGTGATTGAAACAGAATGCTTTTTTATTTATTTGCATTTTTAAAGTGCTCACACAGCCCGGGGCATTGAGGCGCAGTTACAGGAGGAGCATGTCTTAGTTGCGTATTTATAACGTGCTTAATACCAGAGGTTTCTAAGTGAGGAGTCGGGGATTGAAGCTGTGTTGCTTCGTGCAGTCTTGCTTCCAAGTGGAGCACATTGTTGCTGAGCTATCCTGAGTCCCGGGACAATAATTGCAATGCAGCAGTGAAAAGGGACCTTTACTTGATGGGTGTACACAATGGATACCTACCTCCAACCCTGGAAAAGATGGCAAGAACAAGATCTGAAAAAAGAACGCTCTTGTATGCGCCAGTGAGGACTTTGTCTTCTTTGGCACACGTAGCCAGAGAGCTAGAGCAATCAGTATAGACCAAACCTAAGTAAGTTTATGACACAATTTATTTCATTTTGCGTCTTAAAGCGATGAAAATAAAGTGGGTAAATAAATATTTTGCCTTTTGGATCCTATAGTTTTCCATCCAGGATGTGGAAAATAAAGGTACACTGATATTATTTTGGCCCAAGATGCTGCTATAAGGATTTACATGTTGTCATGAAGCTTTTATGCAATTTGTATATTTTGCAAGTAAACTATAGAACAGTATTGTAGGTCTTGTTGACAACCAAAACTGAAATATTTGTTCCATGTAAAGCATGGAAGAAGGTGGCTGTTCTGTTCCCAAATTGGGTTAAAATCCCTGCTTCGCTGTTCAGCATAAGTGTGTGATCCTGGGAAAATAATGTAATTCACCCTGACTTCAACTGCAAAGGGTGTCACTCTACCCCCTTCTTCCCCTCTGCATTTTTGAAGGCAAGTGCAAGTCAAACATATGTCTGTGGGTGCTGTGATGGAGGTCAATAAAATATTGTGCAGTGTGTAACATGTTAAGTCCACCTTGCCATAGAAACTTTGCCCTGTTAGTAAAATGTCTCACTTGCAATACCTACAGATTTGGCCCACTGTGTCCTAGGCTCTCTTTTTCCTACCCTCAAGTTTGAGTTTACACAAATTAAAGTGGAAAAGTAACAGCGTCACTTCCGATCAGCGGATACTGCTCGCCACCGAGTGGGGAGTGTAAGGGTGTGCAGCTCAGAGCAGACTAACCTGATGCTGTATTGCCAAGTAAGAAGTAAGGGAGCACATGCAAGATACCTTCTGCTAATAAAGCAACTGCGGCCTGTACATCCACAACCCGAGTCAGAGTATTATTTCTGGGGGGGTTTTGGGGGAGGTTATGGGAAAAGGGAAATGCGTGGAGGGCCGCAGGTTGAACCAAAGTGAATTTATAAACCCGGTAAATCAAATGCAGGGCCCGTGGAAGGCTGGTGTGGGGTGTTGCGGCTAAGCACGGTGATGTGCCGAGTGCAAGGAGGAAAGTAGCAGACACCATCAAAGCCGCTACACGCAGCCGGACACACCCAGGCCCATGTACCCCATCTCCCTCCAACCACAGGATGGGGGGATCAGGGGTGGGGGGACCTCCTCAGACTGGATGGCACAAGAAGACAGGAGAAGGGAGGGAGCAAGGAGGTGCAAAAGGGGCATTGGGGGAGTGGTCTAGGCAATCCCCTATCTCAGGCTTAAAGGCATGGGGAGGTGAGGGAAACAGCCTAATTCTCCGACAATCAAGAAGTGTTTTCCAATTTTAAAGCATTATACTTTCTCAACCCATGTGTGCCCTTCCCCATACATCCTACTACTAGCCTGTGCCAGCAGTTGCTGCAGCACCAAACATGTGACATGGAGCAGCAGCAATGTGATGGGCTGGTGGTGGGCTGATCTAGGTCTAGCACTGAACTGGCGTGGGCCGCGCGCCAGCACTGCAGGCAACGCCCCGCGTGGCATTATGGGGCAAATATTTTTTGGGCACTGGCACTTATTTTTTTACAAATTAAGCACTGATGTCAATAGATGGTGGCCAACGCTTGATGGCATGTAACGATGGTAAATGTCTTTCCCAAAATCAACATTTGAAAGTGCTTGCAGGCTCATACGACGGCAAGCATTTCTTTTTTTGTCTGAAAGTATTTCATTTCCACATCAAAAAGCTTTTTACTGGCATACGTGAACACTTCCCTTGGAGTTTCTCATCCCGGTTGGTGGGGCGCCAGAATGGCTATTAGTCTGACTGGACTACCGTCCACTGTTAATTCTGTGCATAGGTCTGCATTGAAATGTGCTCTACAGACACTATGGGGCCGATTCATGGAATTAATTGTGTGTAAAAAGGGGGATTTGCATGCAAAAACGCGCGCAAACACCCGTTTGCCGATTCATGGGACACAATGCGCATGGCTTACCGGAGACTTGCGAGGAATCCACAGTAAAATACTTGCAACGCCCACACGTAAGCTCACTACACATATTCATGGAATTAAAAAGGGCTCACAGGCGCGCGGGAAAAGACACGTCCCCCAAGCTAAAACTGGCATAAGCCTCACCGCGCACAAATACAATGCACAAATAGACGCGCAAAACACAAACCAGCGTATACAGCTATGATGAATGTGCCATTTTTCGAAGCAGTGATAGTGGGACACCACAGCAGGAGGAGGATAGCCAGGGCCTGCATTTTTTTACCCAGGACCAGCCTTTTTGGGATGCCTGATGACCAGGTCTATCGCAGGTATAGGTTCCCCCCTCATATCATCCTAGACCTGGTCAGGGAGTGGGAAGATGACCTCACATCACCCACCCTGTGCTCGCAAGCACTAAGCCCCTTGGAAAAGGTGCTCAATGTACTGCATTTTGTGGCCACTGGGTCATTTCAGCAGACAACTGCCATTGTCAGGGGCATATCACAGGCCACGCAGTCACGTTGCCCACACCAGGTGTTGGCAATCATGACTGCACTCCCCTTAGTCCGCAGGCACATATACATGCCCAGAACACCCGCAGAAAGGCAGGCCGTGGTCCAGGACTTTTACAGAGTTGCGCACTTCCCTAAAGTGCTTGGTGCCATTGATTGCACACATGTGGCCCTATGTCCTCCTCGTGCCACTGAGCACATCTATCAGAATCGCAAGCACTGGCATTCCATCAGCGTGCAAGTTGTATGTGATGCCAAGGGAATCATCACCTCTGTATATGCTAACTATCCAGGGTCCACCCATGATAGTTTCATATACAGAATGTCACCCCTACACCTGGCCCTGGAAGCTGGGAGGCATGGCAACACATGGCTCATTGGTGAGTACAAATGACCCTGCAAATGCATGCATGCTTCACACAGACTAAACCACACCACTGACAAACCATCCCACCTCCACAGAGAACAGTGCCTACACACTGAGCACCTACATGATGACACCAATACAGAACCCCACCACACCACCCCAGGTAAGATACAACGCAGCACATATTGCAACTAAGGGCATAGTGGAGCATACATTTGGAGTGCTAAGGTCACGCTTCTGCTCTCTTGACCACTCTGGTGGAGAGCTACTATATTCACCACCAGTAGTGTGCAGGATCATTGTGGCAGCATGTGTCCTGCACAACGTTGCAACACGGCGTGGCATACCGGTGGACATGGTGGTGCCCCCACATCCCCAACCACATGCACGGCCGCTGCACATGGGATGCGAAAGGGCATGTGGCGAGGCTGCCCTTACCCAGCTTGTGGCAAACTTTTTCACCTAAAATCCAACCCCTGTGGACTGCACACAGGCCTGGCCCATTCCAGGTCACAATTGATGATGACAAAGGGACAATTATCTGTCCTAATTTACCACCCTGAGAATCTGACCCTGGAAGTGCTACATCATGTGCATCGCTTACAGCTAAATGTAACTCAATCTGGTGTGAACAAAAGGCACACATGGAAGATGCAGTATGCCACCAACCCCATGCAAAAATACACATCCAAATGCCGGTATGTCACCTAAACCCTGCCAAACCTCCTGTCAACTGGTAGCCACACCATGCCATAAAAAGCAATGTCAAAAGTGACACATAAATGGCCAACACATAACAGTACTGTCATAAAGCGCTCAACGACAAATGTAACTAGTACTGAAATAACTCACTCTAACACATCAAAACAATAATGTACACAAGAACATCAAATGGCCAGTATAACATACCACAAACACAGGACCCAACAGTGAATATGTCTGACAGTCACCAATCAGAGTACCACAAGTGCCTCAATGTGCCCTAACTACCACATGGCACCTTTCTATTTGTAGTGTAGCCCTGCCAAATAAAGGGGGCAGGGAAGCACATACAGCAGCAATGCCAACAACAAAGGAGACCGGCTAGCTAATAAATGGTGGAACATGAAAACATGATGGATCCCAATGTGAAAACAAAAAGGGATGCCAACCATGCACTGTACAAACAATCATGAATCCCACTAGGGGAGTACACACAGGTTGGACTTGAGACTGCCCAGAGATAAAACAGAACTTCAATGCCTCTGTGTAAGTTACTTTCACACGCTGCACTCCTTGCAAGCCCATGGAAAGAGAAAGCAGGAGTCACATATGTGTCTGGACTCTAAGGCACAAACAAGGAGTGTACCAACACGAGACAAGCCTGTATGGGCCCAGCTGGAACCTACAGTGGATGCCCTCAGATGCCACACAAAGCAACACACTGTCACATAAATGCACAATAGACAAAAAAAGATAAAACATAAATCAAAAATTCCCATGGTGGACCGGGTGGTGGGGGAGCCCCCAAGGAGGGTGGAGGGGCAGGGTGCACCACAACACCCACATATATTGGGAGAGCTGTCGCCACCCTCTGGTGTAGCAATAGAAGATATCAGTGGTAAGGGAGGTACACCACGAATATCCCAGGCCTTGTCCTCCATGGCAGCAACCATGCAGGACTGAGATGTTTGCATCTGCAACATGATGGCACAGCTGTCTGCAGGCAACACCTCATGGGAGGCATGTGGTTCGCTTGCACCACGTCACGGGATGCACGCAGTTCTGCTTGCAACACCTCATGGGTTGCACACAATTCCGCAGAGATGGTGTGCGTCAACTGTTGCATTTGCTGTTCTGACCGTCTACTGCGTGCTGCCTCGAGTGCAGCCAGTGTAAATCAGAGTGACCTCTCCGCCTCCCTCAGGGCAGCCCTGTGGGCCCGAACCTCTGCAGCCATGGCTGCGTGCAGAGCCCTGCATCCCTCCCTTGAACAGCAGTCCCAGGAACAGGAACCAATGCTGTGGAACGTGGCCCTGCACTCGTAACCACCACAGACCAATGTTGCAACAGTGACTGGCCCTGTGAGGGGTCTTCCCACCTAAAGATGTTTGGGATAGGACAGCACCCACAGTTGATGCACTCACCTACGAAAGCACCGAGGAATTCATGTCCGATTCACCACCAGAGCCATAGGCTTCCTCATAGGCGGACTCAGAGTGAGCTATGCCCAGAATGGCTTGTAGCACTAGTGGATCTTCATGGGCTACCACACCACATCCTACACTGATGCCTGGTTGCGGCCCACTCTCCTGTACCTCCTCCACCTCCTCCTCGGCATCCAGTGCCTCATCACCTGCACATGGAAATAAATAAACATGAAGACACTTGTAAATGGCATAGCCCACACACATAGGTATCACAATGTAGTCATGCAACACATCACCCTGCCATGTCAGTGATGTCACAAAGTCTGGCACATACACAGTGTCAATGGAAGGGAAGGGTATCATGAAATCAGACATGGATGTGTGTTAAAGGGCACAAAACCACATGTAGTGCATGGTGCATAGCACCTGCTTCACACTCAAGCACCAGAATGGCACCACTGATGCATATACATGGAAGCTACTAGCATGGCCATGCCTGAACTGTCAAACAGCATGAGATGTAAGTTGATTACTACTGTCCCAGAGCCAGGTACAATGCTTGTGACATGACATTACATGGAAATCACAAATACCAAAAACAAAAGTGTCACAAGTTGCAACAATGCTAGGGTGGTGGAATAGAGTGAAGGCAGGCACACCGATTCCATGAGTCAAGGTCACATTGACATCACACAAGTTAATAGGCATGTAGAAGGGGAGACCTGGGGTTGGAATTGTGAGGGGGCAGTGCAGTACATGGGAACGGGCTCAACGTAGAATATGACTACATAACTAGGAAAGTCAAAGTTGTGGGCTGATGGCAGTGTAAGGGCAAGTGCATGAATCAGGTGTCAAGTGTTGTCAGTAGGTTGTAGGGATACAGTAACCACCCCCCAAGTGTGTGTGGTACCAGGGAGCCAGCGCCATCATCCCAGTCCTTGGGAGATACCTGGCCCCAACACAAAAGGTCCATTCCCACAGTCCAGTCCTGGGTGAGTTGCAGAGGGACGAGAGTAGAAGTAGAGAAATATTGGTATAGTCCGTAGCAGTAGGCCAGCATAGTTATGACCAGTCCCCTGGAGATAGTGAGCTGCTGGGGGAAGGAGCTGAAAGGAAGATGACCTCTGAGGAGGTACAGCTGGCAGGGTGACCTCTCAGAAACATGAAGAGATGTGATGAGAGAACGCAAGTGTGCAGAGGAAGATCATCACAGGCAATCCACAATAATAGGTTGTAGCTGGAAGAGGGCCAAGAGAGGCTGGACAGAGAGTGACATGCAAGGAATGAGCAGGAGTGGATGAGGATTGTCCCGGTGTGCAGCACATCGTTCGTATGCAGTCTGCATGACAACAAGCACGTACCAGTCCACCATGACATGGTTAAGCCATGGGAGTCATGTAAATGTAGGCGTAACTGCAAGACAATCATAACACTTCATCCAAGCAACATACACATGTCCCGGATGCACACACATGACCACTCAACGGACATTTCCTCATAAATTGACAGGTCTCCCATGCCTTGGATCTGCTCCACATCAATAAGATCACTGACAAGCTCTTCATGTGGAGTGAGTTCATCGTCCTCTCGCTGTGTCCCACCTACAGTCACCAGCGCAGAGGTGTAATGCGGCACCCAGCTTATCCTTGGCTTGGCGTTGGAGGTCATTCCAATGCATCACTACTTCTTGAGCTGTGCGGCTCTCATTGCCCAAGGCGTTTATTTGATCTGTGACGCACTGCCAGTGGGCCATATCCTGAGAAGGCGTATACATGCTATGTGCCCGCACAAGCATGTCATGTTCATGCTCCAACACGTAGTCCACGAGGATGTCGAGTTCCTCATTACAGAAGCTCTTCTTCCTCGACATGTGGGTCTCCTGTGTCGTGCCTTGGGTTTGAGCCTGTCCCGCTACTGCGCGCTTTTGCTTCTTGCAAGGTTGAGCAGACCCGGTGTGGCTGGGACCACTTGGGTCAGTAGGGGCTGGAGTACTGGTGGACTGAGCCATGGCATCAGCCCCTGATAGTACGACAGTAGGCTGCTATGCAGGTATCCGTACCTGGGTGCTGGTGGCAGCAGCTTGCACTGCATGTCTCTTGCCCTTAGAGACAAGGGCATCTGCCCCTGAGTCACTCTGGCCCCGGGCCAGGAAAACTACAGTCCTGGCTGGGTGACCCTGAGCCTGGGTGATGGTAGCCACAGCTGCCCCTGCAGCTTCAACACCCTGTGTGGGGAGCAGATGACAGTACTGGTCGGGCATCCCCGGTGCTGGTGCCAGTACCTTGGACTGCACGTCCATCACCCTTAGGGAGATGGAAATCTGCCCCTGAGTCACTCTGGCCCTGGGCCGGGACCACTACAGTCCTGGCTGGGTGACCCTGAGCCTGGGTGGTGGTAGCCATAGCTGCCCCTGCAGCTTCCACACCCTGGCTGTTGTGGACAGCAGATGACAGTGCTGGTCCGGGACCCCGTGTGCTGGGGACGTCAGCATCAGCAGAATCTCCCTGACCCTACTGGGTGGGGAGTATAGCTCTCCCTGCACGGGCCTGGACACCTCCGCCACCTCGCCCACCTCACCCACGTCCACCACCACGGCCACCTCAGCCAGCACGTCCACCTTTGCCTCCCATCCCACCTTCTCACTTGTTGCCCTCCCAGTCATGGTACTGATTGATTAGCACAATGGGAGGTGCAGCTATCAATTGTCCTGGGCAATTTGAGTGAGGGGGCAGGGTATGTGATGTAAAATGTACCACTGTGCTCCAGCAAGGCTCAATGGAACCCCTTGGGAAAAAATAACAGGTCGCGTAACGCACAGGCACCCCAAAAACAAAAAGTAACATGTACACGACCCCTCGGTAGCCCATGTGTGAATTCCAAACGTTACACAGTAGGCTGTGGCACCCAGCAACACAAACAATGCATACGAGAGGAAGACATAGGTACTATGACGATGAAAATGAGGGTACGCGAAACACAGGGGCAACTGCAGTATGAAAAATGCATACACGACTCACTGTTTGCCTCGTACAAAAAATAAATTAACGCGCGTGTGCACAGAGCCAACTCCCCCACTAAAACAAGAAGTATGCACTGTCACAGTAGTGAACAATTCGCATGGGACCCCAAAATACTCCAAAGTCCACGCGTCCGTCCATCATGAATTGCACGTACATTGCAATGTTGTCCTTAGCCCGATACTGAACGCCAATGCCCAACGTTCAGCGCATGTCACGTAACTTATGCACTTAGGGCCTTTCCTCTGATTCCACGCTAACGCACTGTTTCCGCACGTGCAGAGTCACTCTGTTTCCGGCTGACCACGCGTGTAACACGGAAGACCCACTCTCCTGCCTACCAGCCAAATTACCTGCCTTCAACTGCCCCGAGCTGCCTCCTACGAGCCATCTGCTGCTGCCTGCCCACTCTGTGTGTCCGCTGCCCATGTGCCCTGCATGTTGGTGCCTTCTGTACAGCCATTGCCATTGCTCCTGTCATTGTGACCACCTCTTCTGATCCAGACGTACCATACTATGCTCCACAGCCCAGCCCCAGGACCACCTTGCCCACCCACACCTGCCTCGGGGGTTGCTATGTCTCACCCAACACATCTGAGGCAAGTGGCAACTCCCCGACAGCAAGGCAGAGGGCTGTCACCTTCTCAGCGACAGAGCAAGTCCTGGGGCATTGTGATGTCCTCTTCAACCCACCAACGCAAGTCGGCAATGAAGTATGGAGGAAGATCTGGGCGGACATCGTGGGTGCCATCAACGCGGAGGGGGTGGCACCCCGTGAATACTATCATGTCCACAAGCACTGGGAAGACTTCAAGTCCAGGACCCACAACAAGGCCCGGCACTTCCTCACGGCTGGTGAGGATCAAAGGGGCGCCGGGTCCGGTTGACCACCGACAACATGTGGGTCCTGGAGTGCTTCTACCCAGCGTGTACGCCCAGGTCTTGGATTTGGGGCTCTGTCTGGAGTCGACTGGTAAGTGTCCATGTGTTCTTGTCCACCATAGTGCATGTGCATGTTGACCTGTGGTTGTAGTGTGCACCTTGGCCTTATGTCTGGCATGCCTCCTGTACAGATGTCTGTGTGCATGTCCCAGACACTGCTGCATGTGAGTCCATTCAAGCGTATGCGACATCAATGGTGTCTGTGTTGCAATACGTGATGCGTGCCAGCATGTAACGAAGTGCACATGTTTGCATCCCTGTGTCTGGACTGGGGCATGCGAGAGTTGTGACACATGGGTTCTTTTGGCAACATCATGGACATGCATGGTGTACATGTGCATGTGTCTGAGAAGTGAGTGTTTGACTGGCCGACACTCCAGGATGTATGTTACTTGAGCTGTTGATTGTGTGAATGCCTCATGCTGCCAATTTGAGCTCACTCTAACATGATAGCTCCATGGCCGGCTTCATGACTGTCAGGTGATGTGTGTGAATGAGATGTGTACGTCCAATGATGCATGTGAGCTGAATGCACAATTTTGAGGTGCTGGGGTGTCCAAGGATGTGAATGTCTGTTGTGAATGACAGACATGATTGTGCATGTCTGTGAATAGCACTTCCCTGTGAGTAGTGGACGGTGATGATGGTTGTGACCTCTGACAGTGCCACTGATGTACATTTGCATTGTGACAAACACACATATGTTCAGTACCCTGATGTTTGTGTTCTGTGTTTCCCTATCCACAGCCATGATGGAAGAGGAGGGCGGAGAAGACGCTGTGCAGCACGGCAGCAGGGATGCCTCCACCAGGCACAGATGCAGGGCCCAGTCATCCTCCCAGGTACTGTAATCTTTCGGGAGCGAGGAGACTGGTGCCGCATCCGCGACAATGGCCGCAGCTGCTGAGGGGAGGCCCAAGAAGGTGAAGTTGGTCGTGTGCTCCTCGGCAGTGGGAGGGACAGGTGAGCCCGCACAGGGGCAATCTGAAGTGGAATATGGTGGGGATGCATCCAGGTTGGTGGTAGTGGAGGAGTAGGAGGCCGCATCAGCTCAGCACATAGGGCCCGGCGGGGGTGATGATGTAAGTGTGACTGGTGCAGTCCAGGGTCAGGGGCCGGAGGCAGTGCAGGTCACTCTGGAGGTGCCTGTGCCTAATCTTGTCCCTGGGACTGCGACTGCACCAGTATGCACCTGTGGGCATGCCTCAGGCCGGACCCATCCACAGGTGGTGGATGTTTCCACGCAAGCGGATACACCAATACCTGCGGAGGAAGCAATTTGTGACAGGGTGGAACCGTTGCTAGCCGTTATCATGAGGCGTACAGGCACCATTCGTGATGAGGTGCAGGCTTGCCCATCATCACGATGAGGTCTGTCACCTCATTAACTGGCTAGCTCAGTTCCTGGTCACGAATTGGGTACGTGTGCTGGCCACTGCTGTGACCCCCTCCTCGGCTTCCTCCGCTGTGCGTCAGTCGTCCTCCCTGCTGTCTTCCGGCCCAGATACCACCAGGGCCACATGTGGATCTGTCCCAACCCCGGCGGCCAGAGTCAGTAGTCGACATTGGATCAGCCGAGGTTGTCACCACGCAGATCCAGCTGGCGACAGGAGCTCTGGCAAATGAGGGATAGCAGGCACCAAGGAGCAGGGCACATACACTACGGCCTCGGGTGTTGTCATCAACCCAGAGGCTGTCCTGGAGGCGCAGGCACCAAGCTATTTGGCAGCAGCAGGCTCGGAGTAGGAGGCAACAGGACTCAGGGCTTCCAATGGAAGAGAGGCAGGTATCGGCCATCAGGCAGGAGGCAAACGTGGACCTTACCCAAAGGACGTTTTCCGTGTTGGAGCGTTTTGGCCAGCAGATCGGGGCAGAGCGGCAGCGGGCACGGGAGGCAAGACTCACCATGGCCAGGGCGGAAAATACACTGCGTCGGGCAGAGAGGCGGGCCGAGGTCCTCGAGGAGTCTTGCAGGGAGCTTGAGAGGAGAATGTTGGAGTCCCTGTTAGTCCTCGAGGGGAGAGCACAGACCCGCCTAGGGGAAGTAGACGCAGTGTTCGATGATGCCCTGGCCGAGACTTTGAGGGGATCTGGTGAGTTGAAGGACTAGCCTGCTGCCATTGTATATAGTTCTTTAGGTGTAAGTTTAATTATTTAACTATTTATTTTGGGAGTTTTTGTATATAGTTCTTTTTTTAGATTTTTATTGGATATTTAAGTTTGCTTTTGTTGTAGGTTTGGGACATTCGACCTCTGATATTTGTAAATAGTTAGCTTTTTTTCTTCATCCATTTGTGTTCACCATGACGGAATGGTTTTCTTTTCATTTGTGTTTCCATTTGGACATGGACCTCATTTTTCAGTTGTATTTCTTTTTAACATACACATTTTTATGTTTGGACATTCTTTTATTTATTCATTCCTTCCTTTGATGCACATTTTATTTATTTTATGACTAACAGTATGGGTTCAATACTGCTTTTTAATATATATATATTGTTTTTTAAAACTCAAATTGGTGTTTGGTCTCTATCGTTTTCTGCAAGTTTCACTCTTCATAACTCTGTTATGGGTCCCTGATAATGAACAATGTTGTTGATGTGTATGCACACATGCATGCATGTATCATGTGTGACATCCATTTGCATGGTTCATGTTTTGGTGTGCATGACCAACGGATGTGTCTTAAGGTGCACTTGGAGTGTGCAGTGTGTGCTGGCATTTCGTTTCACATGTGCTTCATGAATGTGGATTGGTCCTCAGTGGGGGTGGGGGGTTGGTTGAGTGATGGGAGTGTGAAATGTTTTCAATTGTGTTTGTTTGTTTGTTTATGTATTTATAATGCGCGTCAGACCCAAGGGTATCAGGATTACCTTGATGCAATGTAAGTGTCTCTCATGCATTTTGACATCCTGCTTTGCAATTCATATGTTGACATTGGTATGGTTTTACATACAAACAGTGCAATGCTGTACTATTTATTGTTTGTGAACGGTATGAACGGTATGATTGCCATGTACACAATCAGGACTTCAGTCATTTGTCTGTGCTTGTACTTCTGGTACTCCTCTGCCCTGTGCAATGAGGTCCTGTCCAATTCTGCTATGGTCAGCTGTGTACCCTCTGAACTTGTCATGAGGTCCCCTAGACGCCACTTGCACACCTGCACTGGCTCACAGGCATGCACCATCTGTACACTGTGTTTATGTATGCCAACATACACCTACCAACAGATTCCAACTCCCATCTGCAGTTGGGCTTGGATTGGACACTGGGTGGCCAGATTACTTTTGTTGTCGTTTTGTGTGTTTTTCTTGAAGTGTCCTTCACATGTTCAGGGCTGCCAGCTCTGCAACAGCATTTCATCAATCAACACTTCCCAGGCACAAACAGTGTCTCAATGTCAGCTGGCCTGGCACGTTTCTTGTTTCTGTCTTCACTCGGTTCCCCATCCCGTGAATCTGTGGCCCTTTGCACACTTGTGTACATGTGCATTCAGAATGACATGTGATTTTATTGTACGTCATGTCCTTCAGACATTTGAGGGTCAAGCGTGTGTTTATGGGGGTGATACATTGAGGTGATGTGTCCTCATTGAGGCTCATCACACAATACGCCAGGACAATGTCTCTTTATGTGTCACAAATCGCTGGTGCTTTTCATTCTGGCACGGTGTGGGTATTTGTCAATGTAGTATTTTGACTTCACTTTGTCACATGCCATGCAGGGCCTATCTTTGCCATACACTTTTGGGTTTTGTATGTTGGGATGTGGATGCAGTTAGCAATTGCATGGGATCAGCTTTGACACTGTAACTTGTGTTCCAGGTGTATGGTTTTGTAGTTGGTTGCTGTGTGTTTTGTGTGCAGGGGGTTAAGGGTGATGTCACTACACTGCTTGCAAGGTCCTGAGCACGCCATCAATGCAGTGAACGTGGGTCACTATGTCATCATCTGGCCTGCAGGTGGTGTCCAGTATGGGGGGCTTTCCTGCAGGTTGCCGTGATGGGGGGTGGGGGTGTCCCATGAGTCAGGGCCTGCCTGCTGGTTGCCGTGAAAGGTGATGGGGAGTGGGGGTGTCCCATGAGACGGGGCCTGCCTGCAGGTTGCCGTGACGGGTGATGGGGTGAGGGTGTGTCGCATGAGACGGGGCCTGCCTGCAGGTTGACGTGATGGGGTGTGGGGATGTCCCATGAGATGGGGCCTGCCTGCAGGTTGCTGTGACGGGTGATGGGGGTGGGGTGTCCCATGAGACGGGGCCTGCCTGCAGGTTTCCGTGACGGCTGATGGGAGGGGGGGTGTTCCAAGAGACGGGGCCTGCCTGCAGGTTGACGTGATGGGGTGTGGGGATGTCCCATGAGATGGGGCCTGCCTGCAGGTTGCTGTGACCGGTGATGGGGTGAGGGTGTGTCGCATGGGACGGGGCCTTCCTGCAGGTTGACGTGATGGGTGATGGGGGTTGAGGGTATCCATGAGACGGGGCCTGCCTGCAGGTTGCCTTGATGGGTGACGGGTGTGGCACATGTGGTGTGGGCTGCCTGTGGGGTGTGGTCACAGGTGATGGGGCTTCCCATGTGGTGTGGGCTACCTGCTGGGTGTGGTCATAGGTGATGGGGGGTGCCATGTGGTGTGGGCTGCCTGCAGGGTGTGGTCATGGGTGGTCCCATGTGGTGTGGGCTGCCTGCGGGGTGTGGTACCGTGTGATGGGGGTCCCATGTGTTGTGGGCTTCCTGCGGGGTGTGGTCACGGGTGATTGGGGTCCCATGTGGAGTGGGCTGCCTGTAGGGTGTGGTCATGGGTGATGGGTGCTGGGGTGTGGCTGTCCCGTCAGAAGGCGTCTGCTTCCAGGGGACTTGTTGGTGTATCGCGGGGTGCACGCAGGCCTTTCCACACGATGTGGCTGGTGCAACCGGGGTACGTGCTGAGTTTACACGTCATTACGCTGGGGTGCGGACAAGGTACGTGAGGGCCTTTCCACTCTATGTGGCTGGTGTGACCGGGGTACGCAATGACTTTTAACATGATTACGCTGGGGTGCGGACGAGGTACACACAGGCCTTTCCACGCAGTGTGGCTGGTGCAACCGGGGTACGCAACAAGTTTTCACGCGATTACGCTGAGGTGTGGACGGGGTTCGTGCTGAGTTTTTACGCAATTACGCTGGGGGGCTGTGTGCTGGGCCACAGATGGCACGGGGCCTTGTGCCGTGTTAGGCATTTCACTTGCTTTTTACTGCGCCTGGCGGTGTGTTGGGGACGTTACTGGCGCTGCTTGATGTTCATTCCGCCACGGCTACTGATGCCTCGGAAAATCCATGAATACGCGTGCCGCGCAATTGTTAGTTTGCGCCGCAGCTGGCGAACGCTCCTGCTCTGCAAGCAGCACTTGCGTTACTTCTGCGCTGGATTATATGAATCGGACCCTAAATCTTGTTTGATCTGCATACACGCTCTCTGACAATCTTAGTTCCATTGAAAAACATGTCCCTGTTTGGTAAGCTCTCTGAGTGGGGCGCTGACTGTGGCAAAGTCTCGTAAGGATCTACTGCAGTAGCACCTCTTTCCTAAGAACGATCGGACATACTGACATCTTCCGGTGGTGAAATCCTGGTTATGGCAGCAACCTTGCTGGGAACCGGACTCATTCCTCTTTGTGAGAATATATGCCCAAAGAATTTGAGATATTCCTTGCAAAATGCACACTTTTCACGATTTATCATTAATCCTGCTTCCATCAGTGCAGTGCACACTTTATGCAGTGCCACATCATGCTCTTCTGAAGTGGCTCCAAATACCAGGATAAAAAAAAAAAAGAGGATAAGAAGGGCACTACATGTTGTAGTTCACAGTTTGTCCTTTAGAAATCATAGATATGATAATTAGTAGTTTGTATGGTTTATTTTCGCCTGGAGCTGCCAATCTCAAAAGAGGTCCTGTAGCACTAGGACCAAAATGATCAAAAAAACTTCCAAGAAACAAAGAGTATCCACTAAGTTAAGAAAGGCGCATCTCAGTTTGCCCCAATTTGGTTGCTAATATTCAGTCACTGATTTATGATATGGAAGTAATAGAGTTCCAATAAATTCTTTTGGCAGGAATTGTTTAATTCACATTCCTATATCGTTTGCCGCCAATGGAAGTTTAATTTTTATACATCACACAATGAGTTCTCATCTCAAATTGCCCATAATACTTTGGTGCCAATGCATTTCGGATACAATCCTTCTTCAGGGCGGTATTATAGCAAAAAGCATAAAAATTAGTTTAACTAGTAACAGTATATGTATATGCAAATATAGTAATTATAACAAATATAACAATTATTGCAGACATTTGTAGAGAGTTATTTCGAAAATCACATACCCATCCACGAGTCATGTTCATTTGGAGAGGAAATAAGCAAAAATAAAACAAAACGGTATGTCAATTAGTTGACTAAAGTAGAAAGACATTCTATCATTTTCTTTTAGCTCTATATATTTGTCATACCTCGGTCAAGCCGATCTCTGGACTCGAGTCGTTGTACGTATGCACAATCAGATCTATAAGCAAATTAAACAACAATTTTGAGTCATCCTCAATCTCTTTCGTGGGTATGTTAATCCTAATCGGTACTGCTGTACTTACTCAGCTCCTGCCGTGCACAACGTGTAGCTGCAAACTGAGCCGCTTGGAACGCGCTCGTGTAGGTTTACCTTTCGTTTTAAAGGTCACCATGGAGACGGTACGAGGCGTCGTGGACCGACCTGGTGCACGTACGCCTCGCGCCCCACCCCCGAGTGTTAGCCCGGGGGCGGGGATGTCTCCATGGTGACCAGCACTCTGTGAGACAGTGCAAGTAGTTAACTGTCTACAGCGTCAATTGGCGCCGTAGCTGTAGTAATTGGAAAATTAGCAGCGTGTGTCAAATTTTTTACATTTTTTTTGTCGTAGTAGTGTTTATATGCAAGACATAAGGTCCGCATTAACAATTGAACATATGGAAGAGATAAACAGTCTAGAGCATTTTCGCTCCCGAACATATTTACTGTCGCTACTAAGTCATTAGAGCAATTTGGGGCAAAATAAACAGCGCAATAATACAACTAGGAAATTAATTGAGACAAAAGGATAGCAGATATATGACAGATATTTACATGGCAGGTGTAAATCTTCTTTAGATAAAAAATCGAAGAGTAAAGAAATAATTAAGTTGACCAAAATGCTTTTACAAAAAGCACATAAAGTTTATTTCTTCATTGAGCCCCTTTGGAGAAAGGGAGCTCAGCCGGTCTATCCAAAAGGATTCTCTTTGGTCCATCCTTTTTTGGAAATTCTCGTGGATGTCTCTTTTTGAAACCACCTCTAGGATGACAAAACGGATTTGGACCAAGTTGTGTTTCTTTTCATCCCAATGTCTTGACACTGCTGAGTTAGGATTATGGTTTCTTATGCACGATCTGTGTTCATTCCACCTAATTTTTGCTACTCGCAATGTCTGACCCACATAGTACAGTCCACACGGACATTTGATAGCATAAATCATGTTGGTTGAATCACATGTAGCAAAATTTCTCAGTCTGATTGTCTCTCCTGTGTGTGAATGTTTTATTGTCTCTCCTCTCATCACATAGCTGACACAAGATCCCACATCGGAGATTAAAGAGAATTTGAAGACTTTGTTGGACAAGGTGGAGGAATTGGAGTGGATTAATCACCACACAAAGAAATTCTTGATTAATACACACCCTAAGATACCACACTTTTATACCCTTCCTAAGATACACAAATATCTCATCAAACCCCCTGGAAGACCAATCGTAGCAGGGATTAACAGCATACTGGAACCCTTAGGGAAATATGTGGATTACTTCTTACAACCACTGATTCAAAAAACCAGTACATATATCAAGGACTCGACACATTTTTTACAACTCTTGAACGAAACTGTATTCAATTGCAACAACATATGCTTTACTATCGATGTTAAAAGTCTCTACACATCGATCCCGCACGATTTAGGGGGTGAAGCGGTAGAATGGATGCTACTCAATGCTGAAGAGATACCGGCTCAGAAAGAATTTATAATGGTTCTTCTGGAGTTTATTAGTAACAACTCATACTTTCGATATAAGAATGAGTACTATCTCCAAGTGGCTGGGACAGCCATGGGAGCCACCATGGCCCCCTCTTATGCTAATTCATTCATGCATAAATTCGAATCCGAACATATACTACAGAATGAACATTGGTTCCTGAAATTAAGTCTCTGGATCAGGTACATTGACGATATATTCGGAATATGGAAAGATACGGAAGAGGAATACCTAAAGTTCTTCGCACATCTGAACAGCATAGATGCTCGTATCCAATTCACTCAAGAACACTCCCAAACCAACATACACTTCTTGGATGTAGACATTAAGATTACTGACACAGGATATCAGACTACCATTTTTCGAAAACCCACGGATCGTAACAATCTTTTACAACGTCTCAGCTTCCATCAACCGAGCCTCATAAAAAATCTTCCATACAGCCAGATGCTCAGGGTGAAAAGATTGGTAAGTGACCCAGAAGACTACAAGCTAGCTATCCGTGAGATGGGGAAAAAGTTCCTGGAAAGAGGAAATACAGAAGAGGAAATAAACACAGCAGAATCACGAGTAGCTACACAAAACAGAGAAGAGCTATTGAAGACAAAAACCAGACAGGAATCAGCTCCACCATTAGTGTTTGTGTCTAGATACTCACGACAAAGTAATCGCATTAAGTGCATTATTCAAAAACATTGGAATACTTTATTATGCGATCAGAGAGTTGAACATCTATTTAAGGAAGTACCCACATTTGCTTACCAACGGAGTCAAAACCTAAAAGATAGACTGGTTCAAACTAAACCAGCACCTAAAAAGAAGCTTACAGAAAGAATTGGGACGTTTCCGTGTTTAAGTTGTAGTAATTGCAGCTATGTGATGAGAGGAGAGACAATAAAACATTCACACACAGGAGAGACAATCAGACTGAGAAATTTTGCTACATGTGATTCAACCAACGTGATTTATGCTATCAAATGTCCGTGTGGACTGTACTATGTGGGTCAGACATTGCGAGTAGCAAAAATTAGGTGGAATGAACACAGATCGTGCATAAGAAACCATAATCCTAACTCAGCAGTGTCAAGACATTGGGATGAAAAGAAACACAACTTGGTCCAAATCCGTTTTGTCATCCTAGAGGTGGTTTCAAAAAGAGACATCCACGAGAATTTCCAAAAAAGGATGGACCAAAGAGAATCCTTTTGGATAGACCGGCTGAGCTCCCTTTCTCCAAAGGGGCTCAATGAAGAAATAAACTTTATGTGCTTTTTGTAAAAGCATTTTGGTCAACTTAATTATTTCTTTACTCTTCGATTTTTTATCTAAAGAAGATTTACACCTGCCATGTAAATATCTGTCATATATCTGCTATCCTTTTGTCTCAATTAATTTCCTAGTTGTATTATTGCGCTGTTTATTTTGCCCCAAATTGCTCTAATGACTTAGTAGCGACAGTAAATATGTTCGGGAGCGAAAATGCTCTAGACTGTTTATCTCTTCCATATGTTCAATTGTTAATGCGGACCTTATGTCTTGCATATAAACACTACTACGACAAAAAAAATGTAAAAAATTTGACACACGCTGCTAATTTTCCAATTACTACAGCTACGGCGCCAATTGACGCTGTAGACAGTTAACTACTTGCACTGTCTCACAGAGTGCTGGTCACCATGGAGACATCCCCGCCCCCGGGCTAACACTCGGGGGTGGGGCGCGAGGCGTACGTGCACCAGGTCGGTCCACGACGCCTCGTACCGTCTCCATGGTGACCTTTAAAACGAAAGGTAAACTTACACGAGCGCGTTCCAAGCGGCTCAGTTTGCAGCTACACGTTGTGCACGGCAGGAGCTGAGTAAGTACAGCAGTACCGATTAGGATTAACATACCCACGAAAGAGATTGAGGATGACTCAAAATTGTTGTTTAATTTGCTTATAGATCTGATTGTGCATACGTACAACGACTCGAGTCCAGAGATCGGCTTGACCGAGGTATGACAAATATATAGAGCTAAAAGAAAATGATAGAATGTCTTTCTACTTTAGTCAACTAATTGACATACCGTTTTGTTTTATTTTTGCTTATTTCCTCTCCAAATGAACATGACTCGTGGATGGGTATGTGATTTTCGAAATAACTCTCTACAAATGTCTGCAATAATTGTTATATTTGTTATAATTACTATATTTGCATATACATATACTGTTACTAGTTAAACTAATTTTTATGCTTTTTGCTATAATACCGCCCTGAAGAAGGATTGTATCCGAAATGCATTGGCACCAAAGTATTATGGGCAATTTGAGATGAGAACTCATTGTGTGATGTATAAAAATTAAACTTCCATTGGCGGCAAACGATATAGGAATGTGAATTAAACAATTCCTGCCAAAAGAATTTATTGGAACTCTATTACTTCCATATCATAAATCAGTGACTGAATATTAGCAACCAAATTGGGGCAAACTGAGATGCGCCTTTCTTAACTTAGTGGATACACTTTGTTTCTTGGAAGTTTTTTTGATCATTTTGGTCCTAGTGCTACAGGACCTCTTTTGAGATTGGCAGCTCCAGGCGAAAATAAACCATACAAACTACTAATTATCATATCTATGATTTCTAAAGGACAAACTGTGAACTACAACATGTAGTGCCCTTCTTATCCTCTTTTTCTTAGATTTCTCACTTAGCACAACTAGAGGAGGAGCACACAGGCCAAAAAGAATAATATAGATCATTGAAGCATTTTTCGTATAAAGAATGTCATACACTGACATCGAAGCCCTGACCACTAACAGGGCAGACACACTGGGTTTTTCATCTGAAGAAGCAGAAGCAATATTGGGTTTGATAAAAGACAGCGGCTTTGGAAACAGTAATAACAAACAACAAGATCCTAAACAACAGATAAAACAACTAGAATATCTAATTCGAAAGGAAATAAATCGCAAGCTACATGCGATAACCCTAGGCAGATACCATAAAAGTCAACGGATACCGAGAGGATTACGAATCCAGTTGCGTCCTACATTGTGTAAAGAAAACAAAATCTTTGTGAAGAAATGGGAAGCTATACTTAACAAATGTTCTCTGGACCTTATATTACTGACCATACAAGAATTGGCAAGGGACATATCAGATTTAGGCAAAGAAATTAAGGAAATAGAAGTAGCTCTGGTAACAACACTGAATAGAGAAGAAGTTGATTCTATCCTCCAAGAGATAAATGACAAATTGGAAGACTACAAAACAGAATTAGAATCCAAGAAAATTCGCAAATTCAAAAGAGACACCTATGATTACCTTAAAGATGAAGTTTATAACTGGATGGATAAATATGCTCCTCCACAAAGGAAACCAAAGCCTACGAATTTGAGTGAAACATCAAGTTCAGGAACCGAGACAGAAAGGGTACCCCCGAACCAAGAAGAAGCAGGCACGCCAAGTACTTCAGGCCTTTCGCGAGCAAGAGAAGATACAGCGACTTCTTCTTTTTTAGACAAAGGAAGAAGAGAACGAGACGGGGGAGGAGAAAGACCAAAAGGAAAACCCAACACGAGACTACAACAGAAAAAAACATAGTAATAAACTTATCATCCAGAGTCTTGACTGGGAAAGAAATAGAAACCTTACAGAAAGGCCTAAGTTTCGTTCCTACCTATGACAGCACACTATTTGATTCCAAAATAGAACTCTTTAAACTTATTAGGAAGATGAAACTGAAGGTGTTTTTCAGTGAACTAGAACATCAAGAAGCCAGAGAAGAAGCAGAACTTAAGGAATTCAGAAGTAAAAGTACCTTTATTCCTCCAATAAGTATACCTTCAATAGAAATCTTCGAAAAACAAGTCACAAGAGACTTTGAGAAACTTAAGTTCAAAAGTCAATCACCTCGAAACATGAAACCTCACGAACTTAAATTGATATGTGATCTATATGGAGACCACACAATCACAATAAGGGCTGCGGATAAAGGAGGAGGCTTAGTACTACTTAACACAAGGGAATATGAAGAAGAATGTGAAAGACAACTAAGCGATGGTAATACTTATGCCAGATTGACACAAGATCCCACATCGGAGATTAAAGAGAATTTGAAGACTTTGTTGGACAAGGTGGAGGAATTGGAGTGGATTAATCACCACATAAAGAAATTCTTGATTAATACACACCCTAAGATACCACACTTTTATACCCTTCCTGAGATACACAAAGATCTCATCAAACCCCCTGGAAGACCAATCGTAGCAGGGATTAACAGCATACTGGAACCCTTAGGGAAATATGTGGATTACTTCTTACAACCACTGATTCAAAAAACCAGTACATATATCAAGGACTCGACACATTTTTTACAACTCTTGAACGAAACTGTATTCAATTGCAACAACATATGCTTTACTATCGATGTTAAAAGTCTCTACACATCGATCCCGCACGATTTAGGGGGTGAAGCGGTAGAATGGATGCTACTCAATGCTGAAGAGATACTGGCTCAGAAAGAATTTATAATGGTTCTTCTGGAGTTTATTAGTAACAACTCATACTTTCGATATAAGAATGAGTACTATCTCCAAGTGGCTGGGACAGCCATGGGAGCCACCATGGCCCCCTCTTATGCTAATTCATTCATGCATAAATTCGAATCCGAACATATACTACAGAATGAACATTGGTTCCTGAAATTAAGTCTCTGGATCAGGTACATTGACGATATATTCGGAATATGGAAAGATACGGAAGAGGAATACCTAAAGTTCTTCGCACATCTGAACAGCATAGATGCTCGTATCCAATTCACTCAAGAACACTCCCAAACCAACATACACTTCTTGGATGTAGACATTAAGATTACTGACACAGGATATCAGACTACCATTTTTCGAAAACCCACGGATCGTAACAATCTTTTACAACGTCTCAGCTTCCATCAACCGAGCCTCATAAAAAATCTTCCATACAGCCAGATGCTCAGGGTGAAAAGATTGGTAAGTGACCCAGAAGACTACAAGCTAGCTATCCGTGAGATGGGGAAAAAGTTCCTGGAAAGAGGATATACAGAAGAGGAAATAAACACAGCAGAATCACGAGTAGCTACACAAAACAGAGAAGAGCTATTGAAGACAAAAACCAGACAGGAATCAGCTCCACCATTAGTGTTTGTGTCTAGATACTCACGACAAAGTAATCGCATTAAGTGCATTATTCAAAAACATTGGAATACTTTATTATGCGATCAGAGAGTTGAACATCTATTTAAGGAAGTACCCACATTTGCTTACCAACGGAGTCAAAACCTAAAAGATAGACTGGTTCAAACTAAACCAGCACCTAAAAAGAAGCTTACAGAAAGAATTGGGACGTTTCCGTGTTTAAGTTGTAGTAATTGCAGCTATGTGATGAGAGGAGAGACAATAAAACATTCACACACAGGAGAGACAATCAGACTGAGAAATTTTGCTACATGTGATTCAACCAACGTGATTTATGCTATCAAATGTCCGTGTGGACTGTAATATGTGGGTCAGACATTGCGAGTAGCAAAAATTAGGTGGAATGAACACAGATCGTGCATAAGAAACCATAATCCTAACTCAGCAGTGTCAAGACATTGGGATGAAAAGAAACACAACTTGGTCCAAATCCGTTTTGTCATCCTAGAGGTGGTTTCAAAAAGAGACATCCACGAGAATTTCCAAAAAAGGATGGACCAAAGAGAATCCTTTTGGATAGACCGGCTGAGCTCCCTTTCTCCAAAGGGGCTCAATGAAGAAATAAACTTTATGTGCTTTTTGTAAAAGCATTTTGGTCAACTTAATTATTTCTTTACTCTTCGATTTTTTATCTAAAGAAGATTTACACCTGCCATGTAAATATCTGTCATATATCTGCTATCCTTTTGTCTCAATTAATTTCCTAGTTGTATTATTGCGCTGTTTATTTTGCCCCAAATTGCTCTAATGACTTAGTAGCGACAGTAAATATGTTCGGGAGCGAAAATGCTCTAGACTGTTTATCTCTTCCATATGTTCAATTGTTAATGCGGACCTTATGTCTTGCATATAAACACTACTACGACAAAAAAAATTTTAAAAATTTGACACACGCTGCTAATTTTCCAATTACTACAGCTACGGCGCCAATTGACGCTGTAGACAGTTAACTACTTGCACTGTCTCACAGAGTGCTGGTCACCATGGAGACATCCCCGCCCCCGGGCTAACACTCGGGGGTGGGGCGCGAGGCGTACGTGCACCAGGTCGGTCCACGACGCCTCGTACCGTCTCCATGGTGACCTTTAAAACGAAAGGTAAACTTACACGAGCGCGTTCCAAGCGGCTCAGTTTGCAGCTACACGTTGTGCACGGCAGGAGCTGAGTAAGTACAGCAGTACCGATTAGGATTAACATACCCACGAAAGAGATTGAGGATGACTCAAAATTGTTGTTTAATTTGCTTATAGATCTGATTGTGCATACGTACAACGACTCGAGTCCAGAGATCGGCTTGACCGAGGTATGACAAATATATAGAGCTAAAAGAAAATGATAGAATGTCTTTCTACTTTAGTCAACTAATTGACATACCGTTTTGTTTTATTTTTGCTTATTTCCTCTCCAAATGAACATGACTCGTGGATGGGTATGTGATTTTCGAAATAACTCTCTACAAATGTCTGCAATAATTGTTATATTTGTTATAATTACTATATTTGCATATACATATACTGTTACTAGTTAAACTAATTTTTATGCTTTTTGCTATAATACCGCCCTGAAGAAGGATTGTATCCGAAATGCATTGGCACCAAAGTATCATGGGCAATTTGAGATGAGAACTCATTGTGTGATGTATAAAAATTAAACTTCCATTGGCGGCAAACGATATAGGAATGTGAATTAAACAATTCCTGCCAAAAGAATTTATTGGAACTCTATTACTTCCATATCATAAATCCAAATACCAGGATACCATCACTGTAATTAAAACAGTTTTTGACGTGACGAATGACCTTTCTTATGCTTTCCTGCAATATTTCCACCGACGATGAAATTCCAAAGCTGAGTCTTTAGTACCTAAAAAGCCCAATGTGCGTGGCAAAGGGGGTGATATACCTCGATTGTTCATCTATCTTTATCTGATGGTATCCCTTGTTAAAATCAAGTTTCGAGAATATCCAGGATCCATTCAGTAGGCTAATCATGTCATCTAGGTGCATTCCAGGGTGTCTCTCACGTTTGATCGTTCGTATAGCCTGTCTCATGTTGACATATACGCGCATTGCATCAGGTGTGCCTTGCTTTGGAAATGCCACTTTGTGAGACACCCAAGGGGTAGGGCTACTGCCAGGTTCAATGATGTCTACTTTGAGCAGACTTTGTATTTCTGTTTTTCACTTGTGCTTGGAGGTGAAACAGTATCCTCCTGGGGTGCTGAGCGACAGGAGTGATAGATTTGTTGATATGTAAAGTTATGGGTTCTCCTTTGAGGCACCCAGGCCAGTAAACAGTGCTGGAACGGCCTGTGTGATGGAGTCGTCCTGATGCATGTTGTAGGTCACTGCTGCAATTTCCATTTTAAGGGCATTATGGTGGCCTAGCAGGTTACACCCAGGGACTTTGCCCTGTAGTACATGTAGCTCTGTGGCGGCATGTCTACCTTTGTACCAAAGAGTCATGGAGAATTTCCCATGATTGCGCACGGGGCCCTTTGCTCCCATTGGAAAATGTTCAGTTTGGATGGAACCAATCATGTAGGGTTCGAAATTTTCTGTTACTCTGAGATGCATATGATTTTAAGGGTGGCCCCTGTATTGATGTTGAAGCTTGCTGGATGGTATGCTTTCCTAATGTTAACATCACTCTCAGCCAACGTTGTCACAGCATTCATCATGTATGCATAGTCACCGGGTTGTCTCTTGTTCATCGTGCATGAATAGTCATGGGGTTCTCTCTTGTTCACTAGTCTGTCAGTTAGGACTAGACAGTCTAAAGGAGATCTTCCTGTTATCTGGCATACATGCCTCACAATATCTTGTCGGGTTTTTGCTTCTCTTCTCTGCAAAATGCTGTGTGCATTGCACACAATGGCCAGATGATTCTCACAACCATATACAGTGTATTTTGGTCCAAATGCCAGGCATTTCATACCTGAATCATGTGGAAATGACAGTCGCAAGTGATAGCACCTGCTTGTGGAAACATGACTTCTTGTCTAGTTGCCGCCATTGTATCGCCTGCATCCCCTTGGAGTCACCTCCTGTATCTGTTCCTTCGTAGGACCTTTGTTACTCTCCATTTGTCTCGGCTGCGTGTGGCGCATGCTTCTGTCCTGGCCATCTGTAGAATGGTATTTTGAGGAAGTGGCTCTCATAGCAGCTTCTTTCTCAATGATGACGACAGACAGCCACCAATGATCCTTAGACACGTTGCTTCTTCATTCAAAAACGAGTGAAGTTCACAGTGTGGCAGCAGCTTGCGAACCCCAGTTGCAAATGCATCCATGCTTTCACCTATGAGTTGACATGCCATATTGAGCTTGTGCTTTTAATGGTCAATGTTTTGCTGTGGATCAAAGTATATGCATAGTGTGTCCTTCAGACCAGCAAATGTTTTCACTTCTTCTGGCGTGGAAGTGGGGATGAGGTCTTCCACGTCTTCTCCCACGAGATTTATGAGCAGTCTTCTTGCAAAACGATCAGGGGCCTATTCATCATAGGGCACCAGGTAGTTTTCAAAACGCCTCAGCCATCTCTCTCACTTTGGTCCAAGCCATTGTTGATCTTGCATGTTGAATGGCGGCGGCCTACGGAATGCGCTTGCATCTGGCATGTCATTCTCATGGCATTCTCGTTGTTCCAATCCTTGCACCAACATTTTGCAGGTGTATTGGACCACGTGTTTATCGCCCCTTGCAGGGATGAGAGAAAAAAAATATTATTATTTTTAAATATGGGATGTGAATGCAGTCACAGAAGCCCATCCCATCCTGGTCACCATTGTTGTGTCCTAAATTTGTATGTGACAGGTTCTGAAGTTGTAATGGGAAATAAGGACACAGAGTCACATGGAGTGAACTAGTTCTTTATTTCCTAGCGCAGCAACCGCTTGATGCCGAGCATGGGGCTTTGCGCATGCTTTACCTTCCGGCCGCCGGCAATCGTGACGTTAGGAGCCTGGCTTCTTTAACTATGTCCTTGCCAGACACAACACTCACCATGATATTTGAATATGATGGGCGGTGGAAGCCATTGTATCAGTCATATAGATGTAGCAGTTAGAGAGCAGAAAGCCTACTGTGAGAGAGGTTTTTGAATGTGGAAAATCATTGTGTGATTCTAAACAGTATATGAAAGACATAAGTGCCTTTGTGGTGGAACGTGAGGATCACCTAAACACTTCTGGCCAGTAATCACAATTGTTGAATAGGCAACTGTGAATGCACATGAGACAATTGCATGGCGTTCCTGAGTTCTTCCAAATACATGAATGACAGTTGTGAGACCTTGCGCAAACCTAATCACCTAATCAGAAAAGCCACATCATAAACTATTAACTGATGGGAAACCAGCAAATAACTCCCATAACTACAGTCCTGGTTACTTCTGCTCCCCTGAAAATAAAAGGATGATTAAACTGATAAGAAGATAGAGATTCTGGTGTAAACAATACTGTCAGCAGCCATATTGTTCAACAACCCAACCAATGGATCCTTTGCATTGTAAACACAACAATTATACACGCTAACAAGATTATTTAAATGTAGATAAAACATTTGATCTAGCGGTTTCCCAGCCCTTTAAGGCGAGTAGTAATACCCTAGAGATGGATGGGGATGCATATTTTATTCATACATCAATAATCGAAACGACTCAGGTAATTTGGCAAAAGATAGACTGTTTTATTTTCAATGGTCTAAAACTGGGAGTATAATGAACATCAACGCACTCGCTTGATCCTCTTACTCAATGCATCTTATAAAAATCTGTGTTCTTATACCCAAAATTAGTCATCAGTGACGTTAACCTGCGTACTACCAACGTCATCCTACGTGGCAAAGTACAAAAAACTATGCGCAGTTGTGATAGGCTCTCAGTGAATATCTAAGTATGCGTTCTATACTAGCATGAGTCAGTGAATGAAAGTGATAGGGTACTTCACATCAGGTGGGGCAACTAAGCCCTCCCCTCAAAATGGTCGCTATGAACGTCACTAAATATACAACGTCGCAGTCGCTAAAAAACCTATAGGACCCTGAATTACATGTTCCTCTATAATTGGTTGGCTTCTAACCTCCGTCAGTACTTTTCCACCTACGTCTAGCAGCAGGCAGGCTGAACATCCAGGTACTGGTGAGCTCGTCTTAGTACCAGCTTCCCACCAATTAGCATATCAATCCATCATCACCTCAATGGTTTAGTGTCAATTAGGACTTTGAAATTCGGCCTTGAGAGTGTTCTTAGCTCTGAGAAATGCAGGGAGTGAAGGCACGGTCTGCACTTGTGCGTAAGTGTGACCACCTTGTTCGTCCAACTTCATCCTTCCATGTGAATAGAGACCACGGAATCGAGCTTCTGGTGCATTTAAAATACACATTTTTAATAGACCTCTGATGTCTTTTGTTTTTGTCCATGCCTTCAGAACAGGAGTTCTGTTCTTTCACACAATTTGTATCCACTGTCAGTTTGCTCCAGTTTGATAAGACCTTGGCTTCCTCGCTCATCCAACCTTGCCTCCTGAGATTCATGAAGTTAATTTAAGCTGCTTTTTAACTGCTACACACTGAACTGAGGCCTTCTCGTTACTGTTCAGCACTGCTATAATGCGTAGTGGAAACATCCATCCTTTACTTCATCATTTCCATATATGTATATATTGGCGCTTGCCGCAATCTATTCACTATAAAGCATAAGGCTAGCTTCATGATTACTTTGCTGCTTGCGTTTCTTGCATCTGTACACGTGTAAACTAACTTGATATCTTCGTCAGTTCTGTGCCATAAGCTTCTTCACCTTGATCCCTAGATGTCACTTATCCTCGATACTTTCTTGATGCCTAATAGAATATCTTCATTCTTTGATCTGTGTATCTCTTCTATATACGTCAATTGAACTCTGTGTGACATCACCATTCATCTTTGCCGCTTATCTGCTCTGTTTCTTCAGGGAACTCATTCAGACGACTATCAAACATCTTCGTGTGCAGGTATGGCTTTCCCAATGGCAATCTTGCTTCTATGTTTCTCTTAGGTATTGGTAATCTTACTGGTACTGCACATAGTCCATATTCTGCCCTTTGTCGAATCAACTGCTCTGTGTATGTCTCATATCTGGGTATAAAGTCTATAGGCAACATAGGCGATATAGGTGAAGTGGTTGAGGTGGGGGTACTTAGCTCCTCCTCTAAACTCCCCCCTCTGGGTGATTTATCAATCACTCTTTCATCAATCATTACATCCAGGCATCCTCTTCTGAAAAAGAGCTTCTTTGGGACCGATATCTTTATGACTCCCTTCAGGCAACCTGCTGTTTCGAGATGCTCGTCTTTGGTCCATGTTATGTGTTGACACTGTACATTTGGGCTGCAGTAGACCCATCTTCCCACATATTTCTTTTGATTCTTCGGGTACAGCAACTTTGTTCCCTCACGTGCATGGATACTGGCCTTCACATAGTCTCTGATTTCTTCATCTACCAGGTCTTTGGCATTCCATTCTTGCTCAACATCAATAATGATATTCATTCCTGTTGCTTTCTTTGCTGTCTTCCTGCATTGCGAGATTATCAACTTGATCACACAGAACCCAATCAATACCATCACTATCAGGGTTGCAAGGAACTTGAAAATGTCTGCCATCCACTGTGGAATCCAAGAGAAGAGTGATCCAAACCAGCTGTCATTAGTAACTTCTTCAACTTCGTCTATCATCTGACGATGTGGCATAGTCAGCATGTTTATGGCCTATGTCAAGGTTCCATTCCCGTCATCATGAGAAGGTTTGAATGTGCAACATGATTCTCCAATTTCTGCACTAACACCTCCATCCATAGTTGTGATCATATCCAGGACATACCTATTCTGGAGAGTCATCAGTCTTATGGCTCTCAGTTCTTCTCTGATTACTTTGAATCCTGTGATAGTCGTGTTGATCGTCTGCAGCAATTCCCATCTGGTTATCTGTAACCACTTTGTATTTGCTCCAACCTGGATAGCTGACATGAAGATCAATATAAACATTGAAGCTGTCTGGCTGAACAGTCTGTGCTAAAGCTTCTATTGATTTTGCTGAGAAATAGCTTTCTTTCTTCATTCTTCTTAGCAGCTCCACAGATCTATTATCCTTAGATGAGCATCTGCTTTCGGAAAACTATCAAGATTCAGCTCACTTTTAGGAATCACCCATGCTGGAACATGAACATTCACTATTGAGCAAAGTCCTCTCCAATCTGCAGGCAATATTCTAAAAGCTCTGGCTCCACACGCCCAATAGTGATCCATGATAACTGCTGTCCCAATGTTCATTCCTGTTGCATCAAAGATACAATCACAGTTCTGATTCTCTCCAACTTTTGTTCTGCCATTTTTTCTGAAGCACAGCTTTGCGCTCTCCAATGGCACTATCTGCAAGGGTCCTCATCTGTCTTCGACCCAGGTCAGCAACTTGGCAAGACCCAGCTAAAATGGCTTGCACAGCACTTGTACATTCCAAACAGTTGATTCAGGATAATCACATACCATCCAGGCTCTGCAGATAACCATTCCTTCTTCCCAGCCATCTGGTAACAACACTGATCCCCAAATCTGCATCTGTCCTCTGTATTTCCAATGTTGAATGTCTTTTCTACTATTTTCCTGGCATTTCAAGTTTCTTTCTCACTTCTCTTCTGATTCCAGCTCTTTTTTCTCCAACCTTGTCATATCGGATCACATGATTCTTTGTCTGTTCTTTGTCTCCTGTCTTTGTGTCTTGAACATAATCATCTTCATCTGGGTCTGTTCATTTAGCTGCCCATTTGAGATAGGCATCTCGGCCCATGAACTGGCCTCTGGTTCGGCAAAATTCTACGTGCGACAGACAATGTGCTGTCCAAACATTTATTTATATGGCTATGAAGATCTTAGACTTCCCCATACTGTATGGCAGGAGTGCACACACAAAGCATCCTTCCTTTGAAGTCCTTCTTCCTACTTTCTTCATATGCTGATACCAAATGTTATTTCCCAAGTGTGCTGTGCTGTCCAGGTAATCATTCCACTTGAAGTTATCCTCTTTGGTACTTCTCTTCAATCTCATTCTTCTCTTGTGACCTTCCATAATTATTTCATGAAGAACTTCAGCATAGCTCTTTCTTATTGGACCAATCCTAGGTACATTTATCAGTTGTCTGGGCACGTTCATTTGTGCCACTTGAGTAGGAGAAAGTTCAGAAAGCTTAATTCTCTCAACATACCTTTTAGGCATGAAAATGTCTTGAAAAATATCCATGTGTGACCTCCTTTTAGGGTCTATCCTGGGGGCCATTTGTCAAAAGATCAGGTGTGGTTGCATGCATTGCTTGTGTAGGCTCACTTTCTAACACCTCTTTTCTTTGTCTCTCCTGCAAAGGCTGTTTCTGGAGTGCAAAAATAATGTCTAAGTACTTTTTTGCATGTGAATGACTATCAGTACCATTTATCTCATACTCAGACAATGTGTCATCTTTCTTTGGAACAGGAATAACTACATAGGGTCTTGGCTGCCTAGTAGTTGTCATGTTCATTCCTTCCTTTTGCTCAGGAAGATTCACTGGATTCTTAGCTCCATGTAGATTGATATAGTAGGACATTCGTACTGTGAGTGAAAGCAATTCAATTATGAACATAATGCAAAAGTAGATCATATGCAAGTAGGATATCCGGCAGCATCTACTTTGTGAACAATGTGGACGTCTTTCTCGGTCAGGCATGACGACATTACTACTAACTGTACCCATCTTTATTGTCTAAGGAAAGAAAAAACTCAAACTTTAATACTGCAACATTATGTACTGCTTCTGAAAACTGTTGACTTGACTCAGCGCTTTGTCCTGGCTGATCAAGGACAAGCCTCTCATTGCTCTTTTTCCATCAGTCTTTTAATCAGACACAATGTAGATGTCTCTTAAGCATGAAGAAAATGATTTCACCAATGTACTTTAAACGCTTTTCTCCAGAAAGTCTCCTTTCAGAATGTTCTCATTTGCTTCACTGTTTAGATAAGTTCAATGACATGTATCAGCTACTAGTCAGTGCCTAATATCTGCTTCAGACCAGACAACATGATGAATTTCTTTCAGCTTAGAACAAGAGTCTTTCTTTGACCAGCAGCCTCTCGATCTGTGCCTCGAAGGAAAGTTTTAATCTGACCTCTGATTTTGCTCGGAATACAGACTCACTTGGATTATAATGCCTTCCAAGATTATATTCAGGTCTGCAATGTTTCTCAATTCCCTTAGAAATGTACGCACATCTGTGTGTCTTCCAACAAGATGCGGGTACTTCCCAATCAAACAAAAGAACACCACACTAACTAGTCTGTGTGCTTCATAAGTTGTTAGGGGCTTTTGTGCTCTCCCCACTGTACTCAGGCAACTGCAAAATCTGTTGCACGATAACTATAAGCAACCTTCTTATAACTGGGCCATTTTTAGGATCTTGCAGGAAATCGGGAATACAATTACTTCTCTCCACAAGCAGAGAAAATACGTGCAGCACAAACTCGAAATAAGCAAGAATGATCCGTAAAACGTGGTCATTGGGTAACACCATAGGCAAATCCAAACAGGAACACAGTATGGAATGAATCAGGATACTGTATTCTTTTCCAATTGTCAAAACCACAATCAGAATCTGGCATATCACTCTTCTTATCAAGGCTTAAGCATGCCTCAGTCCAAAGTCTAACAAGCTTCTCTGTGGCTCAATAACAAAGATTTTTTCCTCAGCTCTGCAATGACAGCACAGAGTATTCAAATCAGCTTTCTTTAACTCTTTATGAATGGTTAAAAGAGTAAACTGATCAAAGCCACAGTCCAATGAACTCTCTGACTTTTCACTTGTCAGCTTCTGCGTCCTTCTTTCTCATCATAGACCTTGTCTGCACGTGCTGTGGTGTTTCCGCAATGCCTGTACTTGCTTACGATGGGTGTGAGGGCAGAGGGGTTTCTCCAGCATGAATTTTGACGTCGCCTACGTTTGCCTTGAACTCTGACTGCAGAAGGCGTGGCGTCATATGAATGGGCCGTTGAAGCGGGGTTCTTACCACATCTTCCTTGTATGTTTGCGGATTAGGACTGCATCTCCGGGGTAAAGATGAGGAACACATAGTTTGGGAGATTCACTTGCTGCAGCATCTACTTCGGTGTTCTGGACTGCCCCACACCCTTTTCGACGTAACTGATCTGAAATGACAGAGATACTTGAAGTCATACAATTCAAATAATCACGTAATTTCATTCCTAGTAAATCTGCGGTTGGCTGAGCATCACTTCTAACTCTGGATGGAGGTGTGAGGGGCATTCTCAATCACCTTCCCGTCACAATTTCATGGGGGGTGAGATGGTGGTCAGTACCTGGCTGGTTCCTCAATGCATATAATGCCAGTGGTAGGCAATGCAACAACCCTTTCTTCAAGGTAAGCTTCAACTTGGCTATTCTTTCTTTAAGCAAACCGTTTAGTCGTTTGCATATTCCATTCCCTTGTGGATGATAAGCTGAAGAAAATGTGTGCTTTATACCAAGAAACAAGATTATCTTCTCAAATATCTGGTTCACAAAATGAGGACCAATATCCGACCTCATGACTTCACATACTCCCCGTCTAGGAAACACTTCCCTTACTAAAAATGTTGCTGCACAGGTGGAGTCTGGGTGTGTACATGGACCTGCTTCAACCCACCTTTAAAAGGGACACACCACCACAATCATGTATCTATATCCATTACATACTTGTATCATATCGACATATTCTAAATGTAAATGCTGAAAAGGGCCATTGGGACTCGGAATAACTCCCCCAACTGTGCGCAGTGTATGCCCAGCCGTGAATTTCTGACAGACTATACAATTTGGCATTAAGAATGCAACATGCTCTAACAGATTTGGTACAAACCAAACCTCAGCAATAGTTGCAGCGAGATTCTCCCTAGTTACATGTGCGGGGTAGTATAGCTTTTCCAGTACCACATTTAATAAGGCTACAGGCATCACTGGTTTACCAGTGCTGTCTTGTAGCCACAATGTTTCAGAGGGGTTTAAAGAACACCCTCTTCGCATCCACAAATTCTTTTCCTCTTGAGGTGCTTCCCCCTAGACCTCCACTAGCTACATTTTTGAGAAGCTATTATATCTCTCAGATATAGTCATCAGGATAACCATTTTTTCATACAAATCAGGCGTCTCAACATTCATCATCACTTTATCTGTAATTGCTACGCGCTTGGCCTCAGTGTCTGCTGTTTGATTTCCACAAGAGATAATGTCTGTCTTATTAGTATGTGCTGCACATTTAACGACTGCAATGCCTACTGGGAGTTGTAGTGCTTTAATGAGCCTGTCCAATAAGGCTGCGTGTTGCACTGGGGTCCCGTCCTCTCGGAGGTAGCATCTCCTTTTCCTACGTGTCAGCCCTGCGTGCACCGTCCACATCACTTAAGCGGAGTCACTGTACACTGTTACATCCTGGTCTGTGTGATCCTCGAGCGCGAGTATCAATGCCTATAATTCTGCAGCCTGTGCTGAATAATGAGATGGCAATTGTGTACTTATAAGCACCCGGAATTCCCCATCAGCCGTGTGCTTCACCACAGCGGAACCTGTATACCTCTGTCCGTCGTTTTGATCGATCCTCGAAGAACCGTCAATGAAAACAATCTCCCCTCCTGCTAAAGATTTTTCCTTTATTCTAGTGATTTCATCATAGAACTCTTCATAGTTTGCGCAATCGTGTACGGGCTCTCCTTTGTCATTGGCTCAGCTAAAAACATGGCAGGATTCACTACTTTGCATCAAACTATCTTAATCACCGGATTCGATATAACTACCTCATAGGCAGAAGCCCTTTGAGATGTCAATGTGCCTTTTGGTTTCTCTAAAATAGCAAATAATGCATGCTCAACAAATAATGTCATAGAACATCCCATCACTATGCTTGCAGATTTCTCTATGATGAACACGGTGGCTGCTAAAGATTGTTTGCACGAAAAATGACCTCTCATCTCTGGGTCTAAAATTCCACTGTAATATGCGAGGGGCTTGTACCCCAACGTAGTCCTCTGCCTGAGTACTGCTGTCATAACTGTGCCATCTGTGTGCAAGAACAAAAAGAATTCCTCAGCATAATTAGGAATCCCTAAAACTGGAGCTGTGCAAATTACATTTTTCAATTCATCAACCCCTTTTTCCATTTCCTCAGTCCACACGATTCTTTCCTGCGCTGCCTGTGCTTTCTTTAAAGCCTGTAATAAAGGCCTCATATATGAGCTGTAGTCAAGGACCCATGCTCTGACGTAGTTACATAATCCCAGAAATCTCTGTATGTGTTTTATTGTCTGTGGCTTGGCTGTTTCAAAATGGCCTCAGCTCTTTTAGGAGTAGCCTTCTTTCCTTCATGTGAAATCAATGGGCCTATGTACAGCACTTTTTGTTGACAATACTGTAACTTCTCCTTGTCAACTTTATATCCTTTGTAAGCGAGTGTAATCATCAGCTAAACAGAATCGTGTCTGCACTCTTCCTGTGGTGCTGCAGACTAAAATATCATTTACGTACTGCAACACAACGCTGTCTAAATCAATATTGCTTAAATCCATCTGGAGGACTCTATTGAAAATCGATGGAGACTCACAATAACCTTGTGGTAAACGAGTGCTTTTCAGACGAGTTTGTCTGAACGTGAATGACGTCATATCCTGTCATATCCTGTGAGTCTTTGTGCAAAGGGATTAAGAAAAATGCATTTTTCAATTCAATCACCGTGAAATATTGTGCCTCAAAAGGTATATTACATAAGATCGTAGACGGGTTAGGAACGAGAGGGAACTCGGCTTCTACAATCTGGTTTATCTGCCTAAGATCTTGAATTAAACACCATGACCACCATTTCCTGATAGGGTACACTGCAGTATTGCATGGTGACTCTGATGTCACTAAGATGCCCTTATGCATCATGGCAGAAATCGTTTTAAAAATACCTTCATCTGCCTCTCGAGACATAGGATACTGTCGTGCTCGAAGTAAAATTGCTCCTTGTTTCAATTTAATCTTTACTTCTCCAAACCCCTTCAGCAGGCCTATGTCATAGGGGCCTGTGGTCCACGATGAAACTGGCACTTTCGCCATATCTTCATCAAAATATTCAGGACACTTTTGTGCTATCATCATTTTCTGAGGAACTTCTCTTTTAATTGCTCTCACCCAATAAGTGATGCTCATTTCAAATATTACATTGTCATCAGATGAATGATCTCCAAACAGATCATCATCAGTGACGTCGGTCAGTCTGTAACCTTCCCCAATGGCGATCACTGCGCAACATTGTCTGCCTTCGTCATCATTTCCTTCAAGCAAAGCCATTTCTATTTGCACTATGGCTGCTTGTAGCCCTAAGGGAAAAACGTGTCCCTCCTCTTCAAGCATAGGTATTCTTGATCTGAACAACAATTCATCAGGTATTTTCATCGTTCTGCCTTCTAGGCCTGGTAGCCATGTCCACAGAATGCGCACCCCATAATGAAAAACCTCAGGTTATAAAGGCATTGCTCTCATGGCTACCTGTCCTGCAAATGCCATGATAAATTCACGCACGTTTAAATAATGCATTCCTGGCGTTGAACACACTATGCCTTTATCAGTAAATGAAATAGTCATGTTCAACTTTGTCATTAAATCCCGACCCAATATATTGACAGGTGTCTGCCTTGAGTATAGCAATGGCACCAACATGTCACACTCTCCTATAGAGACTGTTAATTCTTATGTGAAAGGAACTCTGCTTGTAGCTCCAGTGAAACCCTCAGTATTCAGGGCATTGCTAGACATTGAAAAGTTCCCCTCTCGTATACATGAGCGTGTTGCACCTGTGTCTACTAAAAATGAAAAACGTTGCCTCCTATACTGATGTCAACCCTTGGTTCCTCATGAGGATTCGGCGTCACGGATAGTATCAAACACATCAGGGCTCCCAGTGAGCTGTCCCATTGCGGGTACAGTCTCATCCCATTACTCGTGAATGGATTCCCGCCATCGACTGGACACCCCTTATCCTAGTAGTCATTGACTGTCCTGTACTCATGTTCTAAAGCTGCACAGGTGACTGCTGCGACTGCCCTTGTGGCGGATTAACCGCTGCTTGCTGTGTTTGAAAGCCTTGCTGCGCTCTTGGCGCATTTGTCTGTTGCATCGTGTGATTCTGAGCAAATCCATCTCCACTTTGCTGCGAATACACAGGCAGGTTTGACATCCCCCCTATTGAAAACTGGCCGTTTTGCACAAACCCTTGGCTTATGCACATGCAAGCAAAATGCCCTGTAATGCCACTCGTCCAACATATAGGCGGAGGTGTCCGACCCTGCCCATCTTGATTATTCTGATTATCATTGTGCAGATTCTACAAACCCGCCTTGGTTATTTTGAAAGCCTCCCTGATTATTCTGCCAATTCCCTTGGTTACCTTGCCATCCTCTTCCACAAAATCCTCTTCCCCGTTGAGCAAACCCATTATTACCCTGATAGAACTGCCTTTGATTATTCACTTGCGGTATGATCGCTGTCTGCTGTGAATTTGAACCGTCTATGCTAGTCAGCATTGCCCCTTCAATGGCATACTTGGACAATTTTTTCTGTACTAATTTTGCATCTTCGCCTTTCCTTACATCGGGCCTCATTAGGACCCTGGCGATATGGGGTTAACGGTGCCGTAGAGCTGCCGGCGCCGTTAAGCTCATACCACCTTATTACGAGGCCCGCTCGCGGGACCCGCTCTGGACACCTGGTTTCACCAGACATCCTTAGCGGGTCCCGCGAGCGGCCCAGCATGCTAACAACGGGCCCGTCATTAACGGGCCCGTTGTTAGCATGCTCCCCATTCCCATTGAGCCCTATGGGGGCTCGAATGGGAATGGGGATGTACCGTTTCCGGGTTCCCTGAATGGGGAAATACTGGGCCCTCCAAGGGCAGAATGGCCCAGTATTTCCCCATTCAGGGAACCTGGACCCGAGTTTGGAGGCAGCCATGCCCTTATTAAGGGCATGGCTGCCTCCAAACTCATAATGAGGCCCATCGTCTTTTTTGGATTCTTTTCCTGCAGGAGTTTGAAATAATGCGAAATGGTCAGTGAATCTCTGACCACGAAAATCTCGCTCGATCCTCTTACTCAATGCATCTTATAAAAAACTGTGTTCTTATACCCAAAATTAGTCATCAGTGATGTTAACCTGCGTACTACCAGCTTCATCCTACGTGGCAAAGTACAAAAACCTATGCGCAGTGGTGATAGGCTCTCAGTGAATATCTAAGTATACATTCTATACTAGCATGAGTCAGTGAATGAAAGTGATAGGGTACTTAACATCAGGTGGGGCAACTAAACCCTCCCCTCAAAATGGTCGCTATGAACGTCACTAAATGTACAACGTCCCATTGACTACAAAAACTAAAGGACCCTTAATTACGTGGTCCTCTATAATTGGTTTGCTTCTAACCTCTGTCAGTACTTTTCCACCTACATCTTGCAGCAGGCAGGCTGAACATCAAGGTGCTGGTGAGCTCGTCTTAGTACCAGCTTCCCCCCAATTAGCATATCAATCCACCATCACCTCGATGGTCTAGTGTCAATTAGAACTTTGAAATTCGGCTTTGAGAGTGTTCTTAGCTCTGAGAAATTCAGGGAGTGAAGGTACAGTCTGCACTTGTGCGTAGCCATTACCACCTCGTTCATCCAACTTCATCCTTCCACGTAACTAGAGACCATGGAATCGAGCTTTTGGTGCATTTAAAATACTAATTCTTAATAGACCTCTGACATATTTTGTTTTTGTCCATGCCTTCAGAATAGGAGTTCTGTTCTTTCACACGATTTGTATCCAATGTCAGTTTGCTCTAGTTTGATAAGACCTTGGCGTCTTGGCTCATCCAACCTTGCCTCCTGAGATTCATTTTGTTCATTCAAGCTGCTTTTTAACTGTGACACACTGAAATGAGGCCTTCTCGTTACTGTTCAGCACTGCTACAATGCATAGTGGAAACATCCATCCTTTACTTCATAATTTGAATATATGTATATATTGGCGCTTACCGCAATCTATTCACTATAATGCATAAGGCTAGCTTCATGATTACTTTGCTGCTTGCATTTCTGTACACGTGCAAACTAACTTGATATCTTCATGACTACTGTGGCATAAGCTTCTTTACCTTGATCCCAAGATGGCACTTATCCTCGATACTTTCTTGATGCCTCATAGAATATCTGCATTCTTTGATCTGTGTATCTCTTCTATATACGTGAATTGAACTCTGTGTGACATCACCATTCATCTTTGCCGCTTATCTGCTCTGTTTCTTCAGGGATCTCATTCAGACGACTATCAAACATCTTCGTGTGCAGGTATGGCTTTCCCAATGGCAATCTTGCTTCTAGGATTCTCTTAGGTATTGGTAATCTTACTTATACTGCACAGAGTCCATACTCTGCCCTTTGTCGATTCAACTGCTCTGTGTATGTCTCATATTTTGGTATAAAGTCTATAGGCAACATAGGCGATATAGGTGAAGTGGTTGAGGTGGGGGTACTTGGCTCCTCCTCTACACATTCATTCTTAAAACTGGATTATCAGCTTCAATAGAACCCAAACACCTGTCAGAAGGGAAATCTATAATGAATGTACAACATTGAGAACCTTTGTCACTCAGGAAATTAAAAACTCAAGGTGAGTATTATCCCACTTATAAAGTTATCATCGTAATCTATGGCAGCAGCAGTCTACTAAAAAATAAAAGAAAAAACCCTATTAGGGCCCCAAAAATGGAAATAAAAGTCTGCCAGTTACTTGCATCCCTGGTGTGTGTCCTGAAGTCATGCATGCTGATCTCTGCCATTACTCTTTACCAGACAGCGGGCGGATTTTGGTGAGGGGGTTCTTGGCAGACTCGAGGAGTGCCCAGTTCTGCCTGCTGGGGAGATGAAGAAAATAACATTTCAAATTGACCCAAATTGACGAGCTTAAGGACAAAGGGAAAACTGCCTTACTACTCCTCCTTGACTTGTCCGCCGCCTTTGACTTGGTGGACCATAAAATATTATGCAAACACCTTGCCGGGTGGCACTCAAAAGCTGTACTTCTTGCTTTATTCCTCAGTTATTGCTCTTGGGCATTTTCTTTTTCTTTTTTTTATACAAGTGCCTTAAGTGGCACTGTGCTGGTTTGAGGCACTATTCCTTGTCCTCTGAGAAGAGTCCTTACAGTAACTGTAGGCTAAGGGTCAGATAACAAGAGGTACAGTCTTCTTGGTCAGCCACTGGGTCACAATGACCTTCATTTAGTATATGAGGCAAGTTCTTTGCCCAGATACTCCAGTCAAGGAGGGCCCCAAAAAGAATGCTTTTGGGGTGTTGTGCCCTGGTTACCAATATACACCCACCCTTCTTAAACTAAAAGTGGTAGGAGTATCCCTTTTTACTATTGGCTATTAGGTGGCGCTTAAAGCGCTACATTTAAGCCAAACCTATTGTCATTAACATTAGAGCTTTAATATAAGAGCTTCACATATGGGCTTTGAATGAGGATCTCTAATGATTTTCAATGCAGATGACATATGAGGATGGATCTGTGTTGTTTGGCTATTAGTACCACCCATGTAATGCCCAGCTCTAAGTGAAATCTATATGATTTTCCTCCCATTCAACCAATGTCCACTCCAAACCACACCCCTTTTTTCAGTCTTTGCCTGCATTTGTATTGTGTGCTGAATTTGTCAGCCATTTGTACTTCCAAAATTGCAGCTGCCATGTGTTAATGTTAATAAAAAGTTATTTGACTTGATTGATGAGTTCAAAAATATTTACTGCAGATTTTAAATTATGTTACATATTTTAATGTATTCATATAAATTACTGTTAAAGATACGTTTTTGCTAAAATGTCCACGTACTTATTGTGGGTGTTTGTCTAGTGTGTTGAGATGTAAGCAATACCTGATTGGATGTAAGCAGTACCTGATTGGATGTGGAGTATGTTAGAGTGATGTCAGTATGTAACGCCTTAAAGAGGTTATCTCAGGCATTTGAAAACTAAACGTATATCACAATGAATTATCCTTATCATTATAGAAAACGGTCTGTTAAACAAATATGAAATTATTTTCTGCATATTTTCTCTTGTTCCGTTTTCATTTAAAAGTATGCCGCTGAATAAGAAAAACATGGTGGAGTATTTTTAAATGTAAACACGTTTTGTTCCACAAACATAATTGCCCAAATTTGGTTTAAAATTAGATTCATCGGTGGGATTTGCTTGTTGCTTAATTAACTTCAGTTCCTTTAGAAATATCTGCCTTGTTCGTATGTGGACTGCCACTACCGGTCCTGCATCTCACGTTTTGACTGACTGATAGTTTGTGTTTGTTTCCTCATAGCTTTGCCTCTATGTCCATGCAAAGGTGAATCATAGCCAGGATGGCATCTGCTGGAATCGATTAGTCTGTGAGTGCTTTGAGATGTGACAGCCATTAGGGGGAAGGAGTGTCCCTCTCAGTGGGAGGGGTGACTTGTCCTGACAATGAGGCTTTTATGGCCATTGGTTCAGCACTACTGTGAGGCCATACAGGCCCTTGTGCATTGTCCCCCATGTACCTCCTTACCTCGCATATTCACCTGGAGCTTGTGCTCCCTCCACATTATGGTCCGTCTGCTTCATTCTCTCTCTGGCACTTGTGCCATTAGATTACTATTTCCTGACAGGCCACCGTTTGGCAAAGGCAACCTTTCAGGAAATATTGAGTGCAAAAATCGGGCTGTTCCATCAATCACACACAACAAACTCCTGATCCATCTTGCTGCAGAAAAAGAGTAAGTAGTCTTTACTATCGCACATTGAGTCAAATGCCTCATTTATTGGCTTTTCAATTCTCCAGAATCTGGATTTAAAAACTGATGGAACCCCTATATGAGCATTTCTGACATGCATTTCTTCAAGGGGGAAAATTGATATTGATATAAATACAACAGAGGTTTAGGTTTTTAGCAGTAGGATTTTTGCTACCTTTAATTCATTCTAGTGCCACCCTCCAGGCCCGGCTCCAGGAATTTTTATCTGGACGGGCCAGGTTTGTGATCAGGGGGGGGGCAAACTTTTCTCAGATTCGTGATCCGGCAAAAAATGTCTCCCTGGATCTGAAAAATCCATTTGCCCTTAACTTCTTTAGTCTGCTAGACCGCTTTATAAGGTGCAGAAGCCTGGTTTCAAACCCAGGTTGTTACCCACAATACTACTCGAATGTCTGATAAAGATGCTTGTTGGGACTGCACTCCCTGGCAGATTTAAGCCTAATGGATTCTTGGGCAAGGCTGACAGATGGTCCCGGGTAGGTGGTGCATGGGTGTGGAGCTTATGGTGGGAGTAGCTAATCGCTGTCATGAGTGCAACAAATGTTACATGTTTTTTATTTGCCTTTTTCTACTATTGGAGCTGTATGTTTAGTGGTATGACTCGAGCTGGAAACAGCCTGTTCACCTCACTGGGTTCTGCTGACATGAGTTGATTTACACAGGTTCACTCAATTTGTTCAAATAGGGAACCTGCTCTCGCCTTCCACCTGCTCATCCATTCCAAGACCACAGGCTCCCCAGTACCCCTTCCACAGTCTTCTGCTCTCGTCTTCCATTTGCTCCTTTCTTTCATTCCATAAGCTCCCTCACTACTTTGACCTTCCATTGGCTACTCATTTCATCTTCCATATGCTCCGCCATCTCCATATGGAAAAACGTTTGCCAAAAATGAAAAACGAAAGCTGTATACTCCACTTAACAAGAGTCTGAGAGATTAATCCCAATTATTCATGCCCTGAAAAATATGCTTTGTACCTTTTTTCAACATACTGCTATAATTGGCAATATCACCCCGTGTCACCTTCCATCAGCTCCCGCTGACTATCATACCCATTTACAATCACTCCCACCTGGCTGGGCTGAATTGAGGTTGATGCCACCTCCTCCTCTGCAGGGGCTGAGCAATGAGGACACCAGTCCTTATTCCATCTAACATAGTGTGCGTTCAATAATGCCTCCTTGAATACTGTGGCTACTCCCAGGAGGCCACGTAGGAGGTGCTTATGGACCAGCCATTTTGTTATGAAAAACAGCCCCCTCCTCCTCGATAAATATTTAAGCAAGGAATAGAATATTTAGTTTCTTACAAATTTCATTTTGAAGCACAACATTTTATTTTTGTTGCAATTTTTCATCTAATTTTAATTGAGTTGATGGTGTGAGGGAGTGCAAGCATGTAGGTGAGAGTGGGATCAGGAGGTAGACAGTTGAGGTTGAAGGGTTTCTGGCCTCCTGGCATCACTCCCGGTTGGATGTGGCAGGGAGGAGGGACCGCTGCTCCCCTGCTATCCCCTGTACATCATTATCTGGTACATACTGTTTCCATACTGTTTATAATATGCAATTGCCCATGATGACTTCTTATCTGTCATATTTACTTTGCTATTTTGAATGTTACAATTTTGATCGATAAATGTGGCCTTATATTTTCCAAAGAAAGATGTGTGTAAATCTCATTGGCTGGCCCTGACCCCGGCACTGCCCGTCTTTTGAACCATACTGCAAACTGGATCATTTCTAGGGGGCTCCTAATTTTTGCAGGAAACACACAGTTAGATTACATGACTTTCCCAGGATTACACATTTTGGTTAAGTGGTGAAGTCAGAATGTCAGCATAGCCAGAAATGTAGGTACTTCAACTCACACCTTCCCAGCTAAAGTTGGTACAAATATGTATTGAAATTTGGTTTTAAATACCTGAAATATTACAATTCTGGGTCTTTGCACACACGTCACCTTTTGTACAAATTTTGAAATGGTACTTATACCCTGCTTATCATAGCCGTTGCTCTGTATATAAAATAAACTTTAAGTGATAGGGATGATTAATAGAAAAAAAAATGTATTGTCATGAATTGCATACTTTTATAACAATGATTGTAAGCCATGAAAATAAAAATGTGTTTATTTTGTAAGTTTCTGTATTCAATTGTTCTCTTTATTTTTCTTTTCCATTTATTTAGTTTCATGTTCTTACTTTGCTCACTTTTTTTGTAAAGGTTTGTAATAAGCCATAAACAATAACAAATAACAATACTCACTTTTATACAGATTACGTTAAACATGCACAAGTCACATGATAAACCAACCCGACAATGTCTTCATCAATGTAGAATCGGGGTGATGAAAAAGAGTATTGGGGAAATTTTGTTTTGGATCCTAAATTGCATAGAGGGTACTGCTACTGTTTGCACCTTCTTTTCAAAAGGACCTCTACAGGTAATTTGAATTGTTTCCACAAAGTACTGGAAAAGTAAATAGCAAAACATATGCAAAATCTCCTTTTCACCTCACTTTTGCACTATGTGTCTGGAAAAGTATAAATCTCTCTCATAATTAACGATTTGGAATCTGCTTGCTTTTACCAATAAAGTTACAATCATATGTGGTCATTTTCCAAGTCCTGTGAAGTAGAAAAAGTGACTGTAAAATGATTTTTGATTGTAGCTTTATTTCCCATGTTCTGATTGGAAGCCTACAAGCTCTAGAATGCTAATTAATGAGAAATTACAAAAGATCCCATACAGACACAAAGTGAAATGAAATGCATAACAAAGTCATTGTTTCACACACTTGTTCTGTACCCCCATCATTTCTAATCCCGCAACAGCCACACTTAAATAGCTTATTAAAATAATATATAATTAAAAGAAAAAAAGTACTGTTTCCTATCACTAATCACTTTCTATTTTAAATAATCTGGATCTGAACATGTTCAAAAGATAAGGCGTCACTGGGAGGACTTGTGAATCCCTGACTGAATTTGAGGGGAGAAAGGCAAAGCAAGGGTGCCCCACTGACATTTGTCAATTGTTCGACCGTTAAATCCACCTCTGATTGCAATCTGCAGGAAATATTTCAATACGCTTTTTTTACGTTTAACAGATGTGCAGCATTTATACATTGCCAGAAACCTATTAAGAAATGCAATTTTCAAGGTTTTATGATCCATCTTCTGAGAGACAAATTTTTATTTAGGGAAGTGGGAACAATCCTCCAGTCCAGCGCTGCCACCCCGCCCCCCGCTCTGTCACTGGTGCGATCCCACAGTAAATAACTTCAGTTTCTGGCACTGCCTAAACACCTAGCAGTTATATCATACTTTTCGTTTCAATTAAGATCCACAATACACATGATTTATTCAGTCCTCCAGTCCAGCGCTGCCACCCCGCCCCCCGCTCTGTCACTGGTGCGATCCCACAGTAAATAACTTCAGTTTCTGGCACTGCCTAAACACCTAGCAGTTATATCATACTTTTCGTTTCAATTAAGATCCACAATACACATGATTTATTCAGTTTGCATCCAGACATTGTTAATTGTTACTCCAATAGTTTGATTTTATTAAGGCAGTACTCATCTGCCCATTTCATTAAAAGTTCTGGCCCGGCAGCCTAGGCTTCCACACCTACAAATATGCATACTATTTAGGTAAGAACCCCACGGGTATGTATGCATGAGAAGATGATCTGAAGTTGGTCCATACTTGCCATCCTAGCCTTGATATGTTCAGGTAAGTTCTTGTTGGACCAACTCAATGAGGTGCAGTTTGAGTCTCTAGGCGTTGCAATCAAGGCTCCCACAAGGCACCACTCAACACAAGATTGGCCTCTACGCGGACGATGTTTTGCTAACCACCACTAACATCAAAACCTCCCTGAGGGCGGCCCTGACGGAGTTCCAGAGCCTCGATGAGGTAGCGGGATTCGCCATCAACTTCTCAAAATCAATAGCCCTCAGAGTGGGCCTGAGCCCAAACGAGAGGGACGCCCTGGAGAAGCAAACCCCGTTCCAATGGAGCACTCAAGCAATCCCATACCTGGGGGTCCAGATCCCTGCGCAGCCAACGAAAGTTTACCAAGCCAACTTTCCCCCACTCTTTGAGGAATTGGAAAAAGACCTCATTCGCTGGCGATCGTAGGAAATCTCCCTGCTGGGCCGCATAATGACATGCAAGATGAACCTTCTTCCCCGCTTTCTATACGCCTGCGCCTCCCTTCCCATCTCAATCCCTCTTCCCCCTATACAGAAGCTCCAGCGGAAAATGATCGACTTTATATGGAAAGGCAGGAAAGCGAGGATTCCCCGGAAAACAATGGTGACCAGCGCAAGACTGGGAGGGCTGGGAGTCCTGGACCTTCGCAGATACCATATAGCAGCACAGCTGGCCCACCTCCAGGCATGGGCACTGGCCTCAGGTCGCCCAAAGTGGGTGGAGATCCCCAATTTTTCACAACCCAGGCTTCTCCCCAGGAGCTCATCCAGTGAACTTCAGGAACTGGGTCGCAGGAGGCCTTGAAACGCTGGGACAACTCTTTGCAGGGGACTCCCACCTCACCTTCGAACAATGCAAAACCACCTTCCGGCTAGCAGAGACGGACAGATTTGCTTACGCCCAACTAGGTGCTCCAAACCCCAGACTCGAATGGCTGCAACCCGACCCCTTATCCCTCTAGAGCTCACAGCGACAGACCTGCCTGCCTGGGGGAAGATCTCGGCCCTCTGCAAATTACTACAAGAAGATCCCCTCCACACTAAACCCTCCTGCATGTCCCAATGTGAGGCTGACCTGGGCCATGCTATAGAGGACCATACTTGGGTGGACATCTGGACTAGGACGCGCATGGCATCCCGCTGCATTACCAACTGGGAATGCGCCCATAAACTGCTCTTGCAATGGTATTACCCCCCTTTGCACCTGCATCATTTCCAACAAGCCCTGGACCCTCACTGCTGGCGTCTTTGCGGCCACTCAGGATCCTACTTCCACATGTGGTGGACCTGCCCTAAGGTAAGGGAGTTTTGGACGCAATTCCTCGCTACTATGAAAGACATTACCCAAGTGATTATCCCGCTGACCCCCGAGTAGGTCCTCCTGGGGATCCCGCACCCAGATGCTTACCCGAGAACAGGGAGGGGAGCCACGCTGATAACTCAACTCTTGTTGGCTGTCGAGTCACATGCGCAGGGGTGGCTAGGGCCGTGAATGAACGTGCCACTGCCACCTGAGAGACACTGCCGACAGACAGTCCGAGTGCTGTGCTGGTACCGGGCCCATGCCGTGTGCTGTGCCCGTGTTCATGGTGTGTTCTGACATATTCAAGAAAGACAGCCAACCAACGAGGTGAGGTGGGCCGCACTGCTTCCATCAGCAGACAGCAGCAGGTGACCCAAGTGAGGCTGTGGCTGAGGCTGAGAGCAGCTGAGGGAAGTAGCCAGACCTGAAAGGTAAGGGGATTATTTGTATGTGCGTGCCCCTCTCCCATTCTGCTGAGTGCTCCTGACCCTCACTCTCACCCTATGCGGTAAACCTTTTCCAATGTGCTGTAATATTTTCTAGCCATCACGCTACAATGTTTTCCTGTGTTGCTATCCTGCATGCAAGTGCTTGTGTAATATGTTCTCCATAAGCTCTAACATTCCCCTTACTGTGCTTTAATGTTCCCTGCTTGAGCTATACTCTAAAACAGCACCCTGTTTACCTAATATCCGCTCCTTGTGCGGTGATCCCCCGGCTCTGAACTGAATGGGGAGGGTTAGCGGGGTGTAGTGGGAATACTGGCAACCCGTAGACCTATTAAAATGCACTTCAGCTCTGCTATGCAAGACTAAACTTCTAATTCAGTACTGCCACTCACACCCACCTCTATAAATGTACCTTACCATGACCTAAAGAAGCCCCTAACTATGTCATTATAGAGGCTGACACACTTCTCCGCTAATGCACCTCTTCCCAATCCTGACCTCCCACACCCCCGCAATTCCAGTACGTTAGAGCCATACACCGCTCTGCCAGTGTGCTTCAGAACTGGCCTCAATTGACGCCTGCTGTTCCATTACAGCAGCTAACGCAAAGCTCGCCTGACTGTCACTACTACTCCACCATTACCAGCAGTAACCCCTTTGCTTCTGTTACAGCTATTCACAAAACTGTGCTAATGGACTTCAATCCTAGCCAGCAGCAACCCCTGTTGTTCCAATACAGTAGCTCACACACAGATCTGCCAATGGACCCTCCATCGTGGCCTGCAACACCGCCCGTTATTCCATTACAGTCAGTGGCTCCTTCACACGGATCTCTACCAGTGTAACTCAACCCTGACTAGAAGCAACCCCCATTCTTCCATCACACTCGCTCTGCCAATGGACCTCAATCTTAGCCAGCCGCTGTCTGAACTTCCATGTTTGTGGTAGGTGGTGAGGTCTGCATGCCCCCAATGTTGACCCTGATAACCAGGTCTAAGGTCATGCTGTTTCTGGACAGGGAGGAGTTGTGTGTGACGGGGGTGTTCCAGCACCCCCCTCTGCCAACCCCTCATTTTATCCATTTGTATTTTGGATGCCTTAACATGGCATCTTTGCTTCTTGTCCCGTCTGTCTCTGCGAGAGCAATAACACATTCCAGCAATTCCATACTTTCTTTGGCTGCGGAGGGGGGCTGCAGGGCATGCAGATGACGGCTTGGGCCCGCAGGTGGCACTTAGCAAGGAGCTTACCCACTTGTGCTGTAACATTCTCAGTGGGGCTAGTGTGCTCTTCCAGTGCTGTACTCTTCCAGCCACGTGCTGTAATATTTTCACTGTCTACTACACCATCCACTTCCCGCTGTATCATTGGCCTCTTCTGCTGGATCAGTCTCAGCCTGTGGTGTGCACCTCTCTTCCTGCACTTTAACACCCCACCCTGTGTGCTGTAATATATCAGTGTGGTCCCCAAAACAACTGCATTAAATCTCTCCTTGTTCAGCAATTGTCAGCTAGTACATTCTGCCCTGCCCACCCCCTTGCTCCACACACTCTCTGGCTTCCCTCCACCACACACTCTCTGGCTTCCCTCCACCTCCCCAATCCTCCGGACTGATTCCTGGGTGCCTGTCTGCCTATGCAGTTGTCTTTTCTCTGCACTGAGCACCCCACCCCAGAGCTTGTGCATGATGTGTAATCCTCCAGCCCGCCACTGCTCGATGGTTCTCTTGGCGTGTAAAACCCCAGCTCCATGCTGTAATATTTCTTCCACATAAGAAAAATCCCCTTCCATATAATGTAATCCCTTAGCTCTGCATAAAGCCAGCCCTATGCTGCAGGAGGACCTACCCTTGACATGTATTTGGGCAAAAATCGTCCAGCCCTATGCTATAATATGTCACCCTCTGCTTTAACAATCACATTTGCCAACACACCCCCATGTCGTGGGATTCCTCTGCTGTAATATTCACTAAACGCTCTCTTATCCTCATCTCTGTGCTGTTTTTTTATTAGTTTGGGTTTCTAGATGGCGCTTGCACCAGCTATAAACCAAAACTATTGCATTAAAGTATAGATGGGGAGAAATCGGCTATGAGGAGGGACACCCAGCTTGTAGGTGTTGTTTGGTTATTTGCCCACCCATTGACTGCCAATGATAATCCTTATGGCTATTCCCACTCAGTTCCTGTCCCTCCCCGTCAAAAACACCTCTTCCTGAGAACTCTTTGACTTTGCTTTAATCAAGCCTTATCATCAAACTTTGCACTCAAAGTGCTTGCCAGTGTTTTGTCGAAGCAGCCTTCTGAGAGTTGATGACTTAATTGGAGTTGTAAACCCACTACTTGTGTAATAAAAATGTCTTCACCAGTTCTGCTTTTAGCCACTCGATTTATAAGCACTATGTATGCCCTTCACTTAAGTCCTGTTAAAAATAAATATTGGTAAAGCCAACAGTTTTAGCTTGTGTGTAAGTATTAGGCATTTGCCAGGCACTACTAATAGGTGCCCAGCTACTCACACCATTTTGCACCTGCTACATTAATGGCCAGTTAATACCAGTGCTGGTAAAGTACTCTTGCCATGCCTACACAAATTGTTGGCATTGCCAATGCTTGTTTTCAATATGATGGAATCCACCAGCCCTATTTTAGAATTCTGCCCCCTGGTGCACTCATATTTTCCTGTGCACTAATATTGCTCCCTCGTGCGGCGAAATTTGTTCAAATTTTCCAGGGTCTCTTTTGGTTCGTAGTCCGGCCCTGCTTTCTAGGGGGGTGCAGGGACTGGCCTTCGGAGGGCCTGGCCCCCCTGCAACCCCTGCTAGAGCTGGGCCTGCCATCCTCTATTTCTTATTTTACTGTGGGGTTTACGTGGCCCATGACATAATAACTTTGGGAAAAGCAGGACACCTCTCGGCACCTTCTGAACTTTAATGGCTGACAAGCACTTTTAGATTGTGTTGTAATATTGTTTTTGTTATCAGACTTGTCAGGCTTTGAAGTCAACATCTTCACAGGACACAGTTTACAGTCAAAAAGTACATCTTCTGTTTAGTCAGTTTCAATTAAAGTGTCTGCCAATTGGGCGTCCAGAATATCTCTGTGCATTAGTAAATAGTGTGTAAAGGAGAATGATCAGTGAATTTAAGTTTCTATTACACACCTTCTTCCAGCAGATTCCTTATCTTGGAAATATATTCCCAGATGCAGACTGGATATGGAACTTTTTCACAGCACCTAGTAGGCACACTGCATGTCCGTTCTGGATCTGCTCTGTTTCCTTTGTCCCCACGGCTCTAGATGGGACATCTAGAGTACACATTTGGAGTCTTACACACCCAATTACCTCAGTTCCATGTTTATGCATGATCTAATGCTGCACTCGCAATGCCACTTAATTTCTGCTGCACCATATCTAAGGCAAAGGCCTGATGTTTTAAGCCCTGAGAGGACTACTGAAATCATACATTGGTGTGGGATGTGTAACAGAGCGATCGGTTGGTCAGGCTGGATCACGTCACTGAATGTGATTACAGCCAGAGCATGCGTTCTGAGGCACTCAGAGGCAGTTGTGCCAAAGTACTCACAGCACTCTACAAGGCCAGCAAGACCCCTGCGGATGCACTCACTTCATCTGCTGTAATACACCCAAAGACCAGAGAGGTCTCTTAGCCATTCTTAAGCAAGCAATGGCAATGTCAACTGTTTGGGCTTTTGTGTAGGCATGGGAAAGGCACTTCCCAGTCACCGCCGTAGTGCTATTAACTTGACATTGATGGCAGCAGCTGCAAAATGGTGTGAGTACTTGGGCATCTAATAGCAGTGCGTGGCAAATGCCTAATACTCATATAAAAATCTAAAACTGTTGGCTTTGCCAGTGCTTGTTTCTGGTGGCAGGGGTACTCTTACTGGATTCCCAATGTGCTATTTTCGCGTACATGACGCTTCCCCTATTTGTTTTCCATGCATTTTCTTTTTGATCATTACTAAGCTTCCCGCTCTGCCAGAAAGTGACAGCTGCAGGTAATCTTGTCTTTTAACCCTGTGCCAAAGCGTTGGTGGACTGCAGATTTTTTTGGGGGACAGTGACAGGCAGGGGTCAAATGTTAAGGACAGGAAGTTCGGGATCCTGGAGGATTCCCCCTGCTGGGAACTGTAACATTGTGTACCAACTAAGGGCTCTTAAGAGAAAGCCCTGCATCATTCACAAAATGGACTGCTTGTGTACACAATAAATTCATTACAAACAGAGCACGAGAAGGAACATATAATGGGGGGTGGGGGTAGAGGGGACGTCATGTACATTGCCAGTAAAAACTGTTTTTTCATTTCCCTCATGAATTTATACAAATAATAAAATATATTTCGAACCATTTGTAGTGTCTGTGCATTATTACGAGGAATCAACTCTAGGAATGATAGAGGGGCATATCTGGCTGGTGTGTTTATGTTATATGGTCTATAGAAAACCTCGAGGCACATCCCCAACATTTGGTCACCTTTTGATTTGATGAGCTTGCCATCATGTAACTATCAAATATAGCTGCACCCAAAGGGCCTCATTATAAATTGGGCGGTGCAGTAAAATGTGGTGGTAACACTGTACGCCACTGTATTACTGCACCGCCTAACTACAAGTTTGGGGGTAAGGTGGAGGAAAAACCTCCAGCAAGAACCTGGAGGGATTTCCATCAGCGTACCGCCCCGAATCGCCCAATTTGGCAGTATCACCACCAGCGATAATAATGCTGAAATCCCCCATGGAGTCCTTTGGACTCTAATTAATGGGGACTTAAACTGCCTAACGCCACTTTTAAACCAGCAGTAATACTGCCGGACGAAATGATGGTAACAGTAATACAGTTTGGTAGTATCACGTGTGATTTACCGCAGAAATACCACCAAACCTATATAGAGGCTCTTTAAGTCTCTGTTTTGGAGGGCTCATCAGATGTCTTTTAGTGGGAGCAGGAGTAGAGGTAGTCGGTCAACAGATCTTTACCATATACTGTTGTCATCGGGTTGTTCCACTTGGCTTGCGCTTGATGGGCCCTCTATTTTTCAAGTCGTCAATTTGGATCAAGGGAAACTAACCACTTGCCTAGTGAGGCACAAGAGACCTGTCGGGCACAGCGAGTTACCAGCACCCTTGTTACCGGACCGGCAGGGTCATAATGAGGCCCACTGTATGGTTTAATTATACAAATTATAGTGCACCTTTGCTGTGTACCATATCACTGCACAAGACTATGGCAACTTTCAAAGACACGAGAATCGCACTGGAATATCCACATTAGTTGACAAACAGGAGTTCACGTTTCCACTTACTTGAAAAGTCTGGAAATAAATAAGCTCCAAAATCCTACACATTGTTCATTGTTTAAGTAAGGGGGAAGCACCCACGGTCACACATCCACCCATAGCTTTGGGGAGTTCTTTTCATGACTGTGATCCTTTCAAAATATGAATGCCATTTTGATTCTAAACGTCACTGAATTTGTCAATGTCAGTCAAAGTGTTCATATGTCACTCTCTTCTTTCTCTCCAATCTAGCTCTTCTAGGTTTTGGTACCCAAGAGTGTACAGCCCAAATATCCGTCAAGCTGGTCCCGGACCCACCCGTTGTGGGAGGTGAGATTACCCTGACTGTTGGGTACGGCGGCGCTATAAACATGGTGAATTGGTACAGAGCAACAGGAAATGAAATCTTTCAGTACAATGCAATCCTGACATACAGCCCAGCCAACATGAGTCTCCAAACCACTGGATCTAAGTACACCGGCCGTGAGACGGGACTCCCAGATGGATCATTGAAGATCATCAACCTCAAGGCCACTGATATGGGGTTCTACACCGTGCAGATAACAACACCGACTGGTCCGATGCAAAACACAGTGCACTTATCGTTCATGGGTAAGTTGGTGTTTTACCTCTCAGTCACCGAATTCGGACAATTCCGAAATGACCAAGATAAATTACTGCAAATCTTACTTCTCGGATCAGCTTAGTGAATAGACATCTCCATTCTGCTCTTCCCCAATGAAGAACATCTTGATACTGGTAAATCCTTGAGATAGCCTGAGTGGATAGACATCTCTGTTCTGATGGACACTAAGAGTGTTCTAGAAAGAAGCATAACCTGGTCTTCCTGGGATCAGCCCAGTGGAATCAGCCTTTATGTTTACAGTGTATCATGATGTGGAGGGTCTGTGAGGTTGCTGGAGTTTGACAGTGCTGTTTGAGCAGCTGTGATGAAGTTACCAATTGATGGCCCGACCATAATGCTTTCCTGAAGTGTATAGCCTGTTAATAGGGTTCCTCTAGTCTTCTGGATCTCAGTGTCTGTGAAATGAATGCTTTTCTGCCCTGCCTTATCTTTCAGGTACTTTTCATGCATCAGCTACTGTGGGGCCAGTTCAGGGACATAGAGGTAGAGGGAAAAAGATGACTTGCATTTAGCTTTTCCTCTTATGCAATGTCACAGCAGGCCAAAACAGTGTTTTAAAGGGTGGCCCAATGAAAACCAGTGGTCATGGTTAATTCAAAACCTTGATTCAACACTCCTAAGTTTTGTATCCGCACAGAGGGCCAGATGCTCTTTTGGTTGGAGTGGAAACAAGCCGAGGATCTCAGGGCGAGAGTGAGCATCTGCTGCCCTTAAATGTACAAAAACAACTAGATTTCAAAGCAAAAGTACTCCCACCCATAGGGTACCAAGTTCTGAACAGTTTGATAAACTGAGGCTAACCAGCAGCTACTGGTAGAGGATGCGGCCGGGCCTCTCTGGGCAGACGCAGTAGCTTCCTGTAAAGTGGCTACAGCTTGCTCAGTGGGAGGAGCTGATGTGAGAGATCTGCATCGCAGGTTACTTGCTTTTTATAATGATGGTGTGGCTCAGCTCGTCAGTGATTTATTTGCTAGAGAAATGAGGGGTCTGCAACCTGTGGCTCCCCTGCTGCTTTGGACTACTACTCTCATGATCCCTCATCATTGACAATGCTGGCTGGGGCTAATGGGAGTTGTTGTCCAAAACATCTGTAGAGCCAAAGGTTTCAGAACGAATGCAGCATACTCTCAATATTGTCTATAAAGGGCGGAGTGGAGGGAGCAAGAATTGCATTTTGCGTGCCCTTAAGACGTGCATAGATGTATTTATGAACTCAGAACAGAACACTAGTCACTGTCTGACTAGGGGTCCAAAATAGAGTATCTATATATACATGCTTCAAATGTTTGGCATTTCAATGGAATGTTCCAGAAAGGCAAAGATGTTTATTTGTGTAGGTTTTGAAGTCGAATGTTACTCATCACAACTGCCATAAACTGAGAGTTATGCTGTGACATCTGTACATTTCAATAGGTGAATGTTCCAGAAGGTTCTGCAAGATTTTCCACAAATGTCATTAATCACAGGCTCTTCTCACGTCCACTTATATCGCCTGTTTCCTTGAAGTAGCATTCCCTCAGTGATGCCTGTTCCTCTTATTTACACATTTTTCCTACAGGCAGACCAGGAGCTCCTTTGACCACGTCAGCCATGCTGGGCGCCACGGAATCAGGTACCTTCCCTTATCATGTTGGAGCACGCTGCAGATCCTGCCGCTGTGAGCTAAGAAGCCTCTCGGTGGGGATGTTAGTTGGTAGTGGAGGAGCTTTTCTTTCATTAGTAGCCTGTTAAGGTGTCATTGGGCCTCATTATGAGTGTGCCGATCCAGTAACAACAGTGCCGTTAGGCTTACCGGCACCGTTGTTACCGGACCGGCACATGTACTAGTCTGCGGACGGGTGCCATCCTGCCTGCTAGTTCAGACCTGGCGGCCGGGACGGTACCCACCCAAAGACTTTTTTGGAAGCACCGGCACTGTTATTAACGGTGCCAATGCTTCCGTCATCCTCATTCCAGGGACTCAAGTGTGAATGGAGATTAACAATTTACCAGTGCCTGTCTTCCAGGAACACCGCGGTTGTAATTGCCCGGTGTTTCCGGCAAGTAAGGCGCTGCTAAAAATCGCAAGCCTGGCGGCAGCCTGCCGGTCTTGCTGGCACGGCTACCGCAGGACTTGTAATGAGGCCCATTATTTTGATGTGTAAGAGGACGCTGTGCCAATCATGTACATGCTGGTGTGAGCAAGGCAGAGCAGGGATAAAAAATGAATCCGATAACCAAGGAAATGTTTGAAAATTCCAATTTTCCACATTCTGGACAGGCTTAGTAGTACACAAGGTACTTTTTTGTGGAAACGGTGCAGTTTGAAGAACATTTGCCCATGCCATCTGCCCAAGCTACCAGCAGGACATTTTACGGCGTTATGAAACTTTCCCACATTGGTGCAAAAAAAGGTTTTAGAGTGGAGTCTTTGGTCAGCCCTTCTGCCACTGGTCCTGATTACGAGTTAGGTAATAATTTGGACATAATCCACCAAAATCATTTACTATTACCACCAGCGGATCCTACAGATTTACCACTGCCGGCGGGTTGAGCGCTCGAGGTCGCAGGTTCGAATCCCAGCAAGGCCAACTCAGCCTTTCATCCTTCTGAGGTCTATTAATGAGTACCAATTTTGATTGGGTGATATTGTATGTAAATGTGCGCTCTGTAAAGAGCTTTGGATAAAGGCGCTATATAAATAACACATCATTATCATTATTATCATTAACAAGTGAGGATAATCCGGTGTTATTCCCCATTTTTGGAGCCCGTAGTACTCCATTGGGATTTCAGCAGATTTTCAGCGAGTGCCAACTGTGTTGCAGTAAATCCACCACTTTTTGGCCTTGTGGGGGATTTACCTCCAGCCTCTTGCTGGGGAATATCCAGGCCAACAAAAGTGTCAGAAATTCAGCTAACTGCAAGAAAAGTGGTGGTAGCGTATTTAGTGCCACTTTTTTACCTCACCACCGAATTTGCAATGAGACCCATTGCCCTTTACCCTACCTGCGTAGAGTGTGATGTGGACCAGTGAAAACCTGCTTGTGAGTATATTTTCAATCAGAAACACGGAAAAACAGACTTAATGGAGTTCTCATGTACATTAAAATAGTCATTAGCTATTTTTGTATAGTTATAACAGAGAAACCAGATAAAACGGTCCATAATTTACTAAAACACCATTAACTTTTCCCGAAATAAGCATTCAGATTTGTCCTTCTACACTTCCTCTCCCGGAATCTTTTTCCACTTTGGGGTTATTCTCCCAATCAGCACATGAGCTAACCACAATTAAACATCAAAAACACAGAAACTCCTGTTGGCGCCCACCATACAGATTCTGATAAAGAAAACAAAGTTTGATTGGCCAAGGAAATCCCTAGAAATAATATGTTCATAAATTGACCTTCTTTTGTGTGGAAAGAAGCACATTAGGACAGTGGCATTTGACAGGGTCTTTTAGGATCGGAAGTCTGCTTCACAGTTTTACCTATGGGCTTTCGGGGAGCGAAGGGGGGGCATGAGGTGTTCCCTCCCCAAGGAATTTAGGTTAATGGTAAATGGTGCATTTCAAAAATACATTGAATAAAGAAGACTCAGCAAGCTGTGTCCTTTACATAGTGCCAGATGCGGTTAATCAGCATGTGCTCTCAGCTATCATTTGCTCCCCGTCATGCCGTGAGCCAGTCCTGCTATTTCAGGTTCTGTGCTGGGACATGTCCGCCCAGACATATGATGGGAAAATGAAACACGGCCGAGACTTCAAAATGAAAAAGCAAGACTTACTCAAGGGACCGGATTTGCAAAGTGTTTTACAATGGTGTTTTCCCAATTGAGAAATGTTTCTTAAATCAAGCACAGGATGTTATGTACGACATGGGAACACCACTGAAAATCTAATTATTTTCTTTAATCGGTCGCTTCTTTCAAACATTTTAATTGAGTTTTGTAATGATCCAAACTCCAAACTTTCCATATCATCACTCTTAGAAAATTAATTACATAAATATAACTAAAATCTCACTCCCAATATTCTCTTCCTGCCACTCCACCTCTCCTATTTCACTCTCTACCCTCTTCCACTTCGTTCACCTGCACCGCGCCTCCCTCAATCACCATGCATGCCATTATACCCATGCCATCCTGAAGAGGATTATCCATTCTTGGCTAATTTTGGCTGCGTAAGAAGCCAAAGACCAAGTGGAATGCAAGGTCACACAGCCACTCTCTTAGAAGACACAATCAGGGTACGAAAGTTATGTAAACTCTACAAGGCATGATGGACTCCAAATTAAAATTGTTTACATATTCAAAAAATAATGATAATAATGAAAGTTCAGTGGTATTTCATAAAGATTTTTATATCAATCACTGGTTTTGTGAAAAATTACGTCTCTTGGTATGAGGCGTCGCTAATATCCTCTTAGTGAGGAAGAAAAAAGCCAATAGCATTTTATGTCAGACCAAAACAATCTTTTGCCAATGCATTTCGAATTTACAAATCCTTCGTCAGGGCAAGTCTGTAATTATCATGTATATTTACATAACATCCAAAAGAAAGTGTATCACAATGCACATTCACACAAAAATAAATATAAATAACATACCAATCAATGTAGTGGTAGAAAGATCGGTTGATACATAAAAGGAAAAAATAGAAAAAGAGAAAGAATGAGCAATAAGAAGTCTGTAAGTAATGAGGTTAGCGATGACAAGAAATGCAGCACGCGTTTACCTGAGAAAATGGCAGAATGCTTACATGGAAAGTGGCTTGGAGAACCAGAACCATGTGGTGGGCAGAAAACTGCCCGGACAAAATCAGCCCCAAGGCGCAGATAAACTGAAATATAAGAGAGACATTGTAAGGAACCCGGGTGGGATCGGTGTAAACAATACGTGTCATAACGTAAGGGGAGCTTACCATGAGACCAGCGAGGAGTCGGACTGTTCCTCTCCCTTGCCGGCGTGTAACTGCGTTGTTCGCATCGGAGCGTTGCCCAGACAACGTTTCTTTAATAAACCACGTGATCGCGGCCTGGCGAGGTGCGCGCTTAGGGAGAAATGACAGCAAATAGGTTTCTAAGTGATTGTTTAGAGCTATAAACTAATCATACGCCTTAATGGGAATATGTCAAGAGTTGTAGAAACAAAAAATTGTAAAAACAGGGAAACTGAAAGCATAGAGATAAAAGAAATACTCCAATGCAAAACAAAGTAATAGGGGTGGAACTGGTGAAAGAAGATAAGAGAGTCATAAAAGAGAAATAGCAAATACAAAAGAGCCCTAAAGAATGCTGGGCTAATAAAAGAAAGTTGCAAAGTAAACACATCTATATCAACATTATTATATATATAAATGTCCACACTGGATCATGTCATCAAACGGCGGCGTCTGAGGCTTTTTTCATAGGAGAAATCAGATACATGAGTCATGCTGTAAGTACCAACCCACTGTAATGGTGTCGTCGCCAGACGGCACCTTGTGTCCCAGACCGAAGTCCAGGAAACGCAGCGGGGAGGTCTAAGTCCATAACACATAAGATATATCACAGTAAATAATTGCTAGAAATTGTACCTTGAAAGCAAAGAGAACAGTGATAATTAATCTCTTCATTAATCCCATTGGGAACCAGACTCCCAAGTTTGTCAATCCAGAATGACTGCCTGCGATTCAACCGCTGGTTAAGGTCTTCATGTGGGTTGTTTCTTGTGAGTACCTCTAAAACCACAAATCTAATCTGAGTCATATTATGTCCATTCTCCAACCAGTGCCGTGCTACGGCAGAGTTGGTGTTAGCATTACGAATACATGAACGATGTTCATTCCACCTTGTTTTGGCCATTCTTGTGGATTGGCCCACATAGAATTTTCCACACGGGCATTTAATGCCATAAATTATGTTGGTGCTGTCACAGGTTCCATAGTTTTTGAGCAAAATCTTTTTCCCTGTTCTGGGATGGCTAATGGAATCTCCCTTGATAACTAAGTTGCAGTTAGTACAGTTCAGACAAGGGTATGTACCCATCCGTTGGGTTATCGGTTCCTTAAGGGGTGGTCTTGTGTGTACAAGTTCATCTCTCAGATTCCTGCTACGTTGGTAAGCAAACACCGGTAGTTCTATGAATACATTTTGTACTCTGATGTCATTTTTAAAGATCCCCCAGTGCTTACTGATGGTCTTCTTAATTCTGTTGCTCTGGATGGATAATTTTGATACAAAGACAGGTGTTTTAAGTTCTCTCTTTTTTATCGGATTTTGGGTGGATAGCAAGGTCTCTCGTGTCAGGCTGTTAACCCTAGCTGATGCTGTGTCCAGTTCTGCTTGTTTGTAGCCCCGGGCTAAAAACTTCTCTTTCATAATCTGTTGTTGGGCTAAACAATCATTGGGGTCGCTGACAATCTTCTTAACCCTTAGGAGTTGACTATATGGAAGATTTTTGAGTAAACTGGGCTGGTGAAAACTCAGACGATGTAGAAGGTTGTTGCGATCAGTAGGATTACGGAAGATTGAAGTGCTGTAACACGTGGTCTCTTTTTTGATGGAAACATCCAAGAAGGTTATAGTGTCATAAGAAATTTCTCTCGTAAATTGGATCCGTTTATCTATGTTGTTTAGATATTCAAAGAAAGTATCGAAGGATATCCTTGTGCCTCTCCACACTCCAAAAATATTGTCAATGTACCGAGTCCAAAGGTGAATGTCATTCTTCCAACTTTGGTTATTAAGCACATTATCGGTCTCAAACTTATACATAAAGCTGTTGGCATATGAGGGTGCCATTGTCACTCCCATAGATGTCCCCGAGGTATGAAGGTAAAACTGATTGCGATATTAGAAGTAAGAATTTTCTGAAATGAATTGTAGGAGAGCCAGTATGAACTCTTTCTGTGCTCGAATTTCTGATTCTTGTACCAATAGCCATTCTACTGATTCTATACCGAGGTCATGTGGTATAGACGTATATAGGCTTTTGACGTCTATGGTGAACATCAAACCATCCTGTGTAGGAGTTATAGAATTAAGTTTCTGTAGAAAATGTGTGGTATCACGAGTATATGTCGAAGTTTTTTGAATCAGAGGCTGTAGAAAAAAGTCAATGTAAATACCCAACGGTTGGTTGATGCTTTCCATGCCTGCAACAATGGGTCTTCCTGGTGGATTAGTGGGATGTTTGTGAATCTTTGGTAAGGTGTAAAAGTTTGGAATCCTTGGGTGGTCTTTGAACAAAGATTTTTGGGTATGTTCGTTTATCCAATCTAGTTTGAGAGCTTTATCCAGTAAAGTCTTCAGGTTCTGCTTGATCGTGACAGTAGGGTCCAGATCTAAGGTGGCATAAATGGTCCTATCTTCAAGTTGCTTGTTGCATTCTGCATCATAGTCAGTCGTATTCTGGATGACCAACGCTCCACCTTTATCCGCTGGACGGATAGGTATGTTCTTGTCACTATACAAGTCTTTGATGAGTCTCATCTCGTGAGGATTCAGATTTTTATGTGGAGGATTCTTGTAACTGATTCTCTCCAAGTCACGGGTCACCAATTTTTGAAAGATGTCGATGGATGGAACAGTTATAGGAGGCAAGAAACCATTCTTTTTTCTAAATTATTGGAGAAATAATAAAAGTAAGTTGCAAAGTAAACACATCTATATCAACATTATTATATATATATATATATGTCCACACTGGATCATGTCATCAAACGGCGGCGTCTGAGGCTATTTTCATAGGAGAAATCAGATGCATGAGTCATGCTGTAAGTACCAACCCACTGTAATGGTGTCGTCGCCAGACAGCACCTTGGGTCCCAGACCGAAGTCCAGGAAACGCAGCGGGGAGGTCTAAGTCCATAACAAATGAGATATATCACAGTAAATAATTGCTAGAAATTGTACCTTGAAAGCAAAGAGGTTACAAAATTAAAGAAAATAGTGATAATTAATCTCTTCATTAATCCCATTGGGAACCAGACTCCCAAGTTTGTCAATCCAGAATGACTCCCTGCGATTCAACCGCTGGTTAAGGTCTTCATGTGGGTTGTTTCTTGTGAGTACCTCTAAAACCACAAATCTAATCTGAGTCAAATTATGTCCATTCTCCAACCAGTGCTGTGCTACGGCAGAGTTCGTGTTAGCATTACGAATACATGAACGATGTTCATTCCACCTTGTTTTGGCCATTCTTGTGGATTGGCCCACATAGAATTTTCTACACGGGCATTTAATGCCATAAATTATGTTGGTGCTGTCACAGGTTCCATAGTTTTTGAGCAAAATCTTTTTCCCTGTTCTGGGATGGTTAATGGAATCTCTCTTGATAACTAAGTTGCAGTTAGTACAGTTCAGACAAGGGTATGTACCCGTCCATTGGGTTATCGATTCCTTAAGGGGTGGTCTTGTGTGTACAAGTTCATCTCTCAGATTCCTGCTACTTTGGTAAGCAAACACCGGTAGTTCTGTGAATAAATTTTGTAATCTGATGTCATTTTTAAAGATCCCCCAGTGCTTACTGATGGTCTTCTTAATTCTGTTGCTCTGGATGGAGAATTTTGATACAAAGACAGGTGTTTTAAGTTCTCTCTTTTTTATCGGATTTTGGGTGGATAGCAAGGTCTCTTGTGTCAGGCTGTTAACCCTAGCTGATGCTGTGTCCAGTTCTGCTTGTTTGTAGCCCCGGGCTAAAAACTTCTCTTTCATAATCTGTTGTTGGGCTAAACAATCATTGGGGTCGCTGACAATCTTCCTAACCCTTAGGAGTTGACTATATGGAAGATTTTTGAGTAAACTGGGCTGGTGAAACTCAGACGATGTAGAAGGTTGTTGCGATCAGTAGGTTTACGGAAGATTGAAGTGCTGTAACACGTGGTCTCTTTTTTGATGGAAACATCCAAGAAGGTGATAGTGTCATAAGAAATTTCTCTCGTAAATTGGATCCGTTTATCTATGTTGTTTAGATATTCAAAGAAAGTATCGAAGGATATCCTTGTGCCTCTCCACACTCCAAAAATATCGTCAATGTACCGAGTACAAAGGTGAATGTCATTCTTTCAACATTGGTTATTAAGCACATTATCGGTCTCAAACTTATACATAAAGCTGTTGGCATATGAGGGTGCCATTGTCGCTCCCATAGATGTCCCCGAGGTTTGAAGGTAAAACTGATTGCGATATTGGAAGTAAGAATTTTCTCAAATGAATTGTAGGAGAGCCAGTATGAACTCTTTCTGTGCTCGAATTTCTGATTCTTGTAGCAATAGCCATTCTACTGATCCTATACCGAGGTCATGTGGTATAGACGTATATAGGCTTTTGACGTCTATGGTGAACATCAAATCATCCTGTGTAGGAGTTATAGAATTAAGTTTCTGTAGAAAATGTGTGGTATCACGAGTATATGTCGAAGTTTTTTGAATCAGAGGCTCTAGAAAAAAGTCAATGTAAATACCCAGCGGTTGGTTGATGCTTTCCATGCCCGCAACAATGGGTCTTCCTGGTGGATTAGTGGGATGTTTGTGAATCTTTGGTAAGGTGTAAAAGTTTGGAATCCTTGGGTGGTCTTTGAACAAAATTTTTTGGGTATGTTCGTTTATCCAATCTAGTTCGAGAGATTTATCCAGTAAAGTCTTCAGGTTCTGCTTGATCGTGACAGTAGGGTCCAGATCTAAGGTGGCATAAATGGTCCTATCTTGAAGTTGCTTGTTGCATTCTGCATCATAGTCAGCCGTATTCTGGATGACCAACGCTCCACCTTTATCCGCTGGACGGATAGTTATGTTCTTGTCACTATACAAGTCTTTGATGAGTCTCATCTCGTGAGGTTTCAGATTTTTATGTGGAGGATTCTTGTAACTGATTCTCTCCAAGTCACGGGTCACCAATTTTTGAAAGATGTCGATGGATGGAACAGTTATAGGAGGCACAAAACCACTCTTTTTTCTAAATTCTTGGAAATCTCCAGAGCAACAGAATTAAGAAGACCATCAGTAAGCACTGGGGGATCTTTAAAAATGACATCAGAGTACAAAATTTATTCACAGAACTACCGGTGTTTGCTTACCAACGTAGCAGGAATCTGAGAGATGAACTTGTACACACAAGACCACCCCTTAAGGAACCGATAACCCAATGGACGGGTACATACCCTTGTCTGAACTGTACTAACTGCAATTTAGTTATCAAGGGAGATTCCATTAACCATCCCAGAACAGGGAAAAAGCTTTTGCTCAAAAACTATGGAACCTGTGACAGCACCAACATAATTTATGGCATTAAATGCCCGTGTGGAAAATTCTAAGTGGGCCAATCCACAAGAATGGCCAAAACAAGGTGGAATGAACATCGTTCATGTATTCGTATTGCTAACACCAACTCTGCTGTAGCACGGCACTGGTTGGAGAATGGACATAATCTGACTCAGATTAGATTTGTGGTTTTAGAGGTACTCACAAGAAACAACCCACATGAAGACCTTAACCAGCGGTTGAATCGCAGGGAGTCATTCTGGATTGACAAACTTGGGAGTCTGGTTCCCAATGGGATTAATGAAGAGATTAATTATCACTTTAATTTTGTAACCTCTTTGCTTTCAAGGTACAATTTCTAGCAATTATTTACTGTGATATATCTTATGTGTTATGGACTTAGACCTCCCCGCTGCGTTTCCTGGACTTCGGTCTGGGACCCAAGGTGCCGTCTGGCGACGACACCATTACAGTGGGTTGGTACTTATAGCATGACTCATGCATCTGATTTCTCCTATGAAAATAGCCTCAGACACCGCCGTTTGATGACATGATCCAGTGTGGACATATATATATATATATATATATATATATAATAATGTTGATATAGATGTGTTTACTTTGCAACTTTCTTTTATTAGCCCAGCATTCTTTAGGGCTCTTTTGTATTTGCTATTTCTCTTTTATGACTCTCTTATCTTCTTTCACCAGTTCCACCCCTGTTACTTTGTTTTGCATTGGAGTATTTCTTTTATCTCTATGCTTTCAGTTTCCCTGTTTTTACAATTTTTTGTTTCTACAACTCTTGACATATTCCCACTAAGGCGTATAATTAGTTTATAGCTCTAAACAATCACTTAGAAACCTATTTGCTGTCATTTGTCCCGAAGCGTGCGCCTCGCCAGGCCGCGATCACGTGGTTTATTAAAGAAGCGTTGTCTGGGCAACGCTCCGATGCGAACAACGCAGTTACACGCCGGCAAGGGAGAGGAACAGTCCGACTCCTTGCTGGTCTCATGGTAAACTCCCCTTACGTTATGACACGTATTGTTTACACGGATCCCACCCGGGTTCCTTACAATGTCTCTCTTATATTTCAGCTTATCTGCGCCTTGGCGCTGATTTTGTCCGGGCAGCTTTCTGCCCACCACATGGTTCTGGTTCTCCAAGCCACTTTCCATGTAAGCATTCTGCCATTTTCTCAGGTAAACGCGTGCTGCATTTCTTGTCATCGCTAACCTCATTACTTACAGACTTCTTATTGCTCATTCTTTCTCTTTTTCTATTTTTTCCTTTTATGTATCAACCGATCTTTCTACCACTACAATGATTGGTATGTTATTTATATTTATTTTTTTGTGAATGTGCATTGTGATACACTTTCTTTTGGATGTTATGTAAATATACATGATAATTACAGACTTGCCCTGATGAAGGATTTGTAAATCCGAAATGCATCGGCAAAAGATTGTTTTGGTCTGACATAAAATGCTATTGGCTTTTTTCTTCCTCACTAAGAAGATATTAGCGACGCCTCATACCAAGAGACGTAATTTTTCACAAAACCAGTGATTGATATAAAAATCTTTATGAAATACCACTGAACTTTCATTATTATCATTATTTTTTGAATATGTAAACAATTTTACTTTGGAGTCCATCAAGCCTTGTAGAGTTTACATAACTTTCGTACCCTGATTGGGTCTTTTAAGAGAGTGGCTGTGTGACCTTGCATTCCACTTGGTCTTTAGCTTCTTGTGTAATTTTGAATTAGGGTGTCTCCTTATTCGTCACAGCCAGCTCCTTTTTATAATTTGACAACAAGGAATCTTCAGAGCAACGAAATTTCTACACAGAAACAATTATTTGAGAAATGTGAATATCGTATAGTGGTTCCCACTCTTTTTGCTTTTCAAATTTTGTCTGTGTGCCACCGAGTGAGGCAAACCTATTGGGATGGATGTGTGGATATGGTAGACGAGGAGCAAAGCCTGCAGATGCCCTTTGGTTATGCAACATACCAGGCGTATTTGTAATGCACACATGTTTAATTTTGCCCAACTCGATGTTTCTGATTGCAGTGATGACAAGAGTATACAGACTGAGTGGAACTGTTGGGATCCTGCCTGTGATCATGGTACCAAACAGGAACCAAAGAGTGGATGTTTTAGGCCTTTGAGCCACACACTCATCTTGCATCTACCGATTTAAAGCAACTACCGATTACATTCCCAACCACATACGCCCATGCTTACCCAAACCAAGACCCTGTGGCCAGGGTTGTCCTTTACCTTTTGGGTACGCAGCCACACATGGCTCTTCAAGGGCCATGGCTACTTAGCCACTGTTGGGGGTGCACAGGCTGAGCACATGAAGCCCTGCAGTGCTGCAACAAATGACCTTTGGGGGTGTGCTGGGTGGGCGTGAGTCACACAGCCTGAAATCAGTTAAAAACTGCTCAACCAGTTATACAAAGCAGTGAGTGCAGCCTTTCGCCCATAAAGGGGCGCACGAGAAAAAAATTAAATAAAACACGACATTGAAGAGCATCCACGCTGTGTTTGCTTGTTTTGTTTGTTTATTTATTTGTATTGTGCACCAGACCCGAAGGTATCAGGGCTCATTTGTGTACAAGTATACTTTAACCTTTGGTTACAGACATTGCAATTGAACGTGTTACAGAAAATTACATGAATAGTTGCAAAATATATAAGATACACAGAGGTAAGGTACTATTTACAGAGTATAGCAGTGGATAATGCACAGTTTTGTCAATGTTAAAGATCATTGGCCAGGTTGCATAGTTAGCCGGTCAATGTGCTATTTGGCCGAAGGAAGGCGGAATGTCTTAAGTGTGCTGTGATACCAGCCACTTGATGGTGTTATGCCTAAATTGAAGGAAAGGTTCGTCCTTGTTAGGGAGAATTCTCCAAAATGGCTAATTTCCCTTACCTACTGAGTCCCTCATCAGCTTTGCTGGATTTCTGGGGTTTATTTCTTTCACCTGGTAAGATTGTGAGCCTTTTTTCCCACTCTTACATGTATTTTGATGTGTGTGTTTAACATTTGTGTGTTCATAGACTGTGGAGCCTCACCTACTCCACAGGCATCATCTTTTTTGTGTGTGTTACACAGCACCTTCAGTGCATTAACACAGGGTTGTCTTTTTAGGGTTCCATGTAATAATGTCGCCACAAAAATATTGCCATGCAAAAATATCGCCGAAAAATGGTCGTTTTTTGTGGGGACATTATTGCATGGAACATGCGGGGGAGACCCCCGCAACCCCCAAATGTTTTTTTTATTTATTTTTTAATTTTTTTTTTAATTTCTTTTTTTTGCCCCTATCGCCACATATATGGTTACCCAAATAATATCGCCACAACATTTTCCCGGAGATATTATTTACGGCGACCATATATGTGGCGATATTAATACCTGATACGCTTTTTAGACGTCCCAACTGTGACTCCATTTTCTGGGACTGAGTACTGTCTCACAGAACATGTCAAGTTGCCATTGACTTTATTAGTCTTTTTAAAACCACACACCCAGTACAAACTGCCTCACATAGAGTACTGGAAAGGGTTAATAGTTATCCCTTTTTGTCTGTCTCTCCTGAAACGTTGTTTTGTTCCCTTTTCATTAAGACTTGCCTGGTGGCAGTGGTAACTACCCTATTTTTCTTACCGTGGTTATCTTAAATAGCCTTGGTATGGTTTTAGGCTATCTTGGTATATGATATGATATGATATGGCATTTGTAACGCGCCTATACACAGGTGTTTCAAGGCGCGACGAGGCAGGGAGGGGAGGAACAAGGGGAGACAGACAACGATCCTACTAGGCCAGGTGTCATTCAGATCGCGCAAGTGCAGGGGTGGGGGACGGGGAAAAGTGCAAGGGGAAGTGGAGGGGGGGAAGTGCAGTACAAGGTAAGTGGCGTAAAGTAATAAATAAATAGGGCCAGCTGGTGGCAAGTGCAAGGTAAGTGCAGAACAAGTGCTGGGAAAGGGGGGGGCTGTAAGGATACAGAGACAGTCCTGCAGTGCAGAGGGGTTCAAAGGCATCAGCGCAAGTGGAGAGTGGCTGGGCCCAGGACCGAGGCCGTTAAGAGTGGTCCAGTTGCAGAATCAGTGCAGTTTCAGTGAGGACTATTAGCTGTTCAGCAGGGGAGAGGGAGAGAGCCTCAAACTTAAACCCGCTGGACCATATACATTTTTATTCGGTTCTGGCTTGGTTTATTTGCCATTTCTTTTTGTAAAGGTCTTTCTCGTGTTTTACTCTGCGCACCAACCCAGGTTTGGTTTCTTTGTTCACCGTCCTTTCGTGGGCTTCTACACAGAAGCCCTCATTTGGTGCCTGAAAGTCTGGGTAGGCAGGATATGATGGAGGGGTTTTAGGACCCCTGCCATGGGTTCCCTTGGTAACCCAAGTCACACTCCTGTTTGATTGGCTAGGTGACTGTCCCACCAGGACAGCCACCCTGCTGTGTGATTGACAGCTACGCTGAGTGAATGGGGGAAAACTGCATAAAAAGCAGGTCTCTGGGAATGAGAAGGCAGAGTCGCCATGGGATCGAGAAAACCAAAGAGAAGCTAACAGAAGAGGACCTCCACAATGACTGAACCTCCCGGTGAAGCCCTGCTGTGGGTCCGAATCTTCAAACTTCAACGACAGGGAAGATCTGCAATGAATCTTCTCCCCTTGAGCTGGTGGGAACAACCAGTTCGCCAAACTGCTAGTCAGGCATCCCTCCTCTGGTCGAATTTGACGTGCACAGCTACAATGAACCGGATAGCCATGACAAATGGACCCTGCTTGCGTTTTAAGGAGCGCACCTTTTATTCGTCGCTTTGCTCCATTGCTGGTTTCTTCCCTGGGCAGTGCAGGACCCTCCAGTCTTCCTCCTTCTTGTCAGTCCGACAGTCACTGCAGGAAACGTGAGCTTGCAGGACCTGCCAGGAACATCTGCCGCAGCTACAGCATTCTTCTGCTTTAAAGGTACTGTGCTAACCCGGTTGTTTGTTTCATCCAGCCGCGGTGAAAGTGTGTGAAATCTTTCGCCAACCCGATGGCTTGTCCTGCGCCATTCTTTAAATTAACTTTTCACCCGACCAACTTCGTTCTGAACTCTTGGCAAAGACTTAACCGCAAACTACCTTGAACTGTGTGATCCTCTGCAAAGATTTTGGTCCATTGACTTTGGCCCTGGCCTCTTGATGATGCTGCTCTACTTCTGTCTAACTTTGTCTTTCCCTCCCTTTTAAATTGCTGGAGTGCCATTTTGCTCACACTTCATTTTGAGCCTAACTTGTCCAGAATATATTGGGTGTGGTGTAGTTTATTAGTAACGTAATTTTTTAACTGCTTGATTATAGTGAAATGTTTAATAACTGATGTGTAAATAAATGTATATTCTTTCAATCAGAAACCTTGAGTCAGTGTTTGTTTGAATCATAGTAATTGCTGTCCTTTGTGTAACTATTGATACTGCTCACTTTACTCTTGAGATAAGTCTGGCTGCTCAGCCATCGCTACCACTTTACTGTATAGTACAGACTTGTACCAAAGGTGAATTTGTACTGTCACTTGTAGTCCTAATTGTGTGTGGTGTTCCCAAAGGGTACTGCATATAATTCTGCCTAACAGTCCTCTCTCTAGGGACGGTGAGACAGAATGAGTTGGCCGTCCTAGTTGGCCAAGATGAATATTTCTTGACAATTCTCTCTGAGAGATATCGTGGGGCAGCATCGTTGAGACATTTGTGTGTGTCAGTGAAGCAGTTTTGAGCACACTTTTTTTGTCAACTGTGTAAATCCATTTGTTTTGTCTCCTTACGTCTGACATGTGTTCTCTACTAGGAATACCACATCCTGCTGTAAGCGCGTTATTTTGGAGAATTTGAATTTTCTTGGCAATGTATTTGTGAGCCCCTAGATATAGTACATTACAATAATCCAGCTTGGATAAAATGAGGGCTATAGCCAGTATCGTGCAGCTTGCATTGGATAAGAAAGGTGTGCAGGCCCAGATCAGTTTGCACGTATATGCAGTGGAGGAGGCCATGGCATTGACTTGTTTATTCATTGTGAGGAAGGAGTCGAGGTAAACGTCGAGAGTTTTTACCTCTTTAACCACTTTGGTAATGTTCCCATCCATATTGAAAGACACGTATTCTGAGCTAAGTTTGCTCAAATTGGCTGTTGAGCCAAATATTAGGAGCTCTGTTTTATCGTCATTCAGGCATAGGCCATGAGCAGCCATCCATACCTGAATGATAAAATAGATTTTGTTCACTAGAGCCAAATCCTTCAGGTAGTCACCTGTCAATGGGATGAGGATCTGGGTGTCATCTACATAATTGGTGTAGGTGACAGCGAGACGGTCCAAGTCATCAAACAGTGGATTAGTGAAGATGTTGTACATTGTTGGTGAGACACAACAGCCTTGTCGCACAACACATGTAATGGGGATGGGGTCGGCAGCATATGTGGTAGAGAAGACTCTCATACTCCTTTTGTTCAAAAAGGATTTCATCCACATGATTGCTTCCGGTGAGAAGTACGCAGCAGATGCGAGATGTTGACACAATACTTCATGGTCAACCAAATCGAAATCGGCTGAGAGATCAAGGAGAAGGAGCAGGGCAATTTTCCCATTGTCTTTGAATCCGTCTATCTGTGATTTCCGATCCAGCAGGGTTGTTTCCATGCCATGCTGTGTTCTGAAGCCAGATTGGCGGACTCCTAGTAAATGGTGTGCCTAAAATACTCGTGTATTTGAATATAGGCCACTTTGTCAAGTAGAAGAAAGGGTAAAGTGGTAATCGGCCTCTATTTGGTTGGAATGGAAGGGTCTAGTTTTTAGGGGGGTAGGACCCCAGATTCCTTTAAGTTATTAGGGACAGTCCCAGATGAGAATGATGAATTAAAGAGTTTTGAAATAAAAGGTGTCAGGTCCCTAGCGGCACCTTTAATTATTTGGGTTGGGCAGCTATCTCCCTGACACCTAGAAGCTTTAAAAGAGGAGATGATTTTAACAACCTCATGCATAGACACTTGTGAGAATCTGAACCTTTGAGGAGGTTTGGTAGACACATCTGGAGGTGTGATATGGTTGATTGTGGGTGGTAGATTAGCTGTTTTATGTGAAATCTTTTTCTGAAGTAGTGAGATTTTATTAGTTAGGGCATTCTGGATATTGGTACACCAGAGGTTGTCTTTTAAGGAGTCGTCAGTTGTCAGGTACTGCCAATTAAATGGCTGGTCCTGCCGCTGGGTGTAACCATGATTCCGTTATTGCGAGGAAGTCTAGATTGTCTGTTAAGTTCAAATCTGCAATTTCTGTGGCATGTGCTACCACAGATCTGGTGTTGACTAGCGCTGCTTTAAAGTTTGGGATATTAAGGTTAGTGAGGCAGGCAGTTGGTATGTCTTGTCTTGTTTCACTGTTTGTTTTGGCATTATATTGGTAACTGTATTGGAGTTGGTAGGACAAGTAGAGGATTTGTCCATGTTTATTTTGATGGTAGATTTCAGATTGGGCGCTATGGTGGAATTGTTCTTCTCGGAGTTGAGATTATTTTGCAGGATTTTTGCCATATTATGGTGATCAATTTTAAGGGACAAAGGCTCTTGAAGTCTAGAGAGTCTTGCACAGAGTCTTATGTTCCTGATTATAGTAGAGCAAGGTATGGCTGTTTTGCTCAGTTCATGGTGAACTTTAGAGGAAGAGGGTGATGAGAGTTTGAGATCGCAAGCAGTTGTATTATCTAGATTAGTAGGTTTGAAGTCTACATTTAGTTTTGTTGGGAGTCTAGTTGGTTTGATAGTGGACCTTTGATAATCTAGTTTGAGCCAAGGGCAGAGTGTAATCGGGTTAGGCTCCATGGGTAGATAGGTACTGGTCACTGAGATTATGGCCTGTGGGTAGATGTGGATGGTGCCTCTTATAGCAGTTTGTAAGCTAAAAGCAGTAAAGGCACATACTAGTTTTATAAGAGGAATGATGGTGTCATACATGGTGTTATAGGGGGGCTTTATATTTAGGCTGATGTGTGGTAGGTAGGCAAAGAAAAACTGTTAAGCTCCAGCATTCAATGCAATGACCCAAGGGGAATAGGAGGCAACTAGGCTAGGGTAGTAGGTGGAAGATTTCCTTTGTTGGTGCTGGTTCATTTTTGTGGCACAGCCACCGAAATATCTCCAACACCATTGCTACAGAGAAGAGGGAGAGTAAAGGGGTGCCAGAAACCTGACTTTGTGGTTGCCATGACAAATGAAAATGCTGTGGCATTATCGGCAGGCCCAATTTATTTCTTGTTCCTTGTTTGTTTGTTTGTTTGTTTGTTTATTATTTGTAATGCGCCGGAATACCCTAGGGTAACAGGGCGCAGCAGATACAGGAATTTGCGAAGCTTAGTTGCAGACAATAAAATATATACATGGCATATACACAGTAATAATGGAATAAAAGCAGGAATATATACATAGATACAGTTAACAATTGTGTGTCCGGTATGTCCAAGTGACAAGAGGGAGGAGCAGAACCTAGCTCAGTTTGTTTAGACAGCGGCTGTCTTCAGCCAAGACATCATCTTGGAGCGGAATTTTTGGTAGGGTAGGTCCATTCTAAGAGTGGGTGGTAGGGAGTTCCATAGTTTAGCCGCTTTCACTGGGAAGCTGTTGCCTCCTATGGTAGAGCGTTTGTAGTTAGGGACGGAGAGGCAGTCTCTATATGCTGTCCTTGTCGGTCTCAAGGATGTCTGTCTGTGAAATCTGTCGATCAGGTAGATGGGGGCCGCGTTATTGAGGGACTTGTGGGTGAGTGAAGCAGTTTTTAGGGAGATGTTGTCTGTGATAGGGGTCCAGTTGTTCTGCTGGCTGTGTGCTGTGATGTGGTATCTTCGGATAAGTCTCTCCACCGTGATGCTATTTTTGTTTCTCGTGAGTGTGGGTGGGGCCCTACTAGACTGCGTAGGAGGAGGTCTAGTGGTGGACAGCGAGAATGATGCCAGGTGGTGGTCAGTCCAGGCAAGTGGTGAAATGTCAGTGATGTTAGCTGAGCAGTTATAGTCAGCCACCTAGTCAAGTATTCTGCCCTTGTCATGGGTGGGTTTCAGGCTTCTTTGAGTAAATCCTAATTCGGTGAGGGTGTTAAACGTGGTGATGGGGGCTTGGTCTTCAGGGTCGTTGAAACCCATGTTGAAGTCTCCAAGGGTGAGTACTTGTGTGGCGTTTTTTAGGTTTGTGGATAGAATAGTGTTAAGATCCTCGTTGAATGTGCCTAAAGGGCCTGGAGGGCGATAGATCACATGGATGTTGAGGGTTTGGGCATTGATAATGGGAACTTTGGCTGAGAGTAGTTCGCAAGAAGGGACAGTGATGGTGGTAGCTACTCTTATAGGAAGGCTACATTTATGAATGATGGCAACACCACCTCCTCTAGAGTTAGGTCGGTCTTGTCTCTGGATAGTGTAATTATCAGGGACTGCTAGCATAAGCACGGGGCCTGCTGCCGGATGGAGCCAGGTCTCTGTGATAGCAAGGAGGTCCAGGTCTTCATTGATGATTAAATCTGCAATTTCAGTTGCATGAGCTACTATTGATCTAGCGTTGATTAGAGCTCCCTTGATTTGGGGGCTCACTATGGGTGTAGTGGTAGTAGAGGCTGACAATTTTTGTGTGGATTTAGTACTTCTCTGGTTGGTGGGATAAAGTAGAGATTTATTATGGTGGTTCAGAGATGATTTAAATTTGAGGTTGTTTGGGCTGGTGGGAGTGGAACTAAGTCTCTTTGTGGTGGGCATGTAATGGGCGAGTGGCTCATGGATTTTGGTTAGTCGAGCTCTGAGTCTTGTATTCCTGTCTGTAGTGGGGCAGGGGATACTAGGCGGCAGCACTAGAAGTGCCTCAATTATTGTTAGTGGTGAGCTGTTAGGTGAGTTCGGGTTAGGTAAGGTCGCACAAATAGTAGTTGGATGTTGAAGCGGCATGTTGGACAGTACTATGGTGATTAAAAGGAGCAAGGAGCAGGCAAGGTATGCTAGTTAGTTGCTAGATGCAAAATGCATGTGCAAACAGGGTTCACCTAGATACAGAATTCACACTAGGGCTAAAGATGCATGTGCAAACAGGGTTCACCTAGATACAAAATTCACACTAGGGCTAAAGATGCATGTGCAAGCATTAGGATTCTATAGTGTAAGGCTGCTGGCAATTAGCATATGTGGCAACGTGAGTCTGGTAAAGTCTGGTAGAGTCGGATGCATAGGAACCATGCACTGTACTGTGGGGGCTAGGCAGATACCACACATGATGAAGGGGTGTTTTGTAATTTGGGCCAGAAAGGCAATACTTCAAAATACACAAACAATAGATCACCTAGATTCGAATTGGCAGACTAGGCTATTGGCTACTCACAGTCTCGGGGAAAACGGGCAGGGGGTATGGCCCTGGGCTCTGGTCGGCTCGGGACAGTCTCAGGACAGTTGCTGGCCTTACCCTCAGGGCCTTCCCAGGAAGGGCCGGCTCACGCCTTCCGGTTTGCGATAGGCTCAGAAGTGGAGTGGATGGCCCAATCAGCAGGAGGCTGCTCTCTGGTGGGTAGGCAGTCCGTGGATGTTCCCCCAAGCTACACAGGCGGCCATCTTGGAATTATGAACACCTCGTGTGTTCTAATGGCGAAATGGTAATGCTGCCAAAGAAAGGAAGGCAGCACAGGTTGTGTGCATAGTGGATGCCTAGTTGGTGACAATGGACAATTGTAGCAGTAAATTATGGTGGCTACCGCGCCTATGAGCGCTAAGAATAGCCCAAAAATTAATTCCTATAAATGCTGCTCCAATAATGGCTTGTTGAACTAATTTGCCCCCAATCGGAAGTACTGTATTGTGTCACGTGTCTGTGCCACTTTCAAAGCTAGGGCCAGGCAGTGATCCCTCTTTTCACCACAGCACAGCCGGTCTCCATGCTGATTTTTTGAGAGGTGCCTTACCACTGACAGCATACAGATGTCCTCATAGGAAATCTCAATGTGTTTCCCCATGAGGACATCTGTATGTTGTCAGCGGTACTGCACCTCTCCAATAAAATAAGTTGTGAGGACATCTGTAGGTTGTAGTTAGTTGGACCCGTGCAGTACCACTGACACATGTTTTCTCCTGCCCATAAGTTGTTTCCATTTCCTGTTTCCCTGGTTCTTGTTTATTTTATTTTATTTTATATTTTGAGAGGTGCAGTATCACTGGCAACATACAGATGTCCTCATAAGAAATCTCAATGCGATTTCTTATGAGGACATCTGTATGGTGTCAGTGGTACTGCACCTCTCCAATAAATTAAGTTGTGAGGGCATCTGTAGGTTGTAGTTCATTGGGGAGGTGCAGTACAAGTGACAAACTGCAGGTATCCTTGTAAAAAATCACATTGAGATCAAAACTGAAATATAGGAAAACTAAGACCAAAGGCTGCAGTTATACATACAATCAACAGATTCCACTCCCCACTTCGCCTTTGTTCCTTTCCCACTTGCGCTGTCCCTCATCTCCCCTGTGCTGTCCCTCTCCCCTTGCGCTATCACTTCTTCCCCCTCAGGTGATGTTGCTGCTTTTCCCATTGCACTGTTGCTCTTTCCCCCTTACACTGTCGCTCCATCCCCTTCTAATGCTTTTGCTCCTTCCAGCTTTGTGTTAGCTCCTCCCCTTTTGGACTGCCGATCCTTCACCCTTGTGCTGTCGCTCCTCCCCCAATTTGGCTATCGATCCTGCCCCTTGCACTGTCACTCCTTCCCCCTCTATGCTTTTGCTACTTCCCTTTGCACTGTCAGCTGCCCTTTGAGCTGTTGCTCCTATACTCCATGTACGTTACCACTCCTCACCCCCTTTGCGCTGTCACTCGTTCCTTCAAAGGTTTTACAATACTCCTTTTTACTGTTGCTGGGACTAGCTTTCATCCATTGGATTTGTTTATTCTCCCTCATGTTGCCATTTGTTTCTTGTTCAACCCCCCACAGTGCTCGCCTCATCCCCCCTGCTACCCTTAATTCCCTCCCATGCTATAATTTCTTCCTCACTCATTCCTTCCCTCCACGCTAAATGTAAAAATGACAAACACCCAAACTATTGGCTTTGCCAATGCTAGTATTTCTAGTCACCAGCATGCTGTGAAAGGGATGCACACCAGGGATAGGTGCAGCCACAGCAGAGAATGGAGAAGCGACATCAAGAAAAGGAAACCAAAAGTTGTGTGTTGACAACAGAACAGAAGTGATAGACTAACATAACATTGGAAGTTGGGAGAGAGGGAACAGGGAAAAGGGGAAGACAGAACATCAGCAAAGGAAGAAGAGACAGTATAAAAGGGACTAAAGCCAGAACAGGAGGGAGACACAGAGTTCAAGGTAGAGAAAAAGGAAGGTCACCCAGAATGTGGGATAGAGAGAGAAAGAGGGATTGCGAGGGGGAGAGTGAGAGAGATAGAGAGAAAGGATGGGTGAAAAGCAACACGTTAGACGAAAGAGAATGAGAAGCAGAGAGCGAAAAGAGAAAGAACAGAAAGAGCAAATGGGTAGGAGGGCGATGGCAGATACATAATGAGAGTGAGAAGTAGCACTTGGAAACGTATTTCTGTGGTGGATGGGATTAGCATAGAATAACTCTGAGTCCAAATAACCGGACAGGCCCAAGAAGATGGCAAATACTGTTTTATTAACCATTCTTAAAACAGGGAGATATCACGGACATTGACGGACGCTCGCTCATTCTCAATGATCTTTATTTCCGGGAACAGCCTTTATTTTCTTGATGTATGTCAGTATGACGTCATCCTGCGTTGCAAATACCAAAACCAATCAGGGGTTGGGATTTGCTAAGGGATACATCTAGGTATACAATCAAATAAGTGTTATTCCGTAAGTGGTGGCCTTCTATCATGTGGGCAGCCTGAGCCTACCTCCCAACACATAAAACACAAGGAGTATCAGTTATACAGCAGCTCATTGGTCTTCAATGCTATACAGTCTCTATACCTTACGCCTCATGTTGTCAGCCCATGTTGGCATTCTTGGAGTCTCTTGTGGCTCGCCATGGAGCGGCAGTGACAGTCATTATGAGCATGGCGGTAGCCATGCCTGTATGGCAGGGACGGCTACTGCCATGCCCGCTACCGGCACCGACTCCCGCGATTAGGCAATAACCAGCCCATTACGAGATGAATGGGCTGGTAATTGCCCATTTGTGGGTGGCGGTATTGCCGGGCTCCCGATCCCCATTTTGCCTTATAGAGCAGAATGGATGTGGGAGCATGGACGCGCTGGCACCGTTGATAACGGTGCTGGCGCAATTACGAGTTATGCTCGCGGGTGCAGCACAGCCTGCCAGGAAAGACCTGGCGGGCTGTCCGGAACCCGCAAGCAGAATTCGTAATGCGGCGGGACGGTATGAACGGTGCCGGTGCTTACCGGCACCGTTCATACCGTCACCGCCAGGGTCCTAATGAGGCCCACTGTCTCTCCTTCCCATCCTCCTTGCATCTCTTCACTAGGTATTATCCATCTTTTAAGAATAAGATTTACTTCATCATCTCTTTGTCCCCTACTCTGCCTCATCTCTTCCTCTTCTTGTCTCTTTGCGTCTCTTCTTGCTTTCTCTTCTTCCTTTCTCTTTGCCTCCCTTCTCATTTTTCCCCTTCTCACTTCTTCCCTTCTCTCTTTCTCTTGTCTTATTCCCTGTAATCTCTTCTCCTTCAATGCTTGTGTTTCTTCTTCCTTCAGCTTTCTTTCTCTCCTAACCCTGTCTTCTTTCTCCTTCACCTGACTTTCATATCTTCTTTGTTCTTCTGTTTGTGTGCTTTCTTTTTCCTGCTCTTCTTTATGTATCTTCTCTCATTCCTTGTCTTTCCTTTCATGTCCTTCTCCACGCCCCCTTTATCGTTTTTCTTCCTTCCTCTTCCGTTCGTATCTATGTCTCCTTTCTCATGGTTTATCTTTCATCACCTGCTCATCTCTATCCTCCCTTTGTCTGACATCATCAATGCCCTTTCCATCTAACTTGAGTAATATCTGACCTCCCATCCATTCGTTCTGCATGAGCGTTACTTCACTGGCCCTATCTTTACCTTCCTTTCACCTTTTCATTTCTTCTTTCAATTTCTGTCGATATATATTCTTTCTTTCGCTATGTTCCTCTTGTTTATCATGTTCCAACCTATTTGTGCTCTCCTCAATCGTCCTTTCTTCTGGGATATCATCACTATTATAAGCGGGGGCTGCATAAACTGGATTAATATACCCTGACACCGCTTTTCCTTATTTTAGAGGATATAATCCATGTTCTCCTTCGGCTGCACTTTTGTGTTCAGGCAGAGAAAGTGGAGCCAAGTGTTCTCTGCCCTCCTCTTTATGCTGATTAAGCATCCTTTCCTCCTGTGGCGGGTCCTCTTTCTCATCCTAATAGACCTTCCAAAGTTCCAAAACAGCTAACATCTTGTCTAACTTCTTCCCTGTGTACACAGCGTGCCCAAATGTGGTCATGTCTTGTAACACTGTTTTTGACAATGGCCCTCCTTGAGGTCAAGGCATTAAAATGGTATCAGCTGTGACCTTTACCCACTTCACACTTTATTGTTTGAGCTTGGGTGCATCTCATGGTAATGTTTTGCACAGGTGCACAGGAGGAGTGTCCTCCATGATGACAAGTCATATTTGGCTTTGAATACTTACCAGATTTGTTGCTTTGTCACTTATCTTAAATGAATTACTATTATATCAACGTTTATTCTTTTCCACCTTCATTATTTAGCAAACAAAAACAATAAATATGAGCAAGCACCATCAATCGCTACTCAGGCCTCTTAACATTTTCCGTTTCAACAATCTTTCTGCTATGACTGGCACCAATCATTTTTTAAAAACCGCTACTTAATCAGCCTATTAATATTGTTCTATATTTTACAACCTGCAACTCATTTCACGACAACTTAAAACCTGTGTTGACAACAACAAAACCTCAAAACAGTGCGCAACAATACTTCACAATCATCTTCTCCTTACTTTAACCCTATAGTAAGAGGTAACCTCATCTCAACTTTACTACAACTTGAAGCTTAAAACGCAACCTTTTACTGTCCTGACCGTACATATACTCTTATCTTAATATTCTGTTTGGAATTTGAAGCGTTTTCTTCTACCTCATTGAGGATAGTCTAGCCAGGCATCCTTTTTCTACACTAATCCTGTTGCTTATATTTGTTACAAAAATATCTCAATCCCACCCCTGTATTTGTCATTTGCAACAGTCTACTTACATCCGTTTAATCAGCTTGAGGCCTTCGGCATCGACTCCTCCCTCAACCAACCATTTTGCCTTCTGTCCATGGAGTGCCCTTGGCAACCGGGCAGGGATTTCTTCTAAGAGGGACCTGACCGCCATCTCGAATTCTTGCACGTGCTACATAGGCCGCTCTCCATAGGATGTCCTATGGCCTTCTGGCTGATGCAGAGTATACTCGGTTGTTTGAAACTCTGAAGCAAAACTTGTTTGGATCTTTTAACCATCCCCACCCATATCACATGAGCAGTAGCCCTTGGAAACATACGTTTGTGGTGGATGTGATTTCCATAGAATATCTCTGAGTCCAAATAACCGGACAGACCCAAGAAGATGGCAAAATACAGTTTTATTAACCATTCTTAAAACAGGGAGATATCACGGACATTGCAAGACGCTCACTCATTCTCAATGATCTTTATTTCCGGGAAAAGCCTTTATATTCTTGATGTATGTCAGTATGACTTCATCCCACGTTGAAAATACCAAAACCAATCAGGGGTTGGGATTTGCAAAGGGATACATCTAGGTATACAATCATATGCGTGTTAGTCCCGTAAGTGGTGGCCTTCTATCAGGTGGGCAGCCTGACACTACCTCTCAACACGTAAAACACAAGGAGTATCAGTTAAACAGCAGCTGATTGGCCCTTCAATGCTATACAGTCCATCATTATATTGACTCTTTCACATGATTTTATCCCAACTAGGACATTAGGTTCATTAGCAGCACATAAGCTAAGGAACCAGGTGCAGACAGAACCCATAAAAGAGCTGTCCTACAAGCCAATTAGCCCAGCATCTCTCATTTACCATGATTTAAGCCAAGGGTTTTACTTTGTAGTTCGGCCTTGCAGAATGTTCTCTTCCTCCGAATTCAATGGGAGTGAAGGTACCCGCTATCTTGTCTGGAGCTCAAGAAAAGATACTATTTTCAGTCTATGAGTCACGTGATAAGAGACCATGAATTCTTGTCATCTGCCTTCTTGTTGCATATACTGCTTTCTCTTTGCAACTGTATTTACTTTATTTCATTGATTTCATTGTCACTTCTTCAATATTCATACATCATCTTCGGTGTATCATCTTGCTTTACCATAAGTGTTATGTGTGCTTCTTTGTATCACATCTTCTCATGATGTCACTAGGCCACCTGCTTGGTTCTGCTTTATATTACTTCAGGCATTGGTTCTTGCAGACTTTCATCAACTCGGGGATACATTTGATATGGTTGGCTCAATGGGAACCTCCTCCCAAACACTTGCTGCAGTATTGGTATTATAGCAGGTGTCAGGCATGGTACAGTTTTGTGTCTCCAATACATCCGAGGTGAGGGGGTGGGGTCTACTGATGATGTATATGTATGCCCCTCCACATTCCTCTCTCTGGTCTAGTCCTCAACTGCCTCCTCAGTCTTCTCCATTCTATTAAACTTTTTCCTGAGGAATGGCTTCTTCCGTATCCATATCTTCGTCAACCCCATCAAGTTACCTGCATTCTTAATATGTTCATCCGCACTCCAGGTCATGTAGTTGCACTCCCCATATGGAGTGCAAAAGACCCAATGTCCCACATACCTCTTATGATCTCTTGGGTAAGAGAATTGTGTTCCTTCAGGTGCTAGGGTACTTGCTTTCACATGTTTGCGAGTGGTGATTTCAGTCTGGACATTCACTTCAGTTCCTGCGTTTACATCAATCATGATTTTCATTTGCACAGCTAACTTTGCCATTTTCTGGCATTGTCCAATTATCCCTATGATACCGAATCCTCGCATGACCATCACCAGTGTTGCTTCAAGGAACTTAAAAGTATTTACCATCCAAGCTAGAGTCCATAAGTACAGAGATGATAGCCAATCATTATCTCCTGCATCTTCAGTCTCATCCTCCATTTTCGTATGTAGGGCTGTTAACATAATTATTGCCTCCGTCAGGGCTCCATTTTCTCCATCATGGGATGGTGTGAATGTACAACAAGGAGACCGACCTTGGCACACACAACTCCTTCCATTGCTGTAATTAAGCCCAGGACATACCTATTCTAGAGGGTCATCAACCTTATGGCCCTCAATTATTCCTTAATTACATTGCATCCTTTTATGGTTGCATTAATTGGCTGCAACAGCCCCCTTCTGGTGATCTGCGGCCACTTGGCATTCACTGCTATATGGAGTCTTGGCATGAAGATCGGTGTCATTATCATTGCAGACTTGCTGAACAGTCTATGTTCTGCTGGGATATTGTCATAGGCCTCTATAGACTTCTTTGAAATGTTGTTCTCCCTCTTCATCCGACGAAGTTTGAGTGCTCTCTTCTGTCACAGGTGATTGTCAACTTTAAGTGTAGATCACTCTGGGGAATCACCAGTGCTGGAACATGTATGATTACAATAGAACATATTGCTCCCCAAACTTTTGGGCAACTGCATGTAAGCTCTGGATCCACAGGCCCTATTTCAGTCCACTAGCATGGCAGTTCCTTCATTCATCCCTGGCACATCGATTATTTCCTTGCACCCTTTATTTTCTCCAACTCAAGCCTGACCTTTGTTTCTGAAACATGTTGTCACATTAGTTAAGGGTTCTATAGCTACTGGTCCTGCTTCATTATCAACCTATGTCAATAAGCTTGGAGTATCTGGCCCATGATTTTAGGCATATATCATTTACATTTTACACTATGTGTACTGATTCCTCTCTCAATAAGTGTGCAGCACAGGACATCATTCCATCTTCCCATCCTTTGTTACTGACCACACATCCGTACACTAGCAGCTGAGATCTTTCCCAACATCCTGGCATTCCAGTTTTCTCTGTTTTGTCTGAGCAATTCATTCTCTTCATCTCCACAGTTTTCACTTAATCTCCACCCACGGAACGATACACAAGCATCTTATCAGTCCACCCCATTTCTTCCTATATCCTCTTTGTCTTCACATAATCTCCTGGTATGGAACTGCTTGTCTTGATTCCCATCACAAGGTTGCCCAATTCCCTTGAAATTGTCCTCTGGTTGTACATGCTGCTAAATGGATGAGGCACTTTGCATTGTGTACAGGCATTTCTTTCGCAATTAATGTTTGAACAGTGCTCATGGCATAAGGGATGAGAGAGCAGATGTAACAGCTCTCATCTGATGCTCTCCACCCCACATTTTTCATGTGCTCGTATCACATCATTACCCAAATGAGCCGAATTATTAAGGTATGTATGTATCCCTTGATTATTTACCTCTGGTCCTCTATTAAAATGCCTGGCTTGTTTAAACATATCAGAGAACCATCAACACTTGTGCTTATGCTGGGAAACATCACATGTGTCGTGTTGTCAGGTTTTTCGTCAGAATAATACATTCTATGAAAAATAAGATACATGATAAAGAAAAGAAGACACACAAACAGATATGTAATGGACAGACGTTTTGACACCTCATCTCTTGTTGCTTGGCTGGCCCACTTGTCAGTGCACATTTAATATACTGAATCATTCTTATTTTTTCCCTTTATCTTTGGTTCAACTTTTTTTGCTATTGTCTGTAAAAGAATCACACTGTAACTTGTAAAATCTGCAATATTATAGCAATCGAATAATCAGACTGTTATTGGGATTTTAGAAAAATGCAATAAGATCAACGTCTCTTCTTATAGGGGCTGGATAAGAACAAAGGATAAATACAAAGGCAACATACATGAGCCTATATGATTCTTCTTCTGCTGGTGTCATCTGATAACATCAAATGCTTTTATTTTAAATAATCAGAGTATTGATCTTGCTTCCAATTCTTGATCAAAAACTGTTGTTTACACATTCTGGAAGCTGTCTCAATTTTCTGCAATGTTTAAAAGTACTTTAAAAGATCTCTGGAATTTGCAGCAAGTCTATGCACTTCCTCCTAAACTTTAGGAAATGTCCATTTAATACTAGTCTATTTTTTAAGCTGTCACTTCTTTGTCCTTTCTCTTGGCTGCCGATTGGGTCTATATGCACAGACCTTTTTCTTCTTGTCTTGCTTCTATGTCAGCAGCTGCTAGAGGGAGGGTCTCTCCTTTGTAGATCTTTACGTCGCCCAAGTGTAACCAGGCTCTTCTTCTGGCAAACCTAACTGCAGTGGGGGCAACCTCTTCTACTAAGTGAGGTCTGTACGGATAACATTTTGAATTAGTACTTGGTCACCAGGATACAATTTAGGCAGTATCAAAAGTTCACCTGTGTCAGTTGCTTGGCTGTCCTCTTCTGTTTTCCTCAACCCCACCCTCTGTCGTTTGATTTGTTCTGTAATAAAAGAAACACTAGACATCATACAAGTAAAATAATCATGCATTTCATCACCTAGAGTCTTCACTACACTCTGGGCATTACTCTAGCCCTGGTGGGAGAAAAAAGGGGTATTGTCATATGGCGTCCAGTCACCAACTCATGTTGAGGCAGGTGGTGATCAGAGTCAGGCTCATTACTAACTGTGTACAAGGCAAGTGGTAGGCAATGTAACCATCCCCTTTTCAATGTTATTCTAATCTTGGCTAACCTCTACTTGAGAAGCCCATTTAATTTCTCACAAAATTCCATTCACCTGCGGGTGATACACTGATGAGAATTTGTGCTTTATCCCTAACAGAAGCTCAATTTGTTCAAACAAGTCATTAACAAAGTACAGTCAAATTTCGAATCGCAGCACTTCACACATACCCCATCTTGGAAACACCTCAGGCATTAGGAACATAGCTGCGCATGTGGCATCAGGATGTGTATGTGGACCAGCTACGATCCGTCGGGAAAAGGAGCTTACTAACACTTATAGATATCTGTGCCCATTACAAGTTTGCCACATATTCTATATGTAGATGCTGAAAGGGACCATTTGGACAGGGTATTTCTCCTCTCACTGTTCTTAGTGTATGCCTTGCTGTGAATTTCTGGAAGATGATACAGTTCACTATGAACTGTGCAACATGTTGTAACAGATAGGTGTGAACCAGTCTTCTGCAATCGTTGCAGCAAGACTTTCTCTGGTTATATGCATGGGGTAATTGAGCTGTTCAAGCGTGACTTTCAATAGAATTAGATGTATCACTGGCTTTCCAGTACTATCCTGCCTCCAGATCGCTTCAGAGGGGGATAAATAACACCCCCCTCCTTTTCCACAACTCAACCTTGTACTTCTATTAGTTGTGTAAGGGACAGCATATTAAAGCCTTCTCTCACCAACATGCACCTGTCTGACCATTTTTTAACATCTTCAGTTTGAAATTAGAAATTTCAGAAGAGTATGCTACCCTCCTGGCTTCTATGTCTGCTGCTTGGTTTCTGCGAGAAATAAAGTATGTCCTTTTAGTATGCGCTGCAAATTTTATGACCGCAATGGCCACTGGGAGTTGTAGTGCCTTAATGAGCCTGTCCAATAGGGACGCATGTTACACTGGTGTGCCGCATGCATGGAAGTAGCCCCTCCTTTTCCAACATGACAGCCCTGCGTGTACGGTTGATGTCACATAGGCAGAGTCACTATACACAGTTACTTCCAGATCCTCATGGTTGTCAAGTGTGACAATACGCGCTACTAATTCTGCTGCTTGCACTGAAAAATGTGACGGCAAACTTGCTCTTGCCACTACCTCAAATTCACCATTTAGGGCCTGATTCACAGAAGCCTTTCATAATGAAGCAATCCCATTGGAAATTGCTCTTTGAATCAGGCTCTCAGTCTATACCTTACTACTGGTGATCCTGTGTGTCTTTCCCCAGTAGTTTGGTACATTTTTGAGGAACCAGCAATAAAGACAATCTACCTCCTCCCAAAGCATTTTCTTTAACACAGGGAATGCTATCATAAAACTCAGCATAGTCTGTGCAGTTGTATACATGGTTACCTTTCTCTACGGGTTTAGCTATAAATGTAGCTGGATTCACTACTTTACATCTCACAATTCTAATCGCTGGGTTCAAAATGATCAACTTATATGAAGATGCTCTTGTGTTGTCAATGTACTTTTGGGTTTCTCTAAACTGGCGAACAAAACATGCTCGACATACAAAGTCATTGCACACCCCATAGTTATACTTGAAGCCTTTTCGATCACAAAAGTGGCAGATGCCAATGATTGCTCAAAAGGGAAATGCCCTCTCATTAGTAGGTCTAGAATTCCACCATATTATGCCAAAGGTTTGTATCTAATGTTGTCCTTTGTGATGACATCACTTCTCCATTTGTGTGTGAGAATAAATAAAGTTCCTCACTATAATTTGGAATCCCTAACACAGGAGCTGTGGAAATTGCCCTTTTCAGTTCCTCAAATCCTTCTTCCATCTCTTATGTCTACTATCCCTTCCTTGCCTGTCTGTGCTTTCTTGAGTGCTTCTAAAAGTGGTTTATGTGCTGAAGTCAAACACCCAGGACCTACAGTAGTTATATAGGCCTAAAGAATGCTGTATTTGCCTCACTGCCTTAGGCTTTGGAGTCTTAATTATTGCTTCTGCCCTTTCAGGTGTTACTTTTTTCCCTTCATGAGATACTAGCTGGCCTAAATATAACACATCTTCCTGACAGTACTGTAATTTCTCTGACAGTATTGTCATCAACTGAATTGAGTCCTGCCTGCATTGTTCTTCTGTCTCACAAAATTGATATGTCATCTACATATTGAATAATTGCGCTCAAGCTGGATGCTACCCAGATCCATTTGGAAGACCCTATTAAAGATGGAGGGGAACTCACAGTACCCCTGGGGCAGTCTTGTATGTTTCAGTCTCATCTGTTTAAATGTAAACAAAGTCAAGTCTTGATAATCTTTATGAAGGGGGATTGATATTTATTTTTAAAAATCAATCACAGTAAAATATCTAGCTCTGACCAGGGTACTACATTATATTGTCGCAGGATTAGGACCTAATGGAAATTATGCCTCTACAATATGGTTTAGGGGTCTCAAGATCTGGATAAATCTTAATTACCCCCCTTTCAATTGTTTAATTCAGATAGACTGCTGTGTTGCATGGGGGCTTTCAGCTGCTTCTCGGGACATAGGGTATTGTTTTACTTGTGATAAAATTGCTCCTGGTTTAAGCTTTATTTTTTACTTCCCCTACTACCTACAAAAGGCCCTCGTCATATGGACCAGTGGTCCAAAGGATTCTTGGCACCTTCTCTATGTCTTTCTGAAAAATGTTGGCTTCTGTCTTGCCAATGCCATTCTTTGAGGGATTTCCACTTTCTCAATCTCAATCCAGTAAGTGAGACTTATGTAAAACACTAACTGATCATCTGAATATTTATCTATAAACCCATCCTCGTCTGTCAAATCATTTAGTCTATATCCCTCATCAAGAGGTATTACTGTTTGCTATTTTGAACCTTCGTCATCTGTCTCTTCAAGCATTGTCCTTTCCCCTCATACTATTGCTGCTCCCAATTCTATGAGAATGGCCTGCCCTACCTCTTCTTCCATAGGTATTTTTGGTCTAAATAAAAATGCATCTTGTATTCTCAGTACTTTTCCTACTAGTCTGGGGAGCCATGTTAACAGAATGCTCACTCCTTACATAAATAAAAACCTATGGGTCTACTGGACCTCCCCCTAATGCCAGTTGGCCTGTAAATGATAGTATCAATTCTCCCACATTTGAAGAGGAACACACTATCCCCTTGTCAGTGAACAATATTGTCATATTGAGTTTTGTCATCAGATCACGTCCTAATATGTTAACTGGTTTCTGCCCGGAATATAAAAATGGTACAGACATATCAAGATCTCCTCCAGAGACTGGTAATTTATCAGTAAATGAAATTAATTTGTCACCGCAGAGAAATCTTGCACATTCAAGGCAAACCCTGACATTGGAAATCTTCCCTCTCAAACACAAGAATGAGTCTCTCCTGTGTCTGCAAGAAATGAAAATGCCTTGCCTCCTATCGTCACCTAAACCCATGGATTCTCTTCAGGGTCTGGTGTCAGAGATAGTACTGAACACATCAAGTTTCCCTGTGGGCAGTCCTATTGTCGATATAAATGAATCCCTGTACCCATGAAGGGATTTCCTTCTACCGCAGTGACACTCCCTATCCTAGGTGTAGGCATCTGCATTTTTCCTATGCTTGTGTTCCATTGTGGCGTTGCTGCTTGTTGTATTGGCACACGCTGTTGTATATGCATAGATGCTTGCTGTGACTGCCCTTGTGGGGGGTTTGCCTACAGTGGAACCTGCTGCTCAGTGTGCTGCATTTGTGGCACTTGTATGTGATATGATGTGTGATCTTGGGCATAAAACTCTTGTGGCTGTGAACTATATGGTGGCTGATAACCCATTCCCCCTCTTGGATTTATCCCATTCTGTTGCATGTTGCCTCTACTTCTGCACATGCACGCAATATGCCCTCTCTACCACAATTTCAACACAGCCGTGGCTGTCCTCCCATAATTCCACCATTAAACCCTCCCTAGAATTCTCCCTAGATGTTCTATAATCTACCCCCTCTTCCTCTGAATCCACCACCTCTGCTTCGTGGCCAAAGATTATACCTGCTTTGATCTGCTCGGTGTACTACATTTGCTTGTGGCATGTAGGATGGTTCCTGTGCAATCACTCCTTCTCCACTTGTCAGCACTGCCCCTTCTATAGCGAATTTTGACAATTTTTTCTGAAATAACTTTAACTCTTAAAGCTTCCTATTCTCATCTTTTTTCTGTTCTTCTCCTGCAACAATTGGCAATGATGTATAATAGTCAACTGTATTTCAGGCCATGGCTTCGCTTCCATCCCTTTTTCATCTGACTTTGCACTGGCTTCGGCAGTCCGTGACATAGAATATGATAAAATAATGCCACTTTTTTCCCCACTGTTCACGAGTCTCCAGCTGCAAATGTTCTTAAACGTTTTGAATGTATGCAATGGGGTCCTCATTCTCTTTTATCTTGTGTGTCATTATTGCACACATATCTGGTGTATCAGGATATAAGCACCACCCATACATCTGCTTTACAATTATTAAATGGCGCTCAATCATGCACCATGTTTTATGCTGTCACGTTTGCATATCCCATTCATCTCCAGATGTCATCAGCTCTCTCCCCTAGAATGGCTGCTAATAGGTCTTTTGTGTCACCTATAGGTGATGTTGTTCCCGCCGTCATTCTCTCTAGCTCATATATCCATTTCCCAGCTCCCGAAGTCAAACTCATCAGTTTACATTTTAAGTTGTTTCTATCCAACTGGGGCCATGGAATATATTGTGGTCTTTCTCCAATTTTCTCTAGTAATGGGAACTGTGTAAAGCCCCCACCACAGTCATAACCTACTCTTCTCATAATTAAAGCGGGGTGATTACACCCATTTGCCTTTGTCCTGGTAATGACCATAACCTACTTACATAAGGCGGGGATACTTCCCCTGCAATATATGTTAATCCTAGTGGATGTTCAGGATATGACACAGGGTCTGGTGTTTTCTCCTCAGGGTCTTCCAAATCTGGCCATCTTACCTCTGTATCTGCACTTAGGTCTGCCGAAAAGGTGCATGTGCCCTCTTCTCATGCCTTTTTTCACTTTGTTCTCTTTCTTCATCTGACATCATTATACCCTGACTGGTTTGACTGTTATCCTTTTCATCCTCATCAAGATCTAGACTACTTAGAGACAATTTTCGATATGTGTTTGTTAGTACATCATCCAATGTATCTCTTGTTGGAGATCCTTCACTACGTCCTCTAGTCCCATACCAATCTTTTTCCACCCAATCTCTATTACTCCTTTCCTAGGAAAACTCCTGAAAAAGGTGGCCATCTCCGAGCTTATTCTCCATACCAAATCTGTTGGTTGTCTTCATGACCATCAGTCTGGCGTCAGAGCAGCCAGAGGCATGCAAACTGCTCTCCTGAACACTTCTGAAGATCTGCTCTCCAATCTTGACTCCAGCCTCCCGTCTGTCTTGATCCTTCTTGGCCTTTCCTCTGCCTTTGACACTGTCAACCACACCATATTGATCAATCGACTCTGTTCGAACCTGGGCATAACACATCAGACCTAGGAGTAGTTGATCTCCTTCCTCTCGGACCGGCCCTCCCAGGTCCAACTTGGGTCCTTTGTCTCCACCATCTCCCTCTCCACATGTGGTGTCCCCCAGGGCTCCAACCTCGCTCCCTGGCTCTTTAATGCATGCATGGCCCCTTTTGCCCATCTGATCTCTACTTTCTCCACTAACTTCCAGTGTTACGCAAGTCATTATCTCTCTTTCAGACACCCCTCAGTCTCTTTCAGGCTCCCCTCAGCCTCATCTTCTCTCTCCCGCATTCTTGACTGTCTATCCACAATTCAGGATTGGTGCGCCGCCAACGATATCTGCCTTAAAGCCAGTAAGATGGAGATCCTTCTCATTGGGACCCCTGGACCCCCTTTCCCCCTCTCACTCTGGCCGCCCTCCTTGGGGCATCATCCTTCACCTTCCTGTGAGGCAAAAAACCTTGGTGTCATCTTCAACTCCACTCTATCCTTTGCCACTAACATCTCAGACCTCGCCAGGAAGTCTGACTACCAGCTGCACCTCTTCAGAGGTATTCTTCCTTTTCTCACTTTCCCCCAGAAGCTCACTGTCTCCAGAGCCCTGGTTCTTTCTGGGTTGCACTACTGCAACAGCCTCTCTTTCAATCGGCCTTCCTCTACTCTACGCACACTCCAACTAATCCAAAACAGGACTGAGAGACTTATCCTTGGCCTCAAGCCAGGGTACGTATCTCTCCAACACTGAAATCCCTCCATTGGCTCCCTGTGGCTGCAAAGATCAAATTCAAGCCCCTCTGCATCATCCACAAGGCTTTCTGGGGCCTGGGCCCACACTACATCCAACTCTCTCTTCCAAAATACATTCCTTCTCAACCCCTTCACTCAACTACTTCCAACTCTCAGACCCTTCACTAGGCAGAGAGTGGGGGGAGATCTCTCTCTTCTGCATGTGCCTCCCTCTGGAATGGCCTCCCTGACCCTCTCAAACTTGAGCCAGACCACCTAAAGTTCTGGAAGCAGCTCAAGACCTTACATTTCTCCTCTGCATTCCCTCTCTCCCTCCCTTGCTGACCTACCTACCTGACTGCTGCACCGATTGGTTGCCTGGTTACCCTCTAGGCACAATGGGTACCAGGTGCCTCCATGATCAGTCTCCCCTTCACTACGGTCACTGTGCACTTAGCGGCAGTAGCTGTAACCTCTACTTTCCCCTGCTTCCCTGCACTTACCCAGAGCTGCGCTGCCTTGGTTGCATGTGACCTTCCTCTCCCTGGCACTCATCCCTCTCACTCCCCTCTGCACTTGGAGTGCTGTCACACTGGCACGATCTGAATGTCACAAGGTCTAGTAAGATCATTTGTATTGTCCTCCCTCTGTCTTCCATCCCTTGTCTTGTCACGCCTAGAAACACTTGTGTACAGGCACGTTATGAATGATTTATCATATCATTTGTCATGTGAGGATAGCTCAGCGACAACATGCTCCCCTTGGAAGCAAGACGACATGGAGCAACACAGGTTTGATCCCGAGTCCGCACTAAGAAACCTCTGGGTATTAAGCACGTTATAAATAACCAATCATATCATATCATATAATATCTGTCTGTATAGCTCCCTAATTCTATTCTCTATACCTTATGCCTCATGTCTGGCAGCCCATGTTGGCATTCTTGGCGTCTCTTGTGGCTCTCCATGGAGCGGCAGTGACCCTCTCTCTCCTTCACATCCTCCTTGCATCTCTTCACTAGGTATTATGCGTCCTTTAAGAATAAGATTTACTTCATCATTTCTTTATCCCCTACTCTGTCTCATCCCGTCTTCTTATCATCTCTTTGCATCTCTTCTTGCTTTCTCTTGTTCCTTTCTCCTGGCCTCCCTTCTCAATTCTTCCCTTCTCACTTCTTCCCTTCTCTCTTTCTCTTGTCTTATTCTCTGTAATCTCTTCTCCTTCAATGTTTGTGCTTCTTCTTCCTTCAGCTTTCTTTCTCTCCTAACCCTGTCTTCATTCTCCTTCACCTGACTTTCATATCTTCTTCGTTCTTTGTGTCCTTTCTTTTTGCCTGCTCTTCTTTACGTATCTTCTCTCATTCCTTTTCTTCCCTTTCCAGTTCGACTCTATGCCCCCTTTCTCGTTCTTCATACTTCCTCTTCTGCTCGTCTTTACTTCTCCTTTCTCATGCTTTGTCTTTCCTCTCATGCTCATCTCTATCCTCCCTTTGTCCGACATCATCTATGCCCTTCCCATCTAACTTGAGTAATATCTGACCTCCCATCCATTCGTTCTGCATGAGCGTTACTTCACTGGCCCTATCTTTACTTTCCTCCGACCTCTTAATATCTTCTTCTATTTCTGTCGCTATATATTCTTTCTTTCGCTATGTTCCTCATGTTTATCATGTTCCAGCCTATTTGTGCTTTCCTCGATCTTACTTTCTTCTGGACTATCATCCCTATTATAAACGGGGGTTGCATATACTGGATTAATATACCCTTCCACTGCTTTTAATTCTTTTAGGGGATATAATCCTTGTTCTCCTTCAGCTGCGCTTTTGTGTTCAGGCAGAGAAAGAGGAGCCCAGGGTTCTGCTCCCTCCCCTTTATGCTGATTAAGCATCCATTCCTCCTGTGGTGGGTCCTCTTTCTCATCCTAATACACCTTCCAAAGTTCCAAAACAGCTAACATCTTGTCTAACTTCTTCCCTGTGGACACAGCGTGCACATATGTGGTCATGTGTTGTAACACTGTTTGTAATAATGACCCTCCTTGAGGTCAAGGCATGGACATTTTATCAGCTGTGTCCTTTACCCACTTCACACTGTATTGTTTGAGCTTGGGTGCATCTCATGGTAATGTTTTGCACAGGTGCACAAGAGGAGTGTCCTCCATGATGACAAGTCGTATTTGATTGTGAATACTTACCAGATTTGTTGCTTTGTCACTTTTCTTAAATGAATCACTATTATATCAACGTTTATTCTTTTCTACCTTTACTATTTAGCATACAAAAAAATAAAAATGAGCAAGCACCATCAATCGCTGCTCAGGCCTCTTAACTTTTTTCGTTTCAACAATCTATCTGTAAGAACTTGTGCCAATCGTTTAAAAAAAACTCTACTTAATCAACCTATTACTCTTGTTCTATATTTTACAACCTGCATCTTATTTAACTACAACTTAAAACCTATGTCGACAACAACAAAACCCCAATACAGTGCACAATAATACTTCACAATCATCTTCTCCTTGTTTTAACCCTATAGTAAGAGATAACCTCATCACGCCTCTACATTTTTACTACAACTTGAAGCTTAAAACACAACCTTTTACGGTCCTGATCGTACATGTACTCTTATCTTACTATTCTGATTGAAATTTGAAGCATTTTCTTATACCTCCTTGAGGATAGGCTAGCCAGGCATCCTTTTTCTACACTAATCCTGTTGCTTATATTTTTGACACAAATATATCTCAATCCCACCCCTGTATGTGCCATTTGCAGCAGTCTACTTACATCCGTTTAATCAGCTTGAGGCCTTTCAGCATCGACTCCTTCATCAACCGATCCCACTTTGCCTTCTGTCTATGAAGCGCCTGTGGAAACCGGGCAGGGATTTCTTCTTAGAGGGACCTGACCACCATCTTGAATTCTTGCACGTGCTACGTCGGGCGCGCTCCACAGGGCACCCTATGGCTTTCCGGCTGATGGCAGAGGATACTTGATTGTTTGAAACTCTGAAGCTAAACTTGTTTGGATGTTTAAACCATCCCCACTTGTTCCACATGAGCAATAGCACTTGGAACCATAGTTTTGTGCTGGATGCAATGACGACAGTGTCCAAATAACCAGACAAACCCAAGAAGATGTTAAAATACAGTTTTATTAACAATTCTTAAAACAGGGAGATATAACAGACATTAATGGATGCTCACTCATTCTCAGTATGATGTCATCCTACGTTGCAAATACCAAAACCTATCAGACCCCCCGCACCTCTCTCCATACTACTATTATATCACATACCCCCCACATATATATGTGTGTTGTAAGGGGGAGTCGGAAGTCTGAATTTTGGTCGTCGTAATTCTGAGGGTGACATTTTGGGCCATTACCCCTCTCAACACGTAAAACACAAGGAATATCAGTTATACAGCAGCTGATTGGCCCTTCAATTCTATACAGTCTATCGTTATATGGACTCTTATAATTGGTTTGGCATGCTTGTACCCCACCTAGGAAATTCGGCTCATTAGCAGCACATAAGCTAAGGAACCGGTGTGGACAAAACATGTCAGAGAGCTGTCCTACTACCCAATTAGCCCAGCATCTTTCATTTCCCATGCTTTAAGCCATGAGTGTTTCATTGTAGTCGGCCTTGCAGAATGTTCTGTTCCTCAGAATTCAATGAGAGTGAAGGTACTTGCTATCTTGTCTGGAGCTCAATAATAGATCTGATGTTCAGCCTTTGAGTCACGTGGTAAGAGTCCACGAATGTGTCCAATTACAAGCCTTTCCATGTCTTTACTTGTTCATGGCTTGACACCAACAGTGTTCTTTCTTGTACCCATTCTATGAGAATTTGCCCTATGCACATAAGCGTAGGTAGCCGGCCTTGGAGAGCCAGTCTTTGACTTCAGGCCATACAAACTCCCCAGGTCCTCTCCATGGATATGTTATTCCACTGCTGCAGCCTCAGATTTTCTCTTCATGATTTCTTGCTTACTATTTTCACGATACCAACGTCCATCTTCCTTATAATGACAGCTTCGCCTGCATTCTTTTTACTACTTTAGCAAGCCTCTAAGATGACTTTATCTATCTTGCATTTCAGAATATTTACATCAATTATGCTTCTTGTCGTTTGTCTTTTGTTTACATATGCTTCTTTCTCTTTGCATCTGTATTTACTTTATTTCTTTGATTTCATTGTCACTTCTTCAATATTCATACATCGTCTTTAGTGTATCATCCTGCTTCACCATCCATGTCATCAGTGCTTCTTCATATCTCATCTTCTCATGAAGTCACTAGGTCTCCTCCTTGGTTCTGTCTTAAATTCCTTCAGGCATTGGTTCTTGCAGTCTATCATCAACTCGGGGATACATGCAGTATGGTTGGCTCATTGGGAACCGCCTCCCAAATGCTTGCTGCCGTATTGGCATTATAGCAGGTGTCAGGCATGGTACAGTCTCATGTCTCCAGTACATTGGAGGTGAGGGCGTGAGGTTTTCTTATGATGTATATGTCTGCCCCTGCACAAGAGCGCAAGTAAGACAACATGAGGGAGAGAAAGAGAAGAGATGAATAAAGAGTGATATAAACCCTGGCTACAGGAGAGATGAAGAGAGACAAGAGACGCAAGGTGAGGGCGCAAGATTAAATAAGAGACAGAATCAGGAGTGAGTCGGTGAGGAAAAATGGAGCGAGAATCAGTGTTAAAGAAAGAAAAAGGTAGAGTGAGTAACACAGAGATTGAGATTAGGCAGGGGCAGGATATAGGTGACTAATCATCAAGAAGCCAGTAACAAGGAATTTAAAAAGAAGATATCATGATATGGGGGAGTCTGTGTGTGCTCTACACTGTGGTAATCCCATCCTTAGTAACTGACATGCTTATGCTGCCTGTTTTAGAACCACTCACTGCAGCCCCTTCCCCCCCTATAGGATTAAACAACCTGCGATAAGAGGCTTCTTCAACAAACCTCTGCCTCAACGCGTCTCTCAAAACCCCCACATTCTCACAGCATCCCACACCACCATTCTTCCTGGACTCATTTTAACAAACCAATCTCAATGAAATATGCTTAATATAATTCTGAATTCCTTCTCTTTCCAAGACTCAGTAGATTGAGAGGTTTAAAAGTGGAAGCTGTCAATCTCCTGACAAATGTTACCTTTTACCGGCTGCTTCCTGTGACCATGGGTAGGTGCTTAGCTCTCAACCTTTTGTGCCCACAGGCCAGGGGAAAACAGGCATTTTTGTTTTTCGCGGATGAGAGCCCCTTGAAGTGCATGGGTGTATAAGGGGATATACCACTAAGTGAAGCAATTGCATGGTGGGTGACACCCGCCAAAAGAATGTGAGTTGAGAGTTATGTAAGGTTTACTCTGGAAAGGTTAATACGCCCTCCGCACACTCTCTCTTTCCAGTGATATCGGTGACCAAGGGGGGCTCTCTTCAAAAAAATATTTCTCAAGGTGGGCTTTCCATCACAAACTTTGAAGACCGCTTTGAGCAGCTGCATCACCGTTTAGGCGAATAATAAGTGGGGCCAGTGAACAGATCTCTGTTGCAGGCATTGAAAGAAAGATGGCTGAAGGTTTCTTAATATTCATCACTACGCCCCACCATGAGTTGCCTCTTCTTGAAGTGCACCTCCGTGGTATGCAACGTCCCATCAAACCGACCCCATCAAATATTGGAACCTTGCCTTTCGCTCATATATATCAGCAACCCGTTCCTCCTGCTTGACCAGCTATGGCAATGGGCTGATGCAAGCCCATCAGTGCCCCGTCCCATATACCTGCTTTTAATCCTTTTGCGGGGCATGCAAATGCCAGATCATAGCAAATGGGCGGAGAGGGCATCAATGCTTCCCTACAAAACCAATATTTTTCACGTGCCCACAGCTTCTCACACGTTATATGATGGATGTATTTATTTCATTGGTCACCAGAAAAAGAATGGGCCTCATTACGATCCAGGCGGTAAGGAGTTAATGGCGCCGTAAAAGGTTGCGATACCGTTAACCCCTTACCGCCTAATTACGAGGTCCCTTTGCGGGCCCTACCTTAACGACTGGTTTTTAAAAGCCGTTAAGGATTGGACCTGCAAAGGGACCTTGGAGGTAATTACAGTACCGCAATTTGCGGTACCGTAATTACCGCCTTCCCCATTCCCATTGAGCCCTATGGGGGTAAAAATGGGAATGGGGAAGGGCCAATGGTGAATCTGGAATTACCGCCCAGCCAACCTTGGAATGGGGCAGTAATTCCGCCATCCACCATGGCTCAATCGTTAAAATAATGACCCCCAATATCTTTTTTCTGAAGCATAGAGGGTGGCTGCCAAAGGACCGCATTTTCCCTGATCTGGTCAAAAATTTCTCCCCAGATCTCAGACTCTGGAAACCTTTTTGCACCGTGTCATGTAATTAATCTGGTTTTGTTTCCTCTGGCGGGACTCAACCTCTGGTTGTCAGGGACAAAGTAGGGAGACTCACTAAGTAGACCACTGCAAAGTCTGATTGGAAACCTTTTAATATGTCTGTTGAGATTGCACTCTGCTGAAAGGTGCCTACTCAACCCTCACACTTCTACAAACCAAGAGCCAACACAATCATAAAGGTAAACAGGCACAGTTAAGAGATAAACCTCTTTTGCCTTTTGTGGTAATATGGTCCAAGCGAAGGTTTTACTCTCAAGAGCGCTGTGCATGTGGTACAGTAGCAACCCAACCAGCAAAGTATAACAGTAAAAAATAAAGGGATGTCCAATCAAGTTTCTGTAAAAATTGAGATACTTATAATTAAACACACCATATGCAATACTAACCAAAAAGAAAACACTAAAAAGAACCACCACTGTAGAAAGAACACAGAAAATTCAAAAATCAAGATGCAGCACTCTGGGCAAGGAGACAGGGGGAGAGAAGGCAATAAAAACTGCAATGTTCCAAAAGGATATGTTCTTCAATTCCAAAAAGGTATTCATGTGACATAGCCAGTCTGTATGGCTAAAAAGGGACTGTGGGGGCAGCTATCAAGCTATAATATCTTTAGCAGTGTCTTGGCAGATAGCAGGCTTCTCAACGCTGTTTGTTCATTCCAGTCAGTTCGAGATGCATAAGTCACAGTCCTGCATTGGCAAGCAGATGTTGCAGCTGGGTTAAATTAGAGATGGCTGCGGTCCAGCAATGTGGATCGTTGAGTTCACCAGGTTTGGTTCCGAGGTCCAGGTTTGATGGCAGTTGAGCTAGAGACAGGATGCACTGGTGAGTTTTTTTGATGCAATGGCTCGAAGAATGCAGTTCGGAGAGAAAACCAGGGTCAATTTGGCCGTTGACTAGATCATGAAGAGTCTTGCGGTTCGAACAGCAATTTTGAGCAATGCTGGTGCACCAGCACTTCTATGTTTGATCCGAGGCAACATCATGCTTCAGCTGGTGCAGCGAGGTGGCAAACTGGGTTGAACAGGTGGAATTGTAGTTTGAATATCTTAGAGAGCCAAAGGCAGCTCTGGAGGGTGCTGTGGTTCAAACTGGATTGAACACATTTGAATCACAACTTGCAGCAGTTTGATGGTGAATTGCTCTTGATGTCAGAAGTCCAGAGATGACACAAACAATTGGTGGGAGACCCCTTATTTTAAAGACAAAAGCCCTAAGGTGTTTGAAATAAAGCTAGCCTGTTTAGGCATTTACTCCCTATTCTTGGACCAAGTGGACTTTGCCTTCTGACATCACACTCAAAGTTCTTTGGGTGTAGAGGGGACAGGAATGAACGATTGAGGCAGATAGAAACTAGATGGTGTAACGTTTCCACAGCTGTAAAGAGCTCCCTCTGTCTACACAAACCCCACCCCATCTTTTTAAAATAAAAAACATTTGATATGCTGCACTCTCCTGTAAGGTTTCTACTAAGGCTACTGCTTTTGAGGCTAAGTTCCCAACACAGCTTCCTGTGGAGTGGATGTCTCCCTGGGAGGGGGTTACCTTCCCTCACAAAGGAACAAAGAAAGACAATCCCCTGGGCTACAGTCTTACTAGCAGCACCCAGCACAGCCTGTCCATGGGGAGTACACATAACCCTTCCACAGCTGAACTGGGCACACAGGGCTGAAACATGTGTGATATCAAATTATTGCGGCTTAAATAACAATAATAGATGCTGGCCACCATACTCAGGTATGGCATATATTTACAGTTTAGTGTGTCACCAAAACAGCCTCCTCATATTTATGTAGTTTTTGGAACAGGTTTGTATATTTTGAATGCACCCCCTGCACTGCAGATAATGTCACACTAGCTGTCAAAAGGCACCTGTGATGCATGGAACTTCTTTGTGCCACTGGGGCGATACTCTGCAGATCAGGCTAATGGTTCAGCTGGGCACAGGTGTGCATTATGCATTTGTCATGAAGCTTTTGAAAGGGAAATCCGATCATCAGATTTCCATTCCTGAAACAGCATCATTTTATTAATTTAATATAAATACAAAAAGCCAGAACATGTACACCCTTGTCAGGTGGCAATACCTCACAAGCAATTCAACACTTCAGACTTTGACAGTTATCATAGATAAAAGACTCAGCATCCAGAGGATATAATTGCTCAGTCAATGGAAGAACAGGAAAACTAGACGTGGCTACCAGTAGATCGTTTTATCTTTTCAATGTCACATCTTTTTACATATCTAATACCAGAGTCCACATATCAGCGTTAACTATGTTGTCATCAATCACATTGGGGTTGAGATTAGTAAGGCATTCATAGATGGTAACGCCATTAAAGACCTTTTTTATGGTAACAAACAAACAATGTCTGGCTCTATTAGTTTTTTAAACTCTACAGTAGCCATCATGAAGCTACTTCAATACTTGGTTGTCTAGCGTAAGTTAATGATCTATAAAACCAGGACTAGACATAGAAGAAATGAAATCCCCATACATGATAAGCACCTGGTCCTGACCAGTTTCAATGCTATCCTCTGTGTTCATATTCTGTTTATTAATTGAAAATGATTTCAAACATCTTCATTTCAGACATATCTGTCAATATGCTTGGTGTGGGTCTGTTTGCGCAGGCAGTGAAGGCTACCTTGAATATGAGCCATTTTCAAAAAACGGCACGGCTGCACTGCGACATGCACGTACAACCGGCAGAGGGCTGCATACTAACACGTGCAGGTGAGGCAACACATTAAGGGAAGCACAGGCCCTTCCCATCAGCACATCAACACAGTAAGAAGGCAGGTAAGGTAGGAACGGTTGAGGTGGGGCGTGAGGGGACGCATGAATGGCAGATGTCACTGCGAGGCACTCTCTAATTGGGGGACAAGGGATCATGGAGTGCCTACCTGTTGTCACCTGAATGAGGAAGTGGAGGCCTTGCATAGCAGTTGCTAATGGGGATGGGAGGTAAGACGAAAGAGGGTTGGGGTCCCCCCTTGAATAAAGAATAGAAGGAGGTGGGAATAAAGTCAATAACTAAGTAGTAAAAGAGGGGCTGTCATGAGCAGGGTTAATTTGTAAAAAAAGAAGCACCAGGGCTTAAATAGTTTCTAGCACGCCTGTGACACATCCGGTCAGGCAGCTACCCGCTCACTGTTGCACCACCCACAGCTGCGCCCCACAGTGTCTAGATGTATGAGATTATAGCTGCAATTCCCTCTGACTCATTGGGGTTGATCGATGTACTGACTATGGCAGATGTGCGATTTACAAATACCAATCAAACACCAATCCACATAGCATAACATAACATATAAACGTTTAAGTGTGTCTTTAAGCACAATCATTGTTAACATTTAGCTCTGATGTTATAGGTGTTTCTTAGGTAACAGACAGTTAAAAGAACACAGTGACAAAACACCACATCACAATTGTGTCTGAGACAAACCGTGAGGGGGCTCAGAAAAAAAGTGTCAGGGTTGGGCCCTGGCAAACATCCCCACATATTAAGCACTGGTCAGGCGGCAGCGATTAGAAAGTGTGCTGACTGCATTTGCTCTTCCTCTCATCCCCAGGAATGGGTAGACTTGAGATCCCCTCCCCCAGAGGGTTCCATTTGCAGCCCAAATCCCCCTTTGCAGTCCTCTCTCTAGCTCCTTACCTTCATTCTGTGATCCTGCTGTTGCTCCTTTCGCTGCCAAAGGAGAACTTCCTGTTTCCTGTTTATATCTGTTTCCTGCTAAGGTACTTCTGGGTTGCCTTATGAATTTGAACACTTTCCCTAGGACATGCACTCTCCTGGGAATCCAGAGCAAAGAGCAGACAGAGCTACAGGCTCCTGCATTTATCTTTCTCTGTTTCATTCTTTGTCCCGTGTTAGCCCCTGTTATGGGCTGACAGAGCTAATGCTCAGGCAACTAAACCACCACAGCGTCCACTACACCAATATTTATCATGGTGATTTCAAATTAGGTAGTTCCTATCCAGAGAGCAACCACATAATAAACACTACTGTGTCCCAATCACCGCCTATGACCCCACAGAACTAATCACCCACTCCAGGCACACCGCTGGGAACACTGTTGACATTTTGATTTCAAGAAAAATATAATATCTCTGTTGAAAATCTAATCAAGGTGTGGTGGTCTGCCCAGTTTGCAATTCCCTTTACACTCACTCTACCACAAAAGATCCCCCACCTGCTACACATCCCGTCTCCCACAAGCCAGACAAACTAAACACATTTCAAACACAGCCTTAGCAGCACTCATACCACCCGCTCCTCCCAATAAACACATCCATCCATTCTCCTCAAAGAAAACATCTCTCAACCCGACATTCCCTGAAATCTACTGCCCCATACCACACCAGAGTCAAGGAATGCTTAGACACAACTCAACTGCAACAATATATCACCACAAACAACCTCTCCACCAATTCCGATGTGTTTTTCGACCTGGACGCAGCACCGAGACCGCTACACTTCACATCCTCGATGACCTCCACAACATCACTGACAGAGGACACACAGCTCTATTCTTATTCCATGACCTCTCTGCAGCCTTCAATACCATCAACCACACTATTCTACTAAACCTCCTCTCCGAACCAAAGGATAAAATATCGAGGTACCGTCATCGACTGGTTCACCTCCTTCCTCACTGACAGAGCTCACTTTTTCTCCATGCCCGCTTATATTTCCAGCCCCCCACAACCGTCAAGTATTGGACCCTAGAAGCCTCCCCCACACTGTTCTTCAACCTATATTTAGTATGCCTTGTGCAAACCCTTACAAAGCAAAATATCAATGTCCACCAATAAGCAGACAACATGCAAATATATTTCCATATTTGATCCCTTTAACAACTGCAGACCCTCGAAAGCTTTCTCTCCAACATCAACACATGGTTGGCAACCCACTTCCTCAAGCTCAAGCCTTCCAAAATGGAATACCTTCTCAACAGACCCCCCAGAGACAAACCCAACCTCAACCCCTGGATGGAAGAACAGACTACCCACACATATCCCTCCCCACATATGTCAAAAGCCTTGGCTTCACCATAGACCCTAACCTTTCCTTCAGACACCACCTAGCTGGTCTCACCAAAGCATGTCATCTACAACTACATCATCTATGCAAGATCAGACATGTCCTTCCCCCTGATGATGTCTGTGCCGTAGTCCAACCACTGGCTCTGTCCAAGCTGAAAAACAGTAATGCTCACCTCACTAGACTCCACTACAGTACCCTTGCCCCTGTGCATGCCATACAAAACACAGCAGCCAGTAGCATCCTCCAGCTTCCCAAACATGTATACATCACCCCAGCACTGGCCCTGTTCCACTGGCCCCAGTACGTCAGATAAATGCCTTCAAATGACTATACATCATACTAAAAACTATCCACCTCATCACCTCATTTTACCTTCACAACAAATTCAAGATGATCACCCACAGAAACACCAGATCAGTGTGCCAGCATATTTTACACATTCCTCTTCAGAAAATGACATGCACACAAAACCAAGAATTTACCGAGAGGGTACATAGAGCATGCAACATCCTATTGCTTCACATCTGCACTGCCCGCTCCATCACAACTTTCTGAAAGGGCCTAAAACATAGCTGTCCCCACACGTAATCCAGTACTTTAACCTCCCCTGCTACTACCACTTGACCACTTCCCTATCCTAATCTTCCTATCCTATGCTGAAAACATGTTGTAACTTCCATTTCACCTCCCACCTACTGAACCTTTGAACCTTGTAAGGCACTCTAAGACCCTCTGCCCCCCAGGGTAAGGCCAGCATTGAACAGAAATCCAAATAATATAAATAAAATATGAGCATTCAGCATGAGATTGGCAACAATAAGACCTAGAACCAGAATGTGTTCATGTTTTCAAGGATTTTTTTTTCTCTGTATCCTGCATGGTAAGGGTCCCCCAAATAGATAATTGGAGGGGAGGAAAAAATATTGGCATCAATGAATTTAAACAGCCAACATTTAGCGTAAAGGAGGGGATTAGAGCTATTGGATAACAGTGTTTATTAAAGCCCCGTTGTGGGCGGGAGATATGTTTTAACCAAATAAAGCAGAGGTTTTAGAATTGCTATTCATGTAAGACTACATGTTTGCTGTCTCTTGGCACCACACCTCTCCAGTTTGTTTTTTAAGGACTTAGAGACGTTTGATTCGTAATGAATCTTGACAGCCCATATGGCCTCTGACCTTCTGAGAACTATAAAACAAGCATTGGACAAGCCAACAGTTGTGTCCTTTGTGTAGAGATGGGATAGGCATTTGCCAGTTACTGCCATAATTGTACCACCTGGCCACAAGATGGCAAGCGTTGGAAAATGGTGTGGTTACCTGGACATATGATAGCAGGGCCTGGCAAATGCCTGTGTAATATCTATGCACAAGTCGAAACTGTTGATAATGTCAATGCACATCTTTAACAAGACTTCAATGGCAGGACGTGATATGAATCAATTGGCTGAATGAAAGCACGTTTGGTTAAGACATGTGTATTTATTACACCAATAGTCCATTTACAGCTGCAATTAAGCCATTAACTCTCAGCAGACTGCATAGAAATAACACTGGCATCACAATGTATGATGTTATTGAATGTTAGACCTAACTCAAGGAGTTCCAGGAGGATGTGGTGTGGGTGAGGAGTGGCAGGTAGTGGGTGGAAATGGCCACAGGGATTATCATGGCCATGGTCAGTCAATGGTGGGTACATAAAAAAGCAACACACAAAAGATGTCTGCCTCTCCCCACATTCCATCTCCCTATTAGCTGTACTCCAATGCAATACTGTGGGCTTAGAGGTGCCGCATAAACACCGCATGTAGCAATAACTACATGACTTCCTGATCTCTGGAGAGCTGTAGAAATTGTCCCTCATTACGTGTTTGGCAGTAGTTCGGTGGTAATTCCACCGAACTACTGCCAAACATAATTATTACTGCCACTTGATCCTGCGGATTACAAGTGGTTGCAGGCAGCATAGGTCGCCTTTTTTTGGAGCCCATTGGACTCCATGGGGATTTTTGGTGGAAATACCACCAGCAGTAATTTTGCAAGTGGTAATTCTGCCTATTTTGCAAATTTCTGGTTAATAAGGGGGAGGATTCTGGAGGTAAAACTTCCTTTTCAAATCCAAACTCAGGATTTGGCAGAGCGGTAAACATTGTGGTAATTCTGTCACCACCACTTTTTTGCCACTATGCCAAACTCGGAATAAGGCCCATTGTGCCAGCCATGAAAAAGGGGCTACAATTAATACAGCTGTCTCTCTCCAGCATTTCATATATAATGTCTTTGGCAAGTTAGTTCTGAAACAAATTAATATATGGTGAAACAAGGAGTCCTTGTTACTGTAACCTACACAGGTTTTAGGTGTATAGTAGCCCTCTGCTTTCAATTAAATTGTTTATGCACTGAACGTGTCATCATTAAGTAAACCCTCTTTATCCCTCTCATTTATCCAAAGACGACCCTTCAATTAGTTAAACTTAACCTTTTGTTAAAGTCTGTTAATAGTGGGGACCTTGTTTGCTCAAAAGTTGACCTATGTAATGCCCTCTGGAGTAGCAATTCCACATTTGCTACCTATAGACAAATAGACGAGGGAAGCAGAGGTTTTAGAATTGCTATTCATGTAAGACTGCATGTGTGCTGCCTCTTGGCACCACACCTCTCCAGTTTGTTTTTTAATGATTTAGAGACATTTGATTCATAACGAATCTTGACAACCCATTGCTTAACAACATGGCAATGCCCTTTTTACTCTTTTTAGACAATGGGGGTCATTACAAGTTGGGCGGTAAGGGATACCGGGCACCTTACCGCCCCAATTCCGAGGTCCCTTAGCGGGAACCGTAAAGGACGTGTGGTCTGACCATTCTGGTCTGAATGGGGAATGGTTGGTTCAATGGGGACTTACCGGTCCCTCCAGGGTCGGAATGAACCGGTAAGTCCCCATTGAACCATACCGGTGACGGACCCGGTATTGGAGGCAGCTATGGCGCAAATAGCGCCATGGCTACCTCCAATCTCAGAATGAGGCCCAATGCCTTGTCCACCCCAGTACTCAAATAGCTATGCATAACGTACTCCAGGGGGTTGCAATGTACTGTAGTGGAAAACCATGTTTTGTTCTTGGGATCTTCTCCTTCACTAATCCAGCATGTGGTGTCTGGGATTGTTTGAAGTACAAGACATCAGTATGGAATCTAACAATCTCGAAGGTCAATTACAAAAACATACTGTATTTAGGTCAAGGTGCTTGATGTTAACTACATCCATTCTGCACCAACAACTAAATGATCCTAAAAGAAATTATCTATAAATGGAAAATTAAAATAAAAAAAGAAATCAGATTAATCCAAAATCAAAAGAAATTCTAAATTCTAATTGATACAAAAACAGACAGTCAAATCACCAAATAACAAATGTGAAAATCATTAGGAATCTGCCAGTCGGGTAGAAATGGTGCCAGTAAGCTACTGGCACCGTTGTTACCGGACTGGCAGATGCCGAGTTCTGCGGATGGGTGCCCTCCCGCAGACTTTCATGGTAGCACAAGCACCGTTATTAATGATGCCGGTGCTATCATCCTCCCCATTCCCATTTAGTCCTATGGGACTCAGATGTGAATGGGAAGTATTTTTTTCCGGCACCCGGCAAAGGGGAATTACCGGGACCGTAATTACCATCCGTAATGCCTCGGTAAATCCCGATTGCCGGGTGCCAGGACAAAAATTACTCGGGCCGCAGCCGAGCCATTTTTACCAGCACGGCTACGGCCGGACTCATATTGAGGCCCAATGTACATAATTTATGTGTGAGGTAAAACATTGTACACATCGTTTAAATGAAGTTCTACTACAAATGATTAATATATGTGCATTGTTCACGTGTATAAATGATATGTCCAACATGTTTTTGTTGTCACAATTTACATTTTTGACATTCATCCGGGAAAATGATTACGTGCACATTTCTGTCTCCCACATTCAGAGATATTGCACAGTGATTATTGCAAATGCATCGGACAGTTATTCCTCTGACATCTTCTGTTCTTATTATTGATGTTATACACCCATGGTGCGTTCAGAAGTAGACGACTGTAAATAGACCACAAATTGTACTAATTAACTGTGAGCACAATCACGGCTGCTTGAGCTGTAATCAATACAGATTAGCCTGAAGGAAAGAAAATACCTTCAATTGCTTAATGTATGGGGAAGCTTCTTAAGTTGGCTGTTATCCTCCTCCTTAGTCGAAGTGTTCACAACATATCCCTACAGATACTTTTGCCAGGCCCTGTTATCGTATGTCCAGGGTTTCGGTATGTTTTTTCATGAGTAAAAGAATCACTTCATGCATAAAGCCAAGGAAAATGGAACTTACTGACTTCGTGCCTATCATGGGGTCATCAGTTCTAAAGTTGGATGTCCTGTCACCTCGTATTCATTGCTACTTTTCACCTCTGGTAACACATCATCTGAACAACAACACCATATTGTGTTTGTAAAGAAGACCAAATAACACACTATAGCTAATGCTACATCATATTGTCCTAAACTAGGGCACTGAAGATGTGCCTAGTCATAGCTCAAAAAACTCATTACTCAAAGGCCATTTTTCCATGGTGTCTCAGAACCAAGGGAACAATTACAAAGCCGCTTGCAAGATAGGCGTGGCCAGGCCCTCTCTTCTTCACGTACCAGGTTTCCTACTGGGTGTACATAGTGCATCCAGTAACATTTTGACGTGCCATGATGAAGTCATGTATACTGCTTAATATCTTTTCAAAATCAACGGCCATATCAGAAGAGACAAAGTTTATAGTGCAAATCAGACTCTTACCTAAAGGTTCAGGCTAATATCTTCAATTCTTTTGGTCAGTGGTGGCTGGTGACTTTGAAAGTTGGTGTGACATACATTTCTCCAGGCAAATTAGTGAGCGAACGAACGAGCACATCAAGCGAGTCCACCCAAATTAAGGGGGATGCAGGGGTGTCCCCCACGAATATTTTTGAAAAATGGCTTCCAAAATGTGCAATTTACTGTCCAAACCCACAGAAATATGACATAAAAAGCATTAGGTTTAACATACAATGGTGGTACATTGTTGTTACATGTGCAAGTGTGATGGTGTATTTTACAGCAGCTCTGGGTAAACCAATATCCAGAAGGTGCAGAATGGCAGTTGGAAAGCAATGTTTTTACTTTCACAATTAATCTGGACTGGTTGGATTTGTTTATGCAATGTTTTTTCGATAATCTGTAAAGATAAATCAAGATACTGATCTGAGAAAGGCAACATAGGCTCGGAACAGTATTAAAATGGTTTCAGACTTGAAGGCGAGGGTTAACTGCTTGTAACATTGAATCTGCACTAGAATAGTCTCATTAGAATGTGAAAAGAATTTAGATGCCCCCGCTCAGGTAAGTTTGCCCCCCTCAAGTCTCTGACTTTTCCTCCTCTCCCTGCATTTTAAGGGTTAGCCCTCCTCCCGAGCGAAGTTTGTTGCCTTATATACAAAAACATAAGTAAACACCCAGCTCTTTTGCCCTTATTGTGGGAACACATTTACACCCCAACACAAATCACCTGCTACCTTTACCAAGGGCAAACAACTGTGCATTGCTTTGCTATCTAGCACTTTTTTTTATAAACCTCTTTTGGTATTTGCAGATTGCACTGTTCATGAACTTCGTGAGGTTTTATTTTTTATAATCACGATTATCACGATAGTACGAAGGCTTCAGCTTCCTGTGCGTTTAGTGCAGAGGGCCTTTGCAGATTCATCAATACAGCTGCCAAGCTCACTGGTTTTGTGCTAGGTTGTGTTGCGGAAAACGCTAACTTTCCCCCTCAAGTGTCGCAACTACAAAAATGTGAATCTCCTTTAGAAACCGTTTGTTCATCTGTGTTAAATACAGTACAACACTTTCTCTACTGGTTTGCAGAGTCACTGCTTGGCATCATTTGTGTACCCCATTTTAATTATTCCTGACACTGTGGACAAACATCTAAAATAAATCTGTGATGTGCTCTGATGACAAACTACACAGTTGGGGAACCATGTAATCTCTCCCCAATTTATTAACGTGTTGTTTTGGCATTGCAGTTCGCTAGCGATCAGTTGTTGTGAGCGTGCTGATTATACATTGTGTAACACAATGCATCAATAGCACATACCAGTTGTTGTGTCGGCATGGCCTTGTCCTGGTGAGGCCTGCCAGCACTGGATGGGAGACAACCAAGCCGTGTTTCTGCTCGAGGGCCCCATGCGCACTAACTCTGTGACGCAGGCAGCCCCGGCCCCCTTTTATTTCCTAGATCCTGTGACAAAGCGCATCACTGTACGCTTAAAGACACTGCTCATAACTTTTCATAATTATAACAAAGCTTGGCTTGCATCGCCAACATCACCACAACGGGTGGAAACAATCAATGTTCGGCGTGATCGTTCATGATCACTTAACAAAAAAAAAATGTTAGCATATTTAAAGCAGCACAACAGGACAGGCGTCTGTGAATTCATTATTTACATTTGGCGCTTGGCGAGGGTTAGGTACAGTAGATCCAGGCCACAATGCACGTCCACGGTCCAAGTCAACACACTAACTAAGTAAAAACATGTGCACACTTGTGCGCCCATGCGCCCGTCCCCACCCACACTCATGATTGCCATTGGCTGGAAAACAGCCAATGGCAATCACATTCTTCATCCTGTTTCTATGCTAGACTGTAGTGTAACTGTCAGGTGGTGCGCTGTTTGCGCACAGATCACATACTGGCGGGGCCACACCTCTAGAGCTTATCTAAGCATCTAAAAGCTCCACGCACTCTACACAGGGGAAAATCTGTGTAAATCGGGACGCGCCCCTCTGTGAAGGGTCACAGGCCCGGCCAGCCACAAGAAGACTCATGCAGAGCGGCAGATTAATTCACTGTGAATAAAGAATCTGCCGCTCTGCAACATTGATTTGCCACCACTGCCCCACCAATATTCTCTCGACATTCCCTGGGCCCTGAGGCACTGGTGGGGGGGGGAGATGGCACCCCTCCACCCCCAAGTAAGCTGCCGCCACTGCTTGGTATTCTGTGATTGTTTGGCCAGGATGGACAGTTAGGAGGAGATTTAATGCCACAAATCCAGCACATGGTATCTGTGATCGTTTGACTATGGCCTAGGAATAGGAGATGTGTTGCTATTCCTTCATTAATCCAGCACATAGTTTATTGTATCGTTTGATCAGTGTGGAAGGTTAGGAGGGGTTGTTGTACTACTCCCCCAATTATCCAGCACATAGAATCTGTGATCGATTAACCAGTGTGGGAGGTTAGGAGAAGGCGTTTTACTGCTCCTTCACTCATTCAGCACATGAGTGCAATGATTGTTTGACCAGTTGGCTACGAGGAGATATTTTACTAGTCTAAAATTACAACTAAGTAAATGAGAATATATCGCAAACGGGCTTGTCTTTGTCTGGACTGGATTACGTCCGATAGTGAGATATACCAGAAAAGACATTTATAAACCATTCCACAACACATGTGGAAACACATTGGGTGAGCAATATGTTTGTGCAACTATCCTGAAGGACTTCTAGGAGGATTGAATCGGTTGGAACTCACAACCATGTTTTTTTCATTTCCACTTTCTGTGCTTATTTTATCACATGTTTTGAGTTTTATTATGTTATAGAACATGGCAGCCTGCAGTATCTGTATTAAAGCCTGGAAATGTATTTCTCATTACAGGCCAGTTGAGTTATCACAACTAACCTGTAATAAGCAAATGACATCACAACTGCTCTGTATTCAGGCATTACGCTTCAGTTGTGACGTTAAAATGCCTGCTGCTGAGCCAGCACAGAGCAGAGCTCCAGCTGTCACTTCTGCAATTAAAGCGGTGCCAAGCTTTTCAATTTCTATGCTTGTAAAATAGTTTTCTATGACACTTTTCAGTCATGGGGCCTCATTCTGACCCTGCTGGTCCGGAAACAATGGTGCTGATAAACTTACCGGCACTGTTGTTCCTGGACTGACATATTACAGGTCTGCCTGCCTAAGCCGCCATGCCCGACAGGTCTGACGCTGCCGGGCACAGTGGCCACGGTAGGCAGACCCATCACGGAAGCACCGGCACCATTCAGAATGGTGCCGGTGCTTCCGTGTACCCATTCCTGTTGTGTCTTATGGGACTCCATGGGAATGGGGAACATTTTAGCAGCACCTAGCTCCCAGTCCGCGGGACTTGTAATGTCCCGGTGGCACCGGGAAGCTAGGTCCTGGTAACTTTTTAGAGTACAGCGGCAACCCACCGGTAGCACCTGCAGGGTTACCGTGGACTCATAATGAGGCCCATTAATTGAGAATGCACCCTTTTTTTGGTAGATTGTTTGATTTGTGCACTTCTGGAGTGTAACACATTTGAGCAAGATTCAGCATGTTATTACAGCAAAACATGAAAACACTTTTTTCGATTAATTGTTATTAAACTGTTCAAACTATGTTTCTGCAGCACGTTACAAGCTGCATGTTAGCTTGTTCAAATCCAAACACATTCTACATTACTTACATGGAACATCAAATGGAAGATATCTTACATTAGATTAAACAAGAGGCCACATAGTAAAGGAGGCAGCAGTTGTGGCCATGTTGTGTTTGTCATGTCAGCAATACTATGAGGGCCTGCCCTCATGTGCAATACAAATATATATAAATAAATAAATAAATAAATAAATAAATAAATAAGTAAATGCATGTATTATCAGGAATAAAATACCCCCCACAGTGCCTAAAAAAGATACTTGAAAGTTACCTCGGCGGTCCATGATCTTATAAAGGAACTCAGCCATTGGTCTTGTTTCTCTATTATGTCACAGAACTCCCAGGTGACTTGCAGTATCCTAAAAACGTACTGCGTGGTGGAGGGTACTTTATCGCATATATGATTTTTATGTTTAATCCAGCGGTTATCCTTTGTGTGGGATATTGCCAGGATCTTACCAGCTTTCACCCAACCAGCACTTAGAACTCTTCATATTGTCACTGCCCGGCTGTCATTTAGGTTTGCTTAGAGATGGTGATATAGGCTTTTTGGGCTATAGCGTACTGTTGTTCTACATGTCCAGTTTGTACGTGTGCTGCACAATCCTTGATTGATTGCTCAATCATGTTCTTTGCTCATCATATTACTTCTCTTTCCCTATATTTTAAACTGCACTCTGAGTGACATATCCTCGAATATGTTTTGATTATTTACAATGCCCTGGATCAGCAGAGTCCCAGTCTTATATGCTCAATGTCGTATACATTCATTTGTCATTAATAATGGGCTGCTCACAAAATGGTATTTTTGGACACTTGGAGAAAAAAAGTGTAAAAGCAAGAGGAAATATCGAGGTTGAGTACCCCAAAAGGAAATACACCAAACAAGGGCTTATAAAGATTCACAGATCTTTATTCTATAACTACAGTTTACAAAGAAACAAAGTATCAGATAGCTCTCTGGCCTTCAGTACATCAGAGTGAATACCAGGCCTTTCGGTGTGAGAAGTGGGAGGTACTGGACATCTAAACAGTTATGTTTTTTTATATATTTCCTATCAAAATGTCCAGCCCCTCTACAGGTTAATGATACTCGGTCTAGGGTTCATGCCAAGTTTACATCTACTTTGTCCAACTATATGCTTGTGGATCATCTTCAGTTTACATGTCAACAAGTCACAATGTCAACAGAGTATTCTCGGATTTAACATTAAGCCTTAACACATGTCTTATACATGCAATTCAGCCAATGTCCACGTTCAGTGTTGGCACTACATTGTAGTTGATGTATGTCCGCGGATCGCACTTGTTGGCGCAGTTAATCCTCTGTCTACAAGTCAGGCATGGGACAAGGTCGCTTTACTCAACCCAAACATTCGGCCAACAAACAGTTTACACATTAACTAACGAACAAAGTGCAGGATGGCTCAGTTACAATTTGTAAACACTGTCCACCATTTAAGAACCGAGAACTACTTTAGAATAGAAATCAAAATGGCGGACGGACCTAAAATGGCGGCTAAGTCGATCTAAGATCGGAACTTTGAAATACGGTTTTCTTCGCAGAGCGACGGGGCTTAGGCCAATATATACAATAAAGGAGGCATAATATGATAACCCGTTTAACAAACCCTCCTTTTGGCCTAAGCCAAGCGCTAAACTACTTCTAGTCACTTTACGAGTAACTCCATGTCTCAATGTCCATACAACCTGAATCACTTTCGGAGATATCGATTGCCATGAGGTGCAACCCTTGAAATCACCCACTGACTGAGTACCATTCCTCTGTATGCAGAAAGAAATTGAATCAGGGCTGTGGTTGACAGTATAAGAAGGTGGCGTGGCATCCCTATTGCCTATGGGAGCCATCTTGAAAGAGATCAATGATTGAAAAGGATGGGACAGTCTATCAGAAGGCCTAATGAAGCAATATTAGGCTTGCTCCTATTCACAAAGAGTGAGCATCCCAGGGGCGTTAGAACACGTTTCTCAAAATCATTGAAGTTAGTTCCCTCAAAGTTCCTCGAGATGCTATCGTTCCATCGGCCAAAGAATAGTGCCCTTAGAGAAGCATAGCATGCAGGTGTCAAAGGTAAAGGATGAATATACCAACCCAGCCCCTTATCCAAGTGCATGAGAGAGGGGGAGTGGAAAAGTGAATGGGGAGAAGTGGAAAGTGCAGATCATAGGAGAAAAACAGATAAATAATAATAAATGAACAAATAAATAATTAAATAAATACATAATTAAATAAATAAATAACAACAGTAGTAGTGCAGCCAGCAAGTGGCAAGTGCTGAGTTTAAGGAAGCAGACAGGGTATGTCTGATAAGTGCAGAAAGAAAAAGAACGTGGGGCTGTATGGGTACAGATACAGACCACAGTGCAAGGGGTGGCCTGGAGGCAGTGCAGGAGGGTGGCAGGGTGAATAGGTACCTGGGCCCGGATGATAGAGGGTAGGCCAGGTGCACAGTGCTGAGAGAGAACAGCTCAGCAGAGGACGGGGGGGGAGCAGAAGCAAAGAGGAAGGTCTTGAGGTGCTTCCGGAACCGGAGATGGTTCTCCTCAAGCTTCAGAGTGGTAGGGAGACTGTTCCAGAGGGAGGCCCCAGCCGAAGACACAGAGCTGCCCCCAGCTCGTTTCTTTGAGAAATGACTGACCCTGAGGGACATAGAGGTAGAGGAGCAAAGAGCTTGTGAGGTGGGGTATTTGCGGAGGGATAGCTGAAGGTATTTTGGACCCAGGCCCCAGAAAACCTTGTGGACAATGCAGAGGGGTTTGAATGTAATCCTTGCATCCACTGGGAGCCACTGGAGAGATTTCCGAGCTGGAGAGATACGATCCGAGGGCTTGAGGCCAATGTCAAGTCTTGCACTCCTGTTCTGGATTAGTTGCAGAGGGTGGAGACAAGTAGATTTAGAAAGAGGCTGTTACAATAGTCCAACCTAGAGAGAACCAGAGCTTGAGAGACAATGAGCTTCTGGGGGAAGGAGAGGAAGGCAGAGTACCTCTGAGGAGGTGCAGTAGGAAGTTTGACTTTTTAGCACCATCAGAGATGTGGTCGGAAAAGGAAAGTGTAGAGTAAAAGTTGGTCCTGAGGTTCTAAGCCTTGCAGGTGGGGGTAGGTGGAGGGCCAAGGGAGGCCAGCCAGAGAGTGAGGGGAAAGGAGGGTGAAAGTGTGCCGATGAGGAGGATCTCTGTCTTGCTGGCATTCAAAGATCGCTGGCGGCACACCAATCATGAATGGCAGATAGGCAATTAGAGATGAAAGAAGGAGAGGAGGTGGCTGAGGGCAGCCTGAAAATGAGCTGAGTGTCGTCAGCAAAGCACTGGAAATTGGGGCAGAAAATGGCAACGCAGTGGGTGAGAGTTGCCAGGTATTGGTTGAAAAGCCATGTCGAGAGGTTAGACCCCTGGGGAACACCACAGGTAGAGAGGGAGATAGATGATAGGAAGGATCCAAGTTGGACCTGGGAGAAGAAAGAGGTCAGCCAGGCCAGAGTCTGATCGGTGATGCCCAGGTTATCACGGAGACGGTTGAGCAGGATGGTGTGGTTGACCGTGTTGAAGGCAGAAGAGAGATCGAGTAGGATGAGGACAGAGGGAATGTTAGAGCCAAGGTTGGAGAAAATGTTTATTTATATTGTCATTAGAAAGTGGTGCAGGGGTCCCAGGCTTAACAGGAATAGTGTTTGATTTTCTAGAAGTTTTTGTTTAAAGTGGTTGTCTATTTTATATTATTAACATTATTGATCATTATCACTTGCAATGGTGCAAATGTTCCTCTTCACAGTCTCCAAATCCTCAGTTATCCATACCGCTCACACTCACTAATTCCCCATCACATTTTACACTCCCAAGCCCTTCAGTCTGCTGGTCCTGCCAACACTCTCAAACACTCACACCGCCAAGTTGCAACTCAGACTCCCCAGTCCCTGCCACACTTTAGGCTTCCAAACTCACACCTTACTCTCTACAGTTCCTCTTGCAGGGTGCAGTCCTTCATTCAATCTCAGGATATATTTGCCCAGCTGTCACTCCTTCTGAATCTTGAGTCTTTTCTACCAGTCTTTCACACTCCCTCTCAGATCTTCTCTCCTAATTGTCTGCTCACTTTCTCTGTCCCACCAGTCATCCACCACTGGCCCACCAGGTGTTACCCTTTGGCCCACCAGTCATCCTTCTCCGGCCCTCCAGTCGTTACACCCTGGTCCACAAGTCAGCCTGCTCTGGACCACCAGTCAGCCTCCTTTGGCCCACCGCTTTGCCCCATGTTGGCCCCCTACTATCCCCGTCTCTCCCACTACTCCGGGAGTATAGCTTAAGGGCAACATGTTTTTCATGAAAGCAAGACAACGCAGAGCAACAAAGGTTCAAATCCCGGTCTCACGCTTAGAAACTTGTCTCTGGTATTTAGGACATTATAAAAGACCAAATATAATATTCTCATCCTCTGGGCCAATGATGCTCCACTCTCTGACCCAGCGCTCACACCCCTGCTTTCTGGGCCATCATGCCCCACTCTGCTGTCTGGATCATTGATCCTCCTCTTTGCTCTATGGCCCGTCACTTTCCTTCTTGCCCATTACTCCCCTCTCTGGCCCATCACCCACACTATGGCCTGTCACAAATGTTCTGTTTTTCTTCCATATTTCTCTGTCTTTCTTTGCTATCCCTCCCTTTCTTCCTTTGTTCCCTGTATCGACCTGACTTTTTGTGTTTTTTAAACTGTTGTTTTCACAAGTGTTTTGTAAACAGCAATTGTTTTCATCTATGATTTTGCCCCAAAAGGTGATTTTGTATTTTGGTTTGAAAGAAAACTGCTGATTTCTAGTTTCTATTTAGCAATTGTGAAATCGTTATTATTAAGGAGTTCTGACATTACCCCAAAATAAAAGGTGTTAGAGATCGGAGCCTTCTTTTACGGGGAATATACTGGTGTTGTGGGTGGAAGTTTGAAGACTCGGAGAGATAAACAAAGCCAGAGAGCCTTGCACCCTCTAATGTGGGGGGGGGAGGTGGGCTATGTGGATGTGGATTGGGACTTGGAGGAATTGCGTTAATGGCCAACAGGCAAATGTCTTCTTAGATCTTTTCTCTTTTTGGGCAGATTCAGTCACATGTCAGGGTTTCTTAAATGTGATTATCCCTGCCCAAACCCTATCTAAAAATTATTCTCCCACTTTTGACCTATGGGGAGGTAGTTCCCTCTTTTAAAAAATAGTAGATATAGAGTCCACACAGCTCACATGTACTACTGGCCTGTGTCCTTCATGAGTGGGCACAAACAATGTACACATCTCTATTTGAACAGCAAGGAAGGTTCAAAATTAACTTTCCACCTAAGCTACATTGCATCCAGCAAGAAATTGCAATGTGTGAGATTGTATTGTATTGTATTGTATTGTAACATTATTTATAACGTTTGAACTACGCCCCAAAGGCATTTGGGCACTTGTTAAGACGGATTTCTGAACTCTGACCTGGTGGGCAGAAGTTCAGAATGCCAGTCTAGTTTCTTGGAACAGGGTAACCTTCTGGACAAGCCAGACCAATATCAAGGTATCATTGTCGGCGGTCAAGACTAGGTCTCAGGAGGGGTGAGGGTGACTGAAAGACCTCAATGAGCACACCGAGTAAAGGACACTTACAAATCACTCTGAGTCAGGTTTATATATAAAACTTATATGTACATTTATTTCAAGGCCTTTGAAAGCTAACCACACAATAATAATCACAGTAATACGTTTAGATCAATGCAATCCTATCTAAATACATATATACAAGACCAAGTGGCCTAAAGGGTTAATGCACTGAATGGGTCCACAACCTAAAAGGGGAAGGAAGCAGGTAGTGCAAATAGTCTTTAGGCAATTCTACATCAAATACAATCCTAACTCAAAGGCAGTCCAGTCCCTAAGAATGTACTTACAATGCTGGCACACGCGGTAGTGCAGATGGTCGAAAACGGGGTCTCTTCAGGGGGCTGTAGCAGCTCATGAAGGTGGGTGGGGTGATGAACAATAAGTACCCACTATTCGAAGAGGGTCGTCCCTTGAAGACAGGACAGTTTCCAAGAGTTGGGAATAGTTTGCTAGTTCGCACTAGCAGGGGAAAGGAGAGGGACCCTCAGGGTCCACTCGTGCATTAAAAGGGTTGGATGCAATAGGGGCCACTGGTAAGTGCTGTTTTTACTTCCTGCCCCTAGGCGCACTCCGGACCAAACTTCGGCAGTCGAGTGGAATTCGGTTGCAGGTTCAAGTGTGGCAATTTCTGCGAGTCTGCGGCTTTCAGAGACAAAAATACAGTGATGATTCCCACAGTGGCAATGTCTCAGCTCCTGGTGGATGGATCAGGCCAGTTTCACTGCAGCAAGCGGCAGGGCCAAGAGGTGCACAAATGTAGCACACCTGCAAAGTTCATCACCACGGCTGGGCGATACGGTAACCACGTTCACTTTACTCCAGACCTGGGAATGCCAAGTGTACGAAATTCGGTGTCAGAATGCCGTGAACAAAGAGCTAACGATTTACCAAGTTTCAAGGGTCTCCTTGAAACAGCAGCGGTATCAGGGCAAAGGTCCTTCGTAAGCTGGTCAGCCCACTATATGGCCCTGGGACACTTCCGAGAAGGCTTACTTGCAGGGTTTGATAAAGGTGCTGAGAAGATGGTCCCACTATTCCAAAGGGTCGAAGGATCTTCGCAGACTTTCTAGGACGATCAGTTTCAGAGGGGTCCAGTGGGACGACAGCCGGCTCAGGATGCCAAACTTTCCAGCGGGTCACCAGCGGTTCCTCGACTCAGCTTCGTTGTTTCAGGATACTTGGATACTATCCTTCTTTCAGTGAGAACTCCAGAGATCGACATGGTATGGCTGTTTGGGGGCCTCTCTTAATCAAAGTCTCCTTCACTCCAAAACAAAGGTGACCCAATGGTAGATCTGCTCATATACAGGCACACTATACATGGACCAATCCCGGACCACGGTGGTCCCAGGCATTCACCACACTCCATACTCTGACACCCAGGATGTGTATTGGACTCAGACAGTCCATCTTACATCCTGGAAGTACACACACAAGGCATGCAGAAGTTTGTGAAAGCTTGCGTTTCGTGGGAGTTTGCATGCCCAAATAAGGACTGACCTGGGTTGACTCGACCTGGGGAAGGTGAAGGAGCAAGACGGCCAAAGGGCAGGACAAAGAACCTCGTGGTGTGCCATTTTGGAGCCAGGCCACCTATTAGTGCCAACCGCAGTTAACACGTTAACATGGCAAGAAGGGGTTACAAATATATGAAAAGATAAGCTGCCACCAGCCCTGTCCATAGCACATCCGCACTTTTTTTGGAAATGACTAGAGACCCCAAATGCACTGTACAGTAATGTAAATTGTGCATTTGTAACAGGTTGCTAAAAAGTTGCAACACTGACAAGGTCTAAGGGAAACAAAGTCTCCCAGTACTGACTGTCTTTAAGGGCATGTCAGTTTCCCCATAATAAAGTGAGCAAAAATCCCAGTGGAGTGCAGCATAAGGCTGGGCTCCACTGGTAAAGTCAGACTATGATGTTCAAATCAAAGCAGAAAGTTGGGGGTTCACAACTGCAGGGAAAATTACACATTAATTGGAAATCTTTACTAACAGCACTAGAGACTAGACTGCAAAAGAACCCATCCAAACAAACCCTGTTTAAAAAGAAAATGTCTTCAATACAAGAATTGCTTTAAAGCATTGCAGAAACATAGAAGGTCGGATGAGATTTGCAAATGAATGCAAGTAACAGCATCCATTTTGTTCAGTTTGTTAAGAAATGCACAAAACGTTTCACATGTCCTTTTAGCCCACCAAACCCCAATGCCAAAATGACCTCCCATTCGACACATTGGACTGAATGCTGTGTCAACTCGATTCGAACTTTAATGCATGTATGGGAGTACAATTTAGCATACAATTCCATGGATTTGTTGATTTTGGCGGCGGCAAGATTGGTGTTGCAGTGGAATTGACTATGGTCAATTCTGCCACAAACAATTATGCCACCGCAAATCACACAGATACACAGAATATATGTGTTATGAGTATAATGAAGAAAAATTGCAAACAGTACATGTTAAAATTATGCCGAATCACAATCTGGAAACATGGTTAAATTAAATGAATTGAAACTCAAGTTGGGAATCCTCATTCCGGCTTCCCAGCCACCTTTTCATAGCAATAGAAGGCGTGTTGTATTGGAGTCCACCATAGCCATTCCGCGCAGAATGGTCAGTCTTTGCTGTAGTGATCGTACACCCAACACCCCACCTAGCACAGAAGAGGGAACCAGCAGTATTTGCATTGGGTGGGAGTTGATGGTTGCATTCATGAGGTGGCACTTTGCATCCATTCATTGTAAACTTGGGACTCTTTTGCGTATCAACTGAGGGAAAGTAGGCTTTCTGCATTTCACATGCAGAAGACAGATTGTGCCATTTGTGGGAGAATACCCCTGATTGCCTGATGTAACCGTTTTTGCCATTTTATAACTTCCAGTACTAATAATGTCAGGATTAACCAGTTGGTATAACTGAAACCCTGACCGACAGGGCCTGTTGTACAACAGAACTTCACAGACCACAGACCCTGAAGTATGGTCACAGCCTTCTTTGATTAAGTGAGATGCAAGCTTTTGACGATGATAGTCCCAAATGATGTTGAGGTTAACTCCCTAATTACAGGTGCACCGCCCAGAAGGAACGCATTGCCTATTGGTGCCATCGTTGGCGGGACTATTGGCGGCATCCTTGCAGCTGCTTTGCTCACCACTGCTGCCATTATGCTTTACAAGAGGCGCCGCAATTCAGAGCTCAGTGGAAGGCCACTGCCCGTCCCTCCACCCAGAAGAGATCTGCAGATACACAGCTATGGAGCAAGTAAGCATTCAGGGGGATTCACTTCAGAAAACATTCTGTTATAGCCGCCATAAGTAGACACACTAAATAATTTGGCCTATGCACAACTGAGTATACCGTAAGAAAAAGTCATAGAGCTAATAATTACATATTGTCGTAGAGAGAAATCTCGCTTAATTTTCTAGAGACAGAAAGATAGCGTGAACAATAGAGATATCGAGAAAAAGTGAGTGTGTTTGCATGTATGTGTGCTCATGTGTCTGTGATTAGTGATTAGAACTGCAAACACTGTTTCCACAATCTCTGAATTGACCTGCTTATCCCCAGGTCACCCAAAGATGTTAATTGTCCTGCTCAATCTTTGCTGACCCAAAAATAACTCTTACCCAACAACTTGCAATAAGAACTAGTGGGTGTACCTCCCCTAATGATAACATAAGTCTGTCTCAACGGGTGACTTGGAGCGCCAAGCTCTCTGGCCACAGTTGTTGCAGCCAGTTTTAATTCAAGTCGGCCTTCAAACATCACTGAGAATGGCAGTCTACCTCATTGCATTAACATCTCTTCTTCTCTTCTTCTCATGTCTCAGGTGTCAAATCAGATGGGTACATCGACCCGAAAGAGCTCAACACGCCCACGCCGCAATACGAGACTGTGCTGCCTACGATGCTGGGGGTGAGTGGGAGTGGAGTTTTCTATACATAACCAAGTGTCAAGTAGACAGAGTGGAGTCTATAAAAAAACACATTAAAAAAATCTTTCAGGGAGAGGAAAGAACTCAAGAAAATGGCTACTTTGGGGAATTGTATATTTATCAATGCTATGCATGGCTTTTGTATCACAGTTTAGGATGTAGCCACATATTCTCGGAAAGGTATCCACCAGTGGACAAACAGTCATTTTGCACAGGTGTAGCATAATAGCAGTGTCATTGAAAGTACTGCCGATTTGCATATACACGTAGGAGATGCCATTGACCCCAACCACCGCTAGGCCCTCTTATGTCTCTGTGATCCCGTGGAGGACAGAATAGATTGGCATTAGTGGTGGCTTAGTCAGGGTTAGCCAATGCTGCAGGATGCTCTCCTGGCATGAGTCTGAAGTCATGAGGACAGGGCTAGTTGTATAATGTTTGGGGCCATGAGTGGCAAAATACATGTAGGGATCCGGTAATTTCCAAATATATTGACATGGTCACAAGTGACAATACTGAAGAAGACATAACATTGAGTGAAATCATTGGTATCAGGCACACTAGTGCATGATGGGAAATTACATTTAAAGAATGTCCCATGAGTAGGGTAAGAGACAATGGTGTGATATGCATAAGAACGGTCATGGTCATTATTATTATATATGGCGCTACTCTATGGTCTGTTAAGCTATAGTTGAGGCTTTCTTGGCCTTTCAATGTTGTCAGTAAGAGAGAATGATTTGTCTAAGGTCACACACTTTAGTTAAGTGCTGAAGCTGGTATGTGTGTGCAATTTAAACACTTAACTACATATCTTCTCAGATTTCGTTGATAAAAATACTTAAACAATAATTATAAACTCTCCTGACAAATATGAATCCTTATAGAACTATGTTAGGCAAAAGTAAGGGTGTGCACAATGTAATGAACATGTGAAGTTCCTTAGAAGCAAACAGAAAACATGGAGATACATTTGCAAGGGTGTGAGGCGTTTAATGGTCTTGAGTAAAGATACACATTTCAGTAGCCATTTGTAGTTCTGTGGGAGCTTTCTGATTCAAAGGCCCCCATCCGTTCTTATCACCCAAACATTAGCGCTAAATGAGTCAGACTTTGAGTGTTTTGATCTGTAGAACAAGGATCCTAGCAAGAAGGAGGACCAACATTGTGGGTTCAGGTAAGTCCTGTATATCCAGGTAAGTTCCAAGTTACAGCGGAGGTAGACACAGGGGAGACCCAGCAGTGCCCACCACACAGGCAATCTCCAAATGACACTGTGCAGACACCGGGGCACAACATTCCACCATCTTAGCTCACACATCTCTGATATCAGAGGCATGGCACAGACACACCAGGAGCTGATTCCCACACCTCTCCATGGGGCAGTAAGCAAAGGTTGCTCCAGGAGACACATAAGCAACACTCGAACAGAGACACATGTGTGCACACCTATACAGCAATCAACTGGAGAACCAAGCCAGAGGAAATGGGGAGCGTGTTTTCACGCGCTCACACCCTCCCAATCCAGGCTCACACCATTAACAATGCCAGGAACAGCCTCTTTTCAAAGAGCAGGGAAGAGCCAGAAGACAAGAAAAGCAAGGACAGGATGAAGAGATGCGAATGCAAGAAAAGTAGTGACACCATCCAACAAAATCCAACAGAATGCACTGCAACCCAGATGGCTAAACACATAAACCATACCACAAAGAGGCCACTGGGGTAATTTGATTCTTCCAACCCCCCCACCCCCCAAAATCTTGTATCACATAAACGAAAGGGTACTTCTGATCTTCTATACCCTAATCACTATTGCCCTATGGAAAAACTCATCTTGCCCTTGGATATGGTGTAAATCCCTCATGTAAGGTGGCGTGCCGCCTACCTACTTACGAAAGTGGATGGAGAAGAAAAGCGAATCCTCACCAATTCTAGAATAGTGTTTTGCTTAACAGTGATTTACAGACCTACCATAAATCATTACCTTATGAAAAAAGCTGTCTCAGAAAAAATATAATAAAATTCTAATCAGAGGGACAGTGTGGAAACACTATTGTTATTTTCCCTTCCTCTATATCGCTCAAACGAGAAAATCAAATACATGTCTTGAAACACAACCCTTAAAAAAAAAAAAAAGAAAAGGAAAACATTTTGCTTAGGGTAGCTCAAATGATATGAGGCATGCCTATTCTTTTCTTCTGTCGACCGGTTTCAGCGACATCATGTACTCAGGTCGACTTCTTCTGGACAAGCTACAACCCTTATTGTGTGAACATTTTAGGCCTGACTCATGGAATTATTTGCGTGATAAGCGCAGATTTGCACACCTTTATGCCGCAAAATCCCTGTTTGAAGTATGGGAGTTTTCGGGTAGAAAGGCGTGCAAATCTGCGTTTTTCTCGCAAATAATTCCATGAATCAGGCAGTTTATATCATGTCTGTGTTGCTGTTACTGTCTTAAAATGGCATTTGTTTATAGCTCTTTCATTTTTCTTTGTTTCTTATTTTCTTATGGTCTTGGTTTCTTTTTTCACAGTTCTAATACCACTTCAGCAGCGATTGCTTCCTCCATTTTCTGTGCTGGTGTAATTCATTCTATTTTCAGTGCCGTGCTAGCACTTAAATCAGCAGAGTCTTTGCTGGGTCTTCCACAGCCAGGGGACCTTCTGCAGCATACTCCCCAGGTCGACCACACCTGAGGCCAATCACACTCAAGTGCCTTGTGCTGCCATCCTAATAGCACCAAAGAATCAAACATATGGGGCAACCATCCCCCAAATATCATGCATCCTCCCCAGGATACACATTCACCACCAACAATGAAACAGGCCTCCACCTGCCTACAGTGGTTGCTCACCCTGAGCACCTTCCCCATCCCAACACTAGAAGCAAGGAGAAATAGAAGTCGGATGAGATTAATGACATGCTACAGTATTAAAAAAAAAAACTGGGACAACTAGACTACCCGTGCAGATGCTGTCTGCACTATACGACAGATGGAGATACCACACCAGAGTGAGAGACTCCAACAGGGACTCCTTCAGTCAGCGGCACCTCTTCCTAGGCAGCATGGGTCAGCAAGCACCAGCAAAGATAGAGGAAAAGAGGAAAATGAGGGAAGCATGGGTTCTGTCACAGTCAAAGGGGCAAAAGAAAAAGGTGGGAATATGACACATGCAGCAACCACACCAACCCTACACGTGGATTTAAAAACTGAAAATGAAGCACCAACCGGTGAACGTAACAAGAAAACTATTTTTGTGCAACAATGCTCGTAACTGAGCATCCGCCATAGTGAAGAGTGTTGGGTATCTCTATTAACTCTACACAATCAAATTACATGACGTAGTGGAGAACTCTGGTGTTCTCCACACATAAGGGTTTAACAGGATCATATAAATACAGGGCATGCAGCATCCATACTAGAAACACACATGGGTGACATAGATTAAAACATTGAAACAGTGTGGTAGAGTGAGTACCCAATTAAATGCAGTCACATTCTAATGCTCCTCACACTCGGAAGCATACACGAACAACAACCACATACCACAACCACACCAGAGCCACAAGTGGACAAACCATTGGCATCTCAGGAATTCAAATAATGTAGTGGGCAAGCACCCACCTGGAAATGCGCTGTAACACGTTGTGGGCTTGCTGACCAACAAAGAGCGATGAGCAAGATGGGCAGTGCAAAACAAGGCAGGCATTTCTAGGCACCTCCCCATTCCCTCAGGGAACCCACCCTGATGGGCGAAGTAACTCATGTGCATAGAAACAAAATAATAATAATAATAATAATAATAATAATAATAATAATAATAATAATAATAATAATAGCTTACTCCATCAGGGAAGCCACGCTGAGGGACACATATAAACGTTGTACACAATAATAATTAAACACCAACTGTTGTGGATCATAATTACATCCCTCCACGCTCCCTTATGGAACCCACCCTGAGGGGCACGAATGACATTTACAATTGGAGATAGTCCATCTGTTGCAGAAAGACAACATAGATTTTAAGAAATCACAATAGCACTAACCATGAACTTAGATTATGCTAGAGGTATAACAATGCAAATTAGTACCCGGTGCGTGCTGTACACCGGGAAAACTACGTGCGGATTGGCTCTTTTCCGAGCCATACCAAACGGTATTCCCGTGTATGTTATTGCGTCCAGCGCATGCCAGGTACTCTGTTCCCGGCGAGGGGCATGGCAGCCCCTTAGCCAATGAGGAGGCTTGAAACGGGGCAATCCCCGCTCTGAGCCTCCCCATGGCTGGAGGCTTTTCTCCACCCTCCCCCGCAAACTACCACCTTCCCGCCCTCCCAATCCCACTTACCTTCTTTTTTCTTCATTTCTTGGGAGTGAACGTGCTGGAAACACTTCTGTTCTCAGCACATCCGCTCCCGATGTCCGACATGGAAAGGGAAAACAGACTAAGTTTTCCCATTCCCGGCGGCCATTTTTTCACCTTTTTTTAAAAAGAAATCCTGTTTCGAGCGTTTGGAAACAGAAAAAATTGCCATTAGTACCCCGGTCTAACAGGCCGGGGTACTAATGGAAATAAGACCCTCGGCGGTGGGCCAATACCGCTACACTCTGGCCTGTAACTACAGCCCCAGGGGCATTACCTGGGGCGTTATTGGCCCACCGACTCGGGTCTTATTGCCACAGTAACATTCTAACATGAAGCCACACTATGGCACCGCCGCTAAACCCCTTGTGCTAGCCTCATATCACAACTAATACACTAACCTGAAGCGAAGAAAATGACTGCATTAGGAACATGTGGGAGGAAAGTTGTCATTCGGCCCCAAAAATTCAGGACTCTGCAGAGTTCCTGCAGCTAATTCCCACAGCGGGGACACACCTAGACCACGAGCGCAGGACAAAATCCACTGGTGAATAGGCATAACCTGCACTGTATAGACACAGACATCATGACTCCTGGGATCACAGAGAGCTTCATCAGCTGTGAGTTTCTTACAGTGTCTCATGAGGAGGAGGGCCATTGAATCACAGGACAAATCTTGCACATCACAGTCAGGCATCTGCCTTTTGGGATTGTATACTGCTCCCCCGTTCTGTGTGCAGTGCCTCTATGGCCAATTGACACTGATGCACTGGGCACCTTCCATGATGGCCCTTGCCTCCGCTGCCAGTCCAGGACGGATCCCGAGTTCCATTGTTGTGCATACTAGGAGCACGTTGTTCAGGAGATTAGGTGCACATGCCACGCCCAGCGACTTAGCAGTGGCGTCATCAAATTTGTGGAGGGTGTGGGCCCAACAGGAGCTCCACATTACCACACCTAGGGCTTCTTGACACCTCCATTACTGGAGACATGTGGCACTCCAAGCTGCATCACACTCGGTCCACAGTCATCGGTCACTGGCTGTCTGCACACTGTGTTGCTCCTGTCATGGGGCTCTTCCCTCGTGCCCTGCATCACACAGCAAAGACCTGCAGGGATGTGAGAGGTCAATCTTTTGTGCAGCGAACTGGCTGACCAACTTTAAGGGTATCATTGTGTCCTGGGGGCCAAGAGCAACCCTCTCAGCAATGCCATGTCTATGGAGCAGAGGCAAAATCAGCCTCAGAAGACTTCTGGCTGTGGATAGGTGATGGCCCTAGGTATTGGCCTGTTATCTTTGGGGGGAAATTGGCTCCAGGTGATGGTTGCTCCTCACACCACAGGAGCACAGAACATCTCTGAATTGGTTACTGGATGATGGAGAATCCAGATTGTGGTTTCAAGTAAGTCCTGTTTATTCTGATAACCTCAGTGGTACACAGAGAGAGGAGCAACCATCACCTCAGTGGTACACGGAGAGAGGAGACCCACTAGTGCTCACCAGCCGGGCAATCTCCAAATGGTGGCACAGCATTCCAACAGTATACCACACACATTCATGACATCACAGACTCAGCAGAGACAAAGCAGGATCTGATTATCATATATTGCTGTCAGTCACCACCCATAAAGAGCTACACAGTCATAAGGGTGTTAAACAGGCATTTGCAATGACCCCTAACAATAATGAAAGGTGCTGGGAAGTGATCTCCATGACACAGCATTATACTAATCAGCAAGCTGGGCTGAGAGGCCCCCACGAGCGCATCACTCTGGGCAGCTACACAGGTGGTCCATGCCTTTCGCTGGCCTTGTATGAGCATGGTGAGCGATGGATGCAGGAGGATGCTAAGTATATTTTGTGTATTTGTTATGGTTTGGTTGGGGCCACGAGGGAGGTACATGGTGATTTTATATATGTTTTTGTTTTCTGTGTGGTTTGAGGGTTCTCAAGGTTGAACAGTATGCATCAGAGAATAGAAAAGGTGCCCTGAACAGCTAGGTCAAATGTTCCAATAATCCCTTCATGGGTCTGGCATAGTCACCTTATAGCAAAGAGAAAATCCCATATGTGGCTTCTGACATTGTATGTGATGTGCACCCTAAGATGCACAAATACTCACATCATGTGTCTTGCACAGTTACCGTATAGCAAGCTGTGCCCCACATATGTGGCTTCTGACATCATATCTGATGTGCAGCCTCAAATGCCCCAACAACATGCTAAAGAACATTTCCAAATAGATACATATGTGTGGTCATTCAGGTAAACCCTGAGTAAGTTCCGGGTCAGACAATTCTTCTTTTCTTTGGAAAGTCACAATTTTTACCTGAGGGTATCTTCGCTTTAATTTCTGAGAAATGCACTTTTCATTTCTGCTTTTAGTTCGTTTACAATTAATGAATACATGTTACCACAGAAAGCCAAATGAAAAAACAAATCTCCTTACCCCCGACAAACATGCCGACTAAGTTATGTGCATTCAAAAAGCGGTCAGGGCGCCCCTCTGCAAGAAAGAACACGGCATGATAACCTGTTCTGTGGGAATGTACCCACTCAGAGTCTGCAGCCACATGTGCTCACTGATCCCGTCACGAAGGAGGAATAACTATTTGCACATCAGTCATTCTCCCGCCCACTTGAGCAGTCCAGCACCAAAACGCTAAGCAATCCTCCTTTGAACAAGAGTACCAACAGCAACCCCAGACACGTGTTTCGGGCCTAGTCAGGCCTCATCAGTGAGGTGGAGCTGTGCCTATCTGAGCATGGGGTCCACATCTGGAAAACCCCTGGTAACTTACATTGACTAACCCCAAGTTACTTTTACATTCAAAAAGAGGTCAGGGCGCCCCTCTGCAAGAAAGAACACTACCTTGTAAAATGTTGTGTGTGAATGTACCCACTCATAGTCCGCAGCCACATGTTATGTGCATGTATTTTCATGATGCCACCTTTATTGTTTTAATTGCTGCACGATAACAATGCCTCCGAGGGCTCTGCAGAAGCACCAAGATAATAACTGGTAGCCGCTATATGAAATGTGGCACGAGGATAAGAGGTAGCAGTGAGCAGGGAGGGAAAAGCCTGCAAGGAGTGAGGGGAAGGATGGAGGCAGCAGGACTCTTTCTGTAATTGTATGGACTGGGAGAGGTACAGTGATAGAGTTCACAGGAAGGGAGAAAAAACACAACTGAAACCTTCTTCATAGTGGTTCAGGAGATGCTGAAGAGAATATGTGAGAAACAAGATGTATAAAAATGCATTTGGAAATAGTTAATTTCCCAATTGGAATGTACACACAGGCTTCACACCTTCACGTGAAAAAAGTGAGTCAGCAGAGGTTCCCTTCTAATAGATTCATTAACAGAATTTGGATTCTGAGACATTGCTCTATATACTAATATGTATCTATTAATTAAAATTCCTTGTCTGTGATATAATTCCAGAAGAACATAGTTATTAGCAATTCAGGGGATGTCAAAAAAGATATGTCAGGACCTGGATTCAGTTGAATTCTATCAAATGTCTTGTGCATTAACTACATTAAAAGAATACACTGGTGTAAACAAATGTATTTCAACCCCTTGCTTAGTGGATTAGTCGAGCCATATCACTTCTTTCCTGAGAAGCTTCAAAATAATCAGGCAGGACATTTTTAAACATAAAGGGGCAGATTCTTAGAACACAGAAAATAAATGATGTTATCACTGGACAAATACAAGAGTTAAAAAGTGTAATAAAACTAAATCTTACAAAAGGTTTTGCAAAAACTCCCTTTATAACCAAAAACGAAGCAGAACCTACACAGGACCTCAAATATGTGATGACATTTTGTAGAAAAACTTAACCTTCACCAGGCATTGGCAAAAGTAAGCATTTATACGAATTTGATTGAGCCCTAAAGATGAAGGTTGAAAGAATGCAGCACAGGTCCCCTACGGATGTGCGTTTGGAAGAATGCAGCACGAGTTACCTCCGGACAAAGAATGCAGCAAGAGTTGGCTCTGGATGTGCCTTTGAAAGAATGCAGCAAGGGGTGACTATGGATGTGCCTTTCGAAGAATGCAGCAAGCATTACCTACGGGTTTGCCTTTGGAAGAATGCAGCAAGGATTGCCTCCGGATATACCTTTGGAACAATGCAGCAAGGGTTACCTCGGGGTGTGTCTTTGGAAGAAAATGCAAGGGTTGCCTGCAGATGTGCCTTTGGAAAAATTCAGACAGGGTTACTACTGGATGTGCCTTCGGAAGAATGCTGCAAGGCCCGCTTCTGGACGTGCCTTTGGAATATTGAAGCAAGGGTTGCCTCTTGGCGTGCCTTTGGAAGAATACAGCAAGTGTTACCTCTCGGTGTGCCATTGGAAGAAACGGGTCTCAGCTCAATATGTGATAATCAGCACTGGTTTCTGTTTTAGAAAATTATGAATGGTTTATAGCTACATTTACCATATTTCTTAACTATCAGTCTGCCCTGGGACACGGCTGTCTGGATTTTATTTTTTAGGTCAAAATGATATGATAAATTTACCTGACTATTGTTCATGTTAAGCCCTAGGAAGGGATACTCGTCTACTATTGCAACAGGGATATTATACATTTTCCAAATGAACACTGATCTATTTTTCTTAAGTTTTTTGGGGTTAAAATCATCACTTTAGTTTTTTTCCAAATTAATCATTACAACATTTCTTTTTACATATGTTTCAAAGGCAGATTGTACGTTGTGTAAGCCAATAGGTGTTTTAGAAATTAAAACCAGATCATCGACATATAAAAGCCAGGGTATCTTCACTAAGCCTAATTTTGGAAAGTCTGATACCACGTTATTAAGATCTTTACCAATCTCTGCTATAAAAAAGTTAAAAGGAGTTGCTGCTTTATACAGCCCTGTTTTAACCTTATAAGTGTTTTAATTGACTGAGAGAGTAGGCCATCTTGGGTCAGTCGAATTTGGACAGATGTGTGTGTGTGTAGAATTGGGATAAACATGATAGAATATTATTTGGACAATTTGCTTCTTCTAATTTTGCAAATAATACTCTAGAGATACAATGAAAAGCAATTCTAATGTCTATAAGGGTCATATAAACCGGTTGCCCTGCTAGTAAATGTCCACATTTAATTAAAGATAATGGGCCTCATTATGAGTTAGCCGGTCTGGAAAGAATGGTGGCAGTAAACCCGCCGCCACCGTTGTTTCTGGACAGTCTAACTCTGAGTTCTGCCGGCAGGTGGTGTTGCTCCCACCAGGTCTGACCTGGCGGGATTAACGCCACCCGGCTGCAGATGGAAATGGAAACACTGGCACCGGTAATTACGGTCCCAGTGTTTCCACTGTCCCCATTCCCATGGGGAATGGGGATTAACGGAATCTCGCCTCCAGAATTACCGGGTCACCGTGGATTGTAATGCCCCAGTGAGTCCGGCAATCACGGAGGCGGTATTTCACTATGAGTCTGGCGGCAGCCTGCCGGTTTTCCAGCACGGCTACCGCCGGACTCATAATGAGGCCCATAATGTTAGTAGATTTTTCACAGTACCAGGATGAACCCTGTCTGGAAGTTAGCAGTCAAATGCATGGAGTTTACCCAGAGTTTAACATTTCTCAGAATGAGGTGTGCAAAGATTTCACCAGGGACATCCAGTAACGCTATAGGCCGATAATTCTGGGTAAGATCTTTGGCTCCCTTTTCAAATATTTGCATTATTATAGATGCATTCCAAGTAGGAGGCATATGTCTTGTTTGTAATATGTCGTTAAATAACTCAAAAACAATTAGAACCCAGACCTCTGAGTGAGCTTTTAGCATGACATTCGTTAGCCCATCACGCCCAGGGGCTCTCAATGTGCTTTATTTGGTTATACAAATTAGAATGTCATCCTTATCAAAAAAATGTATTTCATTGGAAAACCACAATTTAGGTGCTAAATTCTCTCAGTTATGTCCTTGACCATAGGTTTCATTATAATTTTGAATCCAGGAGTGTTCATGTACAGAATTGGTTTGAAATGGCAGTTGGGTTTTTTTGAATGCATTGTTTAATGTCACCCAAATGTGCCCGCTATTCTTGTTCGCTATAGCTTTCAGCATTATCTTGCCGTCTTTCTGCAATGAATGTGCTCAATATTTTTTCCACCAATTTCGGTATCTAGTCTTAATTTTCTGAATCTCGGGCAGTCTCAAGGTTTTTCTTTAGTCTAGTAGTTGCTCTAATGTCCTTTCTCATCTGTGTTTTTCTCACGTACATTGTGATCGAATAAGTGGTTATGTTTATATAAAGGATATCCTGGTTTGAAAGGTTTGAATTTTGAATATACTCATAGCCGCAACATATTGACCATCTGATTTTACCAAATTTGGGTCTAGTGGCATGTTTTTGGAGGTTAGATGACTGTACAGAAGTTGTAGGTATTTGCTCGTCCACCTGAATCTATTTCGCCGTCCCAAAATTGTTAGTTTATTTGCATAACAGGTGTTAAAATTGTAGGTACCACCTGAATCCAGGTTAGCGATAAAAAATCATGATCACTTTGAGACTGTCGAATTACTTCAAACAGGTTCAGTGCATTGAGCATTTTCCTCTGCACATAAATATAATCAATAATCTAACATGTCTCCACGTTGGTCTAGGTGGTGAGTCGCTCTTTAATGTTCCATTAACCTCTATGAATTGTCTCTCTTTCATTAAGGCTCTCCATTTTGATGTAGCATCTGCCGAGTCTACTTTATTTGATGATAGACATTTGATATTTAAATCTCCTGCTATGATTACTTCAGTGATTTGCGTGTCTGAATTGATCTGATCAAGGAACTGCCCAACACCTTTCAAAAACCAATTATTTGATATTCCGGCGTGGTTCCAACACAAATTTAGTAGTGCAAAAGTCCCAAATTGAGATTTTATTTGGACTAGCTCAATATAGGGATTTGGGGCTGCCCATGCCACTGCAGACAGGCCACTGATAGTTTTCACAGCTACTAAAAGTCCAGAGCAGGGTCTACCAGAGGTGCCTCTAATAGCCAGCAGTAGGGCCAAGGCATGATTAGGCCATACTGGGGGCATCAGAAACCATGTCTCTTGAAGTACAGTAATATAAAACACCTTAAAGTGTCTGTTTTATCATTCAAGATGTGAGAAAACCCTCTTGTGATCCTGCCTGCTAGCCTAAAAAATATTTGCAAAGCATTCGCGGGTTGTTACATATAGTTGTTATTTTTTGCAATTGTCTGTAGACTGATGAACTCTGAGCCAACACTCAAGTGTCCTTTCATTTGGTTAACTACTCTTACTTGGTTTAGGGTCGATTGTGTACATGATTACCCTGTTCTTTAAGGAATTGGGTATGCTTATTATGATTATCTTCACTCATGCATGCAAATCTCAGATTTTGGAGAGTGCTACTCTTCTGTGGTAGTGAGGAGTTCTTCAAAGATTAACTTTTTGGATTTTGCTTATAAGCACAAACTCTATCTGGAGTTTGATGATTAATGTCAAAATCTTGAGACAGTATAAAAACAAGTTGGTACAATTGATTTCTGGCCAAACATAGCGTATTCACAATTACTCCTGATTGGATCCATAACCTCACCACACTCAAATTTGCATCCTTCACAAATTCGACTTGTGTTATATCATAAGTCTGAAGATCTTCAAGCGACTGAATATCACTAAATATATTCAGCATGCTTGCTCTATTGAGAGCGTACTTCTGGAATGGTTCAGGTCTACATTGGAGCATTAGTGAATGACAATTTTCTGTGACTTGGTTACATTTTTTAGATAACTCGTCTTCTGCTGAGGGAATTTACGATCTAATTTATTCGACTTTGAATCAAATTGCAGGGTTTGTATCTTTTTATCTTCACATAGAGTATTGGAAAATAGGGAGTTTGTAATACCACTATTTGGATCATGTAGGGCTACAGTTTGTTTCAGGGTTCATTCAATTTCATTTCTCGGTTGTTCTACGGTTAGGAATTTGGCTGTATTTTTACACTCTTTCAGCGATATTCTTTCAGCATCAATCAGAGTTTTTTGATTACCCTCATTGTTTTCCAAGAGTCTATTTGCGTCACAGATGAAGGGGAATCTCCTTGATTCAATGGTTCTGCAGCTTGTATCATGTAATTTATAGGCTCACTACTTTCATCAGTTTATTGTTGCTCATTGATTATCAGGTTTGATCTAAAGTTTTTAGTTTTTTTGTTGGTTACATTCGTTTTTTTCATGGTCCTAGTATTTGAATAAAATCTCTGTTTTTCTGGAGTTGTCAGTAATTGAATGAATTTTCTGGATCCTACTTTCATTGATTTTGGCCAGGCTTTCTGATTCTTAGGTTTTGCTTCAAATGTATTTGGGCTTTCGTCCTATTTATGAGTTGATCAGCTAAACTAGTACTAATGTCTATCTCCTTATCACTATTCTGTGTCAAGTTGATTTTAGGACATTGGGCCTCCATAGGACCAGTGATTCTGGTGTTATTTATACATTGTTCACTTATTAACGGCAAAGCTAATTTCATTTTTTCAGTACATCTATCAGTTAGTTCAGTAGAGATTTTTGACATGATTTCAGACTGGAAATAAATCTTGTTATCCAGGGTCTCATATAATGTTGCTAATGATAAAAGAGCAGTATTCATCGCGCCCAGTGTAATATCTAGGGCAACACCATTTTCTTGTTTCAAATGTACAGGTCTTCGTGGTGTCGGATAGACATACAAAACTGAAGAACATAAGGAAGAGTCTAAGATCAACATGTGCATAATAGACCATTCAGATAAATGTAAAGGTTGCAGCAGTGGAGAGACATGACACAAATTTGGAAATTGCGTATCAGGTATTAATATTACTTCTGAATCAATTTGGTTCAAATTCGTACTAAGCGAGATTTGAGCATTATTAGGAATTTCTAATGCTTTTTGTTTAAACCCAGTACATTGCAATTTAAAGCAAGACTCAGTTCACCCCTGCCATCTTTAACAGGGATAGGATCTGAGATTAGTTATGTGTTAGCATGAACTTGTACTATAGTCATAGGACCTTGGATTGCTGTCGGGAGACCCATTAATTATATCAGTTAAGGTTTACCTCTCCTGTGGTTTTGGCAACATATATTTTCTTTTTGCTATTTAGTTGTATAAGAGAGATTTTAAGGGGTATAGCGGGAGGAGAAAGGGATGCACACCATTGAGCCCGCGACCAGCGAAGAGCCAACAGAACTTGCAAAAAGAACTTACACAAATGCATGAAAGTTTAATAAGTAACAATAGGGAGTGCAGAGGAGTAGAGTGGAGAGTGACTTGCCCCACCAAAGTGGCCACCAAAGTGGCCACCCAGTGGAACATCATGCTGAGAAATATATCCAGTTTCTCTGTGGGCAATTCTGCCAGAGTGAGAATAGAGAGAAGGGTGTGCTGAATCTGTTTGCATAGGATATAGTCATAATGCTATTTTCTGGTGGTGATATTTGTAGGAGAGAAGGCTTTTCAGAAATCTGACTACTACAGATGGGCTGGCTCGTCAAGGGCAGGGGTCAGTTCAGTTACTTGCCTACCAGCACAAGATGTGGCCAACATTTCCAAAGCCAGATTGGCATCTTGCTAGAACCTGCCAATTGATAAAACTCTGTTATATTATAAGCTGTACAGATGAGCTAATTCAGGTCCAACCAACTTCCAGTCTTGTGTGGGGTCCCCCAAGGTTCCCTCCTCTCCCCAGGTGTCTTCAAACAATACAAGGTACCTTTAGGAACTCTCCTAAATGTCCCTAAGCTGTTCATCAAGCAGTACACTGATGACAATCAGCTGTACAGCAAGGTTAGTGGCCCCAAGGACAATGCTTGTCACTGTGAATGCCTGGCTACAATCCAAACATGGATATAAAACACTTATCTCAAACTGAAGCCCATCAAGACCGAATTCAACCTCATCGGTTCCCCCACCAAAGAACAACCCATGCAAGGATGACCGTACAACGTGACCCTACAAGGTGTCCCCCCACAGCTGTCAAACTCAGACAAATCCCTGGGCTTTATTGATGACCATATCCTTTCCTTGGCCCAGTACATGGCCTAAAAGGCACAAACCGCATGGCTGAAAATCTCCAAACTACAAAACATCAAACCCTTCACCCCCCTTATGATGTCTGCACAGTGGTCCAAGCACTTGTGAGCTCACTCATTGACGGGTGAAATGCCCTCCTTACTAGGTTTCCAGCTATGCACCTAGCCCCCATCCAGGCAGCCCAACATGCCATAGCCTGCCTCAAAACAGGTGCCCTCAAATTCAACAGAGTCAAGGTGATCTACAGCAAAGTGGAGGAAGGAATATGTTTCTGATTGGCTCTTTGTGTTAAACTTTCTTCCTGTTATTGAACTATTAATAGGTTTGGCACATTTGATGGTTTGCCCATTCCCGTAGGACCTGTTGTAGGCATTGTGAACACAAACTGCCTGCTTGTGGTCCTTTTGAAATCATGCAAAAAGACACCAATATTTCTTCTGCAGCTTTTCTCCTCTTTTAGACCCATCAGAGTCCAAAGTAAAGCAGCTGCAATCCATAGTAAGACAACAGTGTGTTGTCTAATTGCTGTAATCTGATTGGCTGACAAGTTTTCAATCACTACCAGGGCAATTTACCAATATCTGAAAGGAGCTCACCTGGCACTCTCGTCTTGCAGAGTAAATCAAATTGACAGTCTCTCCGCTAGCAGTAATATCCAGTGGCAAGATTGTAGATGATTTGTTAGCCACTGGCTGTAACTTGTGTATCAAATGCCGTAATCTCTCTCTCTATCTCTCTTCTCTCTCTCCCTGTCCATCAACGACACACAATCTCATCGCTCTTTTTCCCCCTGTCTCACTGTTTAGCTCTGCCTCTTTCTCGGTGGGTGAGAGTCACATTGGCAGGTGCACATTTGTGAGAGTCACTGCAGATATTTCTGACAGCAGCACGACCAGAGGAGAAACACAGATATCTTGAAGGAGGGGAGGGAGGTTGTGGTGTGCCATGGTTAAAAGTGAAATGTGAAAGGGGAATGTGAGCAGCAGCGGTGATTGCAGTGGCAGAGGAATGCCTAGAAACAGAGACCGACTTGGTATTTTCAGACATATATTGTCATAGGGTGGCAGATATTTCACCATCACACTGAGGGCAGACTGCATGGGGATGTTAAGGAGGACACAAATAGACTAACCTATGCATATAGCACTTACCTCCTCTGTCATCTCTCTAAAGCTCCAGAATCTTCCCAGAGTCTAGCACAAGTTCACATATCTAGCATCTGGCCAAGGGCCCCTGAAACCCCACTCACAGATCAATCTTATTATCCTCACATGTTTTTGAGCCTAAAGATGTTTTTCCATCACACGGTCTATTTTACAATATCTACAAGTGATGAAACTTACATGTCTACTAAATTCATTCAGTGGTTTCTTAGTACGGTGGGAATAGACTTCGGCCCCACAAATTACCATGTAATGAAACGTATCATGGACATATCTATGAAATGTGCATGTCTTGTGCACGTGATTGCATGTTACCTGTTGTGCATGTGATTTACCTGTAAAGTATTGAAGAGCCCCAACTCTAGATCCTCAACAGGAGCTGTCCTGAAAAACAGGAATCACAGGGCACACCCTGCACATAAGCCTTACACAAGGGTGGGCATTTTATACCAAAGGGCCTTTGATGCTATCAGTATGAGAAGTGGGCAGGGTTAGTCTAGCCAGAGGGAGCTCAGCATAAGTGGGGAAGGGTTCCACCATCTTTCCTTCTCTGAACCTCGCTTTCCTTCCTGTCTCCACCATCTCCGTCAGCACAAAGCACTGTAGCTATGAGGCAAGCAGGCAAATCCCACTTGTCACAAGAACAGATATTGGACCCCTTAAATAAGGAGCACATTTGTCCAATCCCCTGCCGGTGTTTTCAGATAAAAATAGGGGTATCCCACTCCTTCTTTTATTCACCTTTGGACAACCCATGACTTAAGGAAGAATTAATTTTGACCTCTTTTGGGAGCATTGATATTTCCAAAGATCTAAGCCATAAAGGGGAAGATGGAAAATTCCAAAACAGTGGCAGGCTCTGCCCCCTACCCACTCCAAGGGCACATTGGATGTGACTCTTACTGAGGACCAGGAGCTGCTGACTCTGCACCAAACCTTCATAGGATGGGAGAGAAGGACCTGGATAGACTGACCCTGTCCTAGAGCCCCTGCAGTGGGTCTCACACAAACTGGTGGGATAGATCAGGCAGGAACCCTGTTCTACCACTTCAAACCAGTTGAATCACATTTGAACTGTGCTCACCACACTCAAACCAGTGAAACACACCGGTGCTGCTTTTGATATTCAGCGAACCTTTGAGCGACCACTGCTTTACACCAACCAAACCGGCTCTCTGCCACATCAAGCCGCATGGAGTACATTGCCTGTTTCGCTCGAAATACCTGCTTGCCACTGTAGCCAAATCGAACCGATTTTCTTCAAAACCCGCATCTGATCACGAAGGTCACTGCATTGAACCGAAAGACCACGACTCGAACCATTGGAGCATCGCATCACTCGCTAAAACAAACCTGTGGTTACCAGTGTCTCAAACCGACTTGACCACAGATCCGATCCTGGTGAGTCATGCAAACAGCACGACCGGAATGTCGCACTAGAGCCGCAATAAGCTCTCACTTCGAACCAAATAGATGCCAGCTCGCTACTCGACTCAGCATGACCCACGGCACCGGAGCCTGGTTTGCATCGAGGTACAGATCTGAACCTGGATTTACACTGTTTAACCTTCAAACACTGTATTAAGGTACTTTCAAAATTAACCTGTTTCCCTGGTCCACCTTTTGGGGCCTTGGAGACTGGCTAAGAACCATGTGCACCATTTTCCACTGAAAGACATATTCTTTTGAATTCCTATTGCATTTCTTGCCTATTTTTCCTCCCAGCTGAAATTCCAGAGTGTTGCACCAGTACATTTTGCATTTATGTCTTTTTTTGACAGGGGTCAGTTTTTATAGTGTTTTTATAGTTATTTGTAAATTGGTGTGTTTAATTAAATGATGTGTATTGTTATAGAAACTCGATTGGACATTTCATTTATTTTGAACTCTTGTACTTTGCTATTTGGGTTGCTAATGGATCACGTTAACACCCCTTCGGAGAGTCCATCCATTGGTCAATGTTACCAGAAAAGGTGAAGGAGATAGATCTCTTGGCTGTGCCTGTTTTACCTTTATGATTGGGACCATGGTTATTAGTTTGTAGAAGTGTCGGGGATGAGTAAGCAGGTTAGCCACTACTCATCATTATACTCCGGCAGTGAAGAAGTAATCTCAACACAAGTCACATGTAATGTTTATTTCATGTCTATTGTCATCTATGTTCAGACCACAGTTCGCCAAAGGGCCACAAACCCAAACGTGCTTCAAAGTCATAACAGTAAGGCACTATACACATATGAAGTAACATAACAACACTTTGAGCACTTGTACACAGCATCATTATCTCTTCACAATCCAAACATCTCTAGACGCCTCCCCTCATCTCTTCACAACGTCCATAATTCTCCAACGACCCAGGAACATTGCTAGGCCACTGCCACAGCATCTCTCCACAACTCGAGCCTCTCTCCACAGCCTCTACGTTTTCCTCGGTCGGAGCACTTGACCCAAACCCAACATGACCACAGCGCCATTACCTATCCACAGCCTAACCAATTTGCCATAAGAACATTCCCTTAAGGTTCCGCCTCTCCCTCCAGTGCACACAATCACATATTCATCCTCCCAGTGCCTTCCCACAGCCCCATATCTCTCCACATCCACTTGTTTCTCCAAACACCCAGCATCTTTCTGCAGTCCCAGGACACCCAAGTCCTCCCCAGAGCCCCCTCATCTCCACAAAGCACAACCATGTCAGTTCCTATAAATGTGATTCTTGTACAAGAAAATTAACTCCTACTGATAGTAGAAACATACACACTGACATCAAGAGAGTCTTCTAACTACCGAATCATGTACTCGGGCAGCAAGAGAGGGACCTCTCATTGAACATTGAATCAAACTAAACACAGCGATAGCAAATGAGGGTCTTCTTGTTGGCCATAAAAACAGACAGTGGAAAGAAAGGGGCCCTTAACTGAACACAGAGACAGCAATGCTGGTGTGCAACGCAGCACACAAGGTGTAGATGATCTTGAATATGAGTTCAAGGGCCAAGGGCATGGCTGCCTCCATACCGGGTTCCAGCTCTGGGTTTCTTCAATGAAGAATTACCGGGCCATTCCAACCTTGGGGGACCCGGTAATTCCTCCTTGAAAAAACCCATCCCCTTTCCCATTTGAGCCCCCATAGGGCTCAATGGGAATGGGGAGGGAGCTAATAACGGGCCCATTAATAATGGGCCCGTTATTAGCTCCCTGGTCACTTTGCGGGACCCGTTAAGGACGTCTGGTCTGACCAGACATTCTGAGCGGGTCCCGCAAGGGAACCTCGTAATAGGGCATCCCGTACTGAACGGTGCCGGTCCCGTACCGGCACTGTTCATTACAGGACCACCAGAGTCGTAATGAGGCCCCAAGTGTCTCTTACATGCCCTCACTGACAGCACTTTTTCAAGGTAATACATAGTGACAGAGACAGGCACAGTACTCAATTTGGCTACTTCTTGCCTGAGGCGTACATGTATTACCTTTGTTAGGATGCTTAGTGTAGGCATTAGTGTATATTTTATTTCTGGCTTGTGGGAGTTTTAGCTCACTGCCAGTACTCAAATACGTTTGAATGGAATACATGGCAGATAAGGTGATAAGCTAGCACTGTAAGTCAGTTGCTGGTGTTTAAAGGGAGCACAGAGTAATATAAAAGATGGGTTGTTGTGTTTTTACTAGTGTTGACCCGCCATTTTCGAGTCAAAGCATGGATCAGGTGTATTTACAAAAGTAATGTTTTAGAGGTGCAGGCTGTGCACAGCTGTAAAATGTCTTATGAACCTTTTACCGGATGAGATGCGAGATGCAAAACATCTCCTTGTGCTTCCATCTCCTAGAAGCATGTGACTTGTGGCTCAATGCCTGCGCAGATAAAGAGTTCTCACTATAGTTTGAGATGGGGTGGCATGTGAAGACTGGAAAGTGTCAGTAGGTAGAATTGTTCTGACCCTAAATATATATATTTAATAGCTGTTGCCCGCGGCTTCGCTCGCATGGATTTTGGGATTTGGTACCATTGTTTTGAAAAATTAATCTGTACGAAATATAATTTACAGGTTGATGTCTTAACATAATAAGCAATGTTTATTGCAGAGGTTAGTCAGGGTACAGTGGCTACACAATAAAGATAGGTGTTCCACTGATGTGCATCCGGAAATGTTTTCGGGTTGTAATTACAAATAGACAATGAGACAGACAAAAAGATTAAAATGATTTATTTGGCATCTGCAACCTACAAAAAAATCTATTTGAGTACTTTTTTGTAAACTACATTTGTGGTTCTCCCTTCAGGTGCTAGGATTACCAGAGAGTTAGGTGAGCTCACACTGGAACAGGCCGCATAGAACTGCCCATGAGAGAAGAAGTCTTACCGTAGGTCAATCCCTGCTACCTTTAAAGTCTGCCCCTGAGATTTATTGATGGTCATGGCAAAAGAAACCTCTAAGGGGAACTGAAGTCTTTTGAATTCAAATATATTTTCTGAAGTGATAAGAGGTATTCGAGGTATGAACATGGACTCCTCCTGGCCAGAACCGGTTAGCACCGTAGCCTCAATCACATTTTTGTGGAGAGCTTTCACTTGCAATCTGTGTTATTACAGAACTAAGGTGAGTTGAGGTTCCGGAATAAAATCACTGGTGCTCCCACTTTGATAAAAAGTTTGTGTTCAGGAGGACCTTGAGGGTTTAAAGTGTTCAAGAACTCAACAGGGTAATGGACTGCGTTATCACTTTGAACCACTGAGTTTACAGATTTGTACTCCATTTGGACTCCTCCAAAAGAATCAATAAGTATCCTATTGATTACGACAGCCATGCTGTTCTTTGGAGTTAAAATGGAACGCTGAAATAACCATTCTGTAGATTTCGCCATTCGTTTTTTTGTGTCAGGGTACATTTTGGAACTGAAATCTGCTAGGGATTTGACGACTGTGCATATGTCGGAAGGGATGAACATTTTGCTATCAAATATGGGATACTCTCTGGTACCAATTTTAAGAAGCAGTTCAGAGGACTGACCTGCAGACACATCATGGTGCAAATTCCACCTCCCATAACTGGATTTGGAACATGGAAAATCATGTGTTTCTCTATTTTTGAAGAGGAATCTAAATACCAATGTCCACTCCTGTAACATCTTAGGTTTTTGATATATAGGCATCCTCATAAAATAATTCACCACTTTTCACCCCCTTAGGGATGGCATTTTCAAAAATCCTTCCTTCTGTGTTGGGTGCCTACATCATGAAAACAATGTACCTTCCACATTTCATGTTCCTAGATTAAACGGTTTTAGCTGGGCGTTGATGAGTCAGTCAGTCACCCCTCCCCACTTTCAGAAACATCAACCTTTATGCACCCTTTATGCAAGAGTGTGTTGCTTGTAAATGTTGACAGATCTGCCTTTCCAAATCTACAAATGTGTTAATGCCTGTTATTTGTCTGTCTGTGCCTCTATCCCTCAGGATCTGAACTCAAATGCTACTGAAGATGAAAACGTGTACACGGTAAGAGATCCACATGGAACATTTGTAATAAATGAAGGAAATCTTGGATATATGTTCTGCTGAAATGTCAATGTAATAGCCAGCATGGGTGAAACCTTGGCTTTTACAGAATGGTGTACCACTCCTGGAAAAAACACCATGGACCATACACACAGACCTCTGAGTCTGATTATAGAGAGCAGATGAACCACACAGCTCTCTTGGACTAAAACTATCACCATTGAAATTCTGATCAGGTCTGTGCCCTTATTCTTCTCATTCTATTCATGCAGTAACACTGTATACAACTATAGCACATAAGTAAAAACACGTGAATCATAGATCCAGTGCAGATGTAGGTCAACCCATCATTCATCAAATAGGCTCACCAGGGGAGAATGGCCAACTTCATGTCTACATCCACGTGATCACCCGTGGAGTATCCCACAGATCAGTCTGATTGCTGATTTTCTTCAAGAGGTACATGGCTGCACTAGCGCTCTTACACAGCAGCCACAAGGTTGAATACCACACCGTATTGAATGCAAGAAGGTAACAAAGGTCAATACAGTTTACCTATTACCTCTGAGATTTTACGGAGTAAATATCCACAAAGCAGCTCTGTCTGAAGAGTTCTAATAATGCAATCCTAATTTTAGGTCCAGTCGACGGCATCCCTCTGACTTTTAACCCACCCAAATGGGCTAGTCAAAAATACCACACATACTAACAAGTGTATTCTATTGAAACTTCTGCCCACTGCCAACTATTGTTCTCGGGTGGTATTGACCTCTTGTTATAAACCACCCAAATCATTGTGCCAATTCCTTGAGTTCTCTTATCCGTACTATGTAGACCACAACTATGCTGCCTGAATTCTCATTGGTGTAAACTGGTCAGAACACAAATTCTGCCTGTACAATAAAGATACTACAGTAATGGTTTGAGTTCAAGTCTCTTTGCCAGGCCCACAAAACCTTCACAGAGTAGAAGCCAACTGGGAGCCGAAGGTCTGCCTCCAAAATTGTGTTGGCCACATCCAGAATAAGAACACATTGTTTTGTTGGTCGTTCCTTTCACACAAAAAATGCTTGTTCTTCTAGAACTTTACCGACTTATCCTTTTGATTTGAAATGGATTGTGTCAGGTTCAGAAGAATTTTGAAGAAGCACCTAATACATCCAGCCTATATGGAATAGGACACTTCTTGTTTACCACATCACTCTTGACCAGTCTCTGATCCTATCCCCAGACACTCCCTACTACCTGACAACAAAATATTTGCAGGTTTGGCAGATACCAGCCAAGACATGCATCACATAACAAAAACCCCAAAGTAAATATATTTAAACAAATAACACCTGCTCTTTGTAGGCTCATTGTAAATGTAATTTAAGAAATACCCCTGAAGGGAAGACAATGAAGCACTGCATCTGTTATTACATGATACCAATCACAAACTTCAACTATGGGGTAGTTCAGAGGTGGGTTTAGTGATGCTGAACTTTAACAACCTGACATTGTGCCTCATTCTAAGTCAGCTGGTGTAGTAAAGAAAGTGCCGTTATTCATGGATACTGGCCTTTTTACTGCACAGGCTGACTACGGGTTTGACGGTGGGGCACCTGGGTTACATCTAGCTAAAGGCAAAAAAAACCTCAATACCGGCACTGGCATTGCCAGTGCTGGTAATGATGGCACATCCCCTCATGGAGTCCTTTGGGACTCCATGAATGGGGATTTACACTGTCACTCCTGCACCTGTAATCCGGCAGCAATGCCGCTGGACCAGGTGCTGGAAATGGTAACTACATTTGCTGGTATCCTGGCGGCTTTACCACCAAGATACCTGCAAAGGTGGAATCAGGCCCATTGTACTTCCTGTGGGTTTTGCCTACTACAAACCGTGAGGATGCTCCAACAAAGCAGCCAGAGCAAAATGTCCAAAACGACAGGGTTGGCATCTGATGAAGGAAGGTTAACTAGAACAACTGTTAAGAACTTGGTCATATAGTTCCCTGACTTAGGAAACAGGTGTGTTCATATGCTTGTGAATGCTGTCACCAACCCTTACCCCACTTAGAGGCAGAATTACTGAAGTGGAAACCCTGAAGATGCCCCCTGAGGTGGAAATATATTAAATGATTTGAGCATATTCTACTAGAGGTGCAGCTCCCCAAAAGGCCTGTTTTGGCACTCTAATTTCAACATAAAATTGCTCTTAACTGAAAAGGTATAGAAGGCAATGCCATAAATTGAATCTATTTTGAATCGCATAATCCCTGCATTATATTCAAGGGAATCATTGAAACCTATATTGCATTATGACTCTGCCAACTTAATGGCTCTGCATAACAACCAAGTTTCCTTCCTCCGACCCCGATGAGCCATCAAAAGAGGCAAAAGAGTTGTGTTTGGTTAAAATACCACCCCCACTCTACTTAAATTACAAAACAACTCAACAATTCTCACACTCTTGTCATTCTACTACAACACCCACTCCTTCTTTTCTGTCCTTCACCTCCTACGCAACTTGCTCCCACCTGTCACTCTGAGTGTTCTTATGGGGAACCTTATTCTCTCCGAAATTTCTAATGCCAATCAACTCAAACCAGAATCTCCCGTTTTCGGCATCCCCATCTATTCCTTTCGTACCCTCCTCGCAAACACTAAAGGTGGCTTTCTGGATATTGTCTTTCTCTCATCCAGGCTCACAAAAATAGTACCTCACTATTGAACACTCAGCATCCGACCACTCTCTCCATCACTTTGATAACACAGCTCATCCTCTTTTTCACTAACCCATCCACTCCACATAAAACATCAGTTCAAACCAACCTCCATGAAAAGACCCCTATCTGTTTCAATTGCAATCATCTTTCCTTCCTCTATTCTCTGCTCAAATAATATCTACCAACCAGACAATCAATGACTTCAACTCAGCTTTCAGGACCCCTTTTCAAAAATTGCTACCCTTCCATCACGTTTACCCTTCCTCTCCTAATCTCCAGCCATGGATTACTCCTGAAATCAGTGTACTCAAGACAGGCATGTGCTTCCACATTTGCTGCTGGCATAAATCTCTTCCCTCCCACTCCTCTCTGTAATCTCACCGCTGCCCTTAATAGTACCAAGGCCCTCCATTTTGGCAATCCCATCTCTTCCCCCACTCATATCTCCTGAGGTTATCCTTTTACCTCTCAACTATTTTGACGCCCCCTCCCTCCAACTCAACTTCTATATCAGCAAATTACTAAGCCCTTTCCTTTTCCTGCAAAATCTCAAAGATTTGTGAAAACCATCACTTCTCTCCTTCCCTTTCCTTGTCTCATCCTCCTGCCATCCCTCCAATAGCATGCCTTTATAAAATCAAACCTGCCTTACCTACTGAACCTTTGCCTATGCCCTACACAATCACTGAGCCCTGTGCTCGGGATTAACTCTTTAAAGCTCAAGTCATCAAAGATTGTTCATACCACTCACCCCTCTTCAAAATCTCGCTTTTCTCAGGTATCTTCCGTACATGCTACAAAATGTCAACTTTTCTAGCTTCCCGATGCCCTCAACTAACCCAGACATTCTTGTTAGCTATAGTCCTGTCTCCTCCCGCACTACTGCAAAATCCTTGAACAGGAGAAGATTGTGTCTGTGATCACTTTTTTAAAAAAGCCCCTCATCATAACAAAGATCAGGGATCGTCTCTCGGGAATCACAACTCCTTTGAGGCCCTATGCGGGTGCGCACTGTTGAGGCATTCTTTTGGGGACACTTGTGCATAAACATAATGCGCAGCGCGAAGCACTGACTTGAAGCCTGTTTTACATGTTCTTCCTGCCGGACTGGGGACACGTTACGCTACTCGTAACAGCTGAGAGGATGATGATTAGGATCTGGACGGCAGGGATTATCAGGTGTTGCATATAATGGCAGTGGGCCCAAGGGTAAAGAAGGCACTGGAAAAATGAGAGCGGAATAAGGGCTTAGCTGGAAGCACATTAACCCATTTATTGTTGTGAACTGGTGGGTGCACAAACTCTAGCAAGGAGCTCTCCACTATTCGTCAGTAAGACCCTGCCTGAGCCTCAAGGCATGTGGTGTTTATTCGATCAAGCGGAGGGTATTGACAAAAACAGGGTGGCATATCGCCACCATGCAGGCAGGATATTCCGGCAGGGGTCCCCTTCCTGGGCACACCAGTCTGGGTGCCTGTGGTTATAGATGCTATTTCCCCGGAGAAGATCAGTGCCTTGTTGCTTAAATGCTTGGCTGGCGCGTAAAAAACATTTCTTCCTCCGTGAGATGATAGAAGATTTCAATTTAGATCACCTATGACTTAGTACACCAGGGGTATTCTGCGATTGCAGAAAATCATCCCAATGGACGGGATGGCGTGGGTGGCAATTATTTTTAGAGATATTTTAAAAATGACTTAAAAAAGGCTACTTGTATCAACTGCTCTGAACTATTACACGTAAAGTGTTTGCACAACAGATCCTCCTCTGTAGATTGATTACTAGTATACCATCCGCCGGATGCCGATAACTAGTTCCACAGGCTGCTGGCAGATGCTGTGGCACAAGTGATTCCTTTTTGCTCTTGACTGATTGTGCTGGCTGATTTTAATTTCTGGGCTGAGGATGTTGAAAGCCGTCGGGTTCAGGTCTTTTTGAAGTCCCGCTCTATGCTAGGGTTAAATCAGTTGGTGGTTGGGCCTACTCATAAAGCTGGCCACACCCTGGGTTGTATTTTTGATAACTGTAAATGGGTGGTGGTGGCCCCACCAACCTGTTCTATCGTCCAATCATGCTGGTGTCTTTTTTATGGTGATAATGTATTCCCACCGCCCGATAGAGTAGGAGGTGGGAGTAGTGTATGAGTTTAATAATTGGGATAATATGAACTCGGATAATTTAATACCCTTTTTTGAGCATCTAAACTCTGTCACTTTCCCAGTAGAACCCGATGTTTTATTAGAGACGTTTTACGGCACGCTCAGCTCACTAAGGCCGTGAAGAGTTTTGCACCTGCGTCCTTAAAGAAAAGTAGTATAAGGGGAAAAAGAAGGAGTGGTTCCCCAATACTTTGAGCTGCAAAAAAACATAAAGTAAGAGCACCAGAGAGGGCCTTGTGTGTACATTTGAATGGAAAGGCAAAAGGGGATAACAAACGCTCCCTTTATAAATAAAATAAAATGGTCATTAGGGCTATGCAGCACTATTGTTTGGCTCGAATCTGTTTGAGTTTGAACATGCCCAGGACATTTTTACAGTCCTGGAAGAACTGCTTGACCCTGTGGCTTTTGAAAAAGCCTTGACATCTTCTCAGCAGTTCTGTGAGGAAACAAGTGATTTCTTCATGGACAAAATCAGATATGGGGCCCCCACTCTCTGATCATCTTGACGTGATCCCAGACCTTCCAGTGGTTGGTGACTTGATCACGACATTCACTCAGATTAATCAAGTATACCTGCTGGATATGATGGGGATACGCCACCCTTCGGGATTGATTTATGACTCCTGCCCGGGGGGGTATTCTAAAATCTGCTATGGGTTGATCACAGAAGAGCTTTGCCAGATCATAACAGCTCCTTTGACTCTGGTATAGTATTGCCTTCTTTGAAGAAGACAGCATTGATCCTTTGTTTGAAGACACACACTCTTGACCCCTCCTGCTGCACAAATTATAAGCCTATTTCGTTACTTCCCTATATCAGCAAGCTAATGGAAAGGCTAGCAGCAGAGCAACTACAGACCCATGTGGAAACACAGGGGTGGCTTGATGCTTCACAAGCAGGCTTTAGACTGGGTTGCAGCACTGAGTCAGTGCTGGTGGCAGCAGTGGACGATTTGAGATGGGCAGTCGACCGCGCAGGTGCTGGGATTTTAATATTATTGGATCTTTCAGCTGACCTTGACACGGTCATCCATGCCATTCTCTTGTCCAGAATGAACAGCTACGGGATAAGAGATAGTACCCTTCAGTGGCTCTCCTATGTCTTATCAGATGGATCTCAGGTGCTGGTATGTGCTTCCTTTGAATCGGGTTCAAAACCAGTGTCTTGTGGAGTGCAGCAGGGTTCTTCCCTCAGCCCCCTGATGTGCAATCCTCATATGAGACCCTTGGTACACCTTGCAAGGTCTGCAGTGTCTGATTTTACATCTACACAGATTATTGTCCAAGTAGGTGAGGATGATGACCTCCTTAGAAGCAGGGTGAAACTGTGCGTGGAGCACGTTAGTACATGGATGCAACAAGACAGGCTTACATTTAATATCCAGAAAAAAGAGATATTAAACTGCCCTGTTCTATGGACAGTATCAGGCCTGGCAACTTGGGGGGCCACGAGGCTACAGTATAGATGTCCCATTTTTGGCCCTAATCTCTCAGGAGTTGCCCCTCACCACTCCCAAAAACTAAGAACGTGGGATTCTGGCTCAATTCCTCCTTATCTTTGGAGATTCAGACATCTCAAATATCTAGTGCTTGTTCTTTCCATCTGCAGACTTCTTTAAAATGTCTAATTCAGATAGTGAATGCCTTCATGTCTAGCAGGCTTGACGTCTGTAATTATATTTAGGAATGCCTAAGATAGCAGTAGGCAGACTGCAAAGAATACATAATGCAGCTGCTAGTGTGCTGTTGCAGTCTGGACGGAGAGAGCATATCTCTCCGGTTCTGCAAGCTCTTCTGGGACTCCCGGTGGATAAACGGATAATGTTTAAGATGGATTGCCTCTTACATCTCTGATCGATCCTTCTCCATCTCTTGGAACTTACTCCTTTCTAAGATCATCCCCTACCAGAAGGAGTCTCTCGGGGGACATTGTTGCCCCCTTCTCTTTACCCTCTGTGACTCATTCTTAGACAAACTCATGTCTTCCTTCCGCTTCTCATTTAATCTCTTTGCAGATGATACCCAAATCGTCTTCTCCTTCTCGGTCCTCACCCCTGAACTCTTTCTATCTCTCCACACTGCCTCATGCTGGTTAGCTTTGTATGTGCAGATGTCCCCTTTTCAAATTCTTTCTAATAGTCTTTAACTCGATTCACAGACTAACACTTTTCTATGCTAGATTTCTTCCTTCTCCTCTAGTCCAACCTTTTGCTCCAGCAACACTCTCGGCCTTGCAATTCCTTTCCCACCCTGTTCTACTTCGCAATTCCGTTCCTTCAATCTGCTTGCTACTGAAACTCCCTGACCCCTTACAGCAGAAACACCACCAGCATGCAGGCCTTCAATATAGCACTTAAGGGGCCTCATTCCAACCCAGGCATTAAGGGGTTTACGGCGCCGTAAACGGCGCAGACCCTTAACGCATGATTACAAGGTCCCTTAGCGCCATGGTGAGTTTAACGCCTGCTTTTTGCAGGCGTTAAAATCCATGGCACTAAGGGACCTTGGAGATAATTACGGCACCGTAATTTACGGTGGCGTAATTATCTCCTTCCCCACTCCCATTATGCCCTATGGGGCAAAAATGGGAATGGGGACGGGTAAATGGGAAATGGGGATTTACTGCCCCACTCACCTTGGAATGGGGCGGTAAATCCGCCAACCACCATGGCGTAAACATAGTTTACGCCATGGCGGTAAAGGTACGACCCAGGCGGTAACTTACCGCCTGGGTCGTAATGAGGCCTAAGGTCCCTTGCTTCTCTTGGAAAATGTGATCTTCTTCTCCATACTCATTTTCCTCCCATCCTTACTGTTCATCTCCCATGCCACTGAACAGTTCTCCCTCCCCCTAGTCTGTTGTCAGTCATCTCCCTAGTCTATGCCCCCTCCCCTACTGATCATTCATATTTTTCTTTCATATCGTTCTGTAAGGTACCTGGCCCCAGGACTTCTCTGTGTACAGTAAGCATCTTAAATAAGTTGTTTCTGGAAGGGGCACATTGTTCTTCTGAACAAATAAATATAATAAAAGGACAATATCTTGCAGTGGAAGAGGTCAAATTAGTAACCGTATCAACCAAAGTGCCTGGAACAGACGAAAGGAAGCAATTATTTGGGTTGTTCAATGTGTCCCTAAGGGATCCGTATTCAGTATTTGCCATTACCTCATAAGAACCACAGCATTAGGACTTTACTGCTGTGACAACATCGAAAAACATGCAGATCTGCAGGTCAGGTTTTACCACAATCATAAATATCAATTGTCATCCCTGTTAGCGGGCTGGTATGGATATGGTACAGCCTACCATGTACTACTGTACCATGTAGAATAATGCACAGAATGAGATGCGGGGTTCAGAATGTGGACATAAGTGTCCATATTGGTGTACGTTGGGTAATTTCTGTGAAATGCTCTATCTGCTAATCACTGTACAACTGCAAACCTCTATGAGCTTGACAGTTAAATGTATGTTCTTTCACTTCCAGGAATTGGAGTATTCTGACCGAAACCTGTACAACCGCCTGCAAAAGTGACAAGATGGGGAAAGTGCCTGACTGACAGACCGAACAACGTAGATAACAACGGATCATGATCTCTTCAAAGCATCATTATTGCTTCTCCATTTTCTAATCCAATGGACATTATGCGTCGAGTTAAATAAATGGTCCATCTCATGCTAACAGTGCTGCCGTTACAAATGATACCACCTAGACTATGGAATATATGATACCGATAACGCAGTATCTATCTTTTATCCAATCAATTACATCACCCCAGCTGAAAATGCTGCATTTAGCTTTATTATAAATAATTGCAATGCTCTGGGCTGCTAATGCTACAAATATACATAATTGATCCAGTTCTAATACTCGAACTTCCCCCTGCGTTGTGGAAGGCACTGCTATTGAATAGCTTTCAGTGTTGAATGTTGACAATTATTGCACCGGCAGCCCCGGTTAGTATTTCTTAACTGTCCTCTGTGAGGCCAATACAAATATTTGCTTTCAAACTATAGCTTGGGTGTGACAGTTTTGAGGTGTCTGTGTACACTTTTTGACAATAAGAGTTGATCCTACAATGCATGCTTTTCGAAGGCCCCCTTTTGGTAGCAGGAGAGTTCCCCAGATAAGAAGCGTGTGTGTTCATTTTATGTCAGTTGATGTTGGAGATCAAGTCACAAAGGTTGTCTGATGCATACCCCTAAACTGGGCCGTGCTGGCAGGTTGCCACCTGTTACAGACTGAAAGTCTTGTTTCGACTGGCAGCTATTCCTCTGTGAACGATGGAAGGGCCGGCTTGGGTTGACAGCTAGTTATCAGCTACATACCCAAATACCAGGCTGGGCTGGAAGTATGGCATCTCTTAATGAGTGAATGGCCGGCCCAACCTAGCAACTAATCGTCTATAGCAGAGGTTGGACTCAGAAGGTCCCCAGCTGGTAATCTGTTACAGTTCGAGAGTCGGGATGGCCAGAATTGGTCATCATTAACAGACTCCTAGGATGGGACCTGTCCAGAACTAATGACCTCGTGCCTCCCCAGTTGCAGACTGAGCTGCAACTGATTGCATGCAACAGACCCATTGAGCAGGCCTGCAGCTTCTCTTTCTTCAGGTTTCTGGCCCTTGTCACTCATCAGCCTAAGTACCAAACATCTCAAGGTCTTCATACACACCAAGTTTTGATAATTGGTATGTCTTTGGATAATGCAAGCTAAGGTATGACTTTGGTCACTTTGCACATGAAGAAAATGGCATTATTCTTCAGACAGTATAAACACCACATCAGTGAATGATACAAGAAAAGAGAATAAAAATAGGGTAGATTATGGAGAAAGTTAAAAAAAAGGAAAAACACAAAATGTTAGACCATCTTGACAGCACAATGTCATTATAACAAAGGTATAGCAGCATATGCACTACAGATGGGTAGCTGAAGAGAAGAGATATACTCCACCTAGCGTGTAGGAGCCACCTCTGGAATACAAGCAAAGCTCGAACTGACTATGATGTCAGTAAGAAAATTAGACGAAATTCACATTTGCTTCAATTACATATCTACAATTTTAGATTGTTTATGGTCTATCAATGTCCCTTTCTCACTCCCTGCAACACCTCAGGGACCAGCAGCCCAAAAGATACCTGCAGGTGGCATAAGGGATCCAACCAGTGGCAGAGCCAGGTTTTGGTGCAAAGGGACGGGATGGACTGCTCAGGGAGTGCTGCCACAGCTGCGCCCCATACAGCGTGCCAGTGGGGTCAAAGAGGTGTTGGGGTTGGGCTGGGTGTCACTTCCATTTACTTAATGTTGCGAGTATAACTAGGAACTGTTGATGCTTAATGGCCAAGGGGAAACTGGCAGGGTTTTCTACCCGATATATATTTAATTTATAAAACCTTACACTACAAGCCATATTTATTATCAGTTACACATGGAGGGAATGTCCAATTAACATTTAATTTCAATGTGACAATGACATTTAAGGCAAAAAATAACAATTCAATGAACATTGGCAAGCAAGCATTATACCATACCACGCTGGTGGTAACCAGAGCAAACAATACAAAACCACAGACTGCAATTCAAAAATGTTTTAATAACTTTACTAGATTATCTGACACATTACTCATGCTTGTTTGCCTGTCACACACAAGCCATTTGTCCAGACATTTGAGTTTAAAACAAAATACCCTGATAATATAAATATCAATATAATACCAGATTGGGAGTGGAACCAAAAATAAGCTTTTGTCCCGGCAACAGACATATGGACCCTCCTGAAACAATGCTAAACATTAGCAAACAACATAAGTACAATTGTATACATATTTCAATGTAATTGTCATTATTCACTGAGTGCATCAGTTCTATATCTTTTGTAAGTATTTCTTAGTACATAAAAGCCAACATGTGGCCAAACATTTGAGCTGAAAATAGTCCTAATATTAAATGGTTGTTGCATAACAATGACTCAATAAATACACACAAACATATATACTACATGTAATGAGGATGAAACTGTCCTTCAAATGCAAGCTGAGAATGGGATTGTGTCCTATATGGTGGTATTCAACAGAAGACTAATGTGCTTGAAGATGTTTTGCTGTGACAGATTAGGACCAAGCATCCCTCTGCCACAACAAACTACCTATCGAACATCTACACTACAAAGCCTTTCTGTGTGGTTTCATTGAAGCAAATGTCTGAATTAATTTATCTGAGTCCACAGATCAGTCAGGTCTCTTTCAATACTTAGGAAGCCTGAATTTGAAAGTCTCTCTTCGCCCATTGTTGACCTTAAGTAACTTTTGATCAACGTCAGCCTGCTAATAAATGTGCGGTGGCACTCCTTACAGGCAAAGTGAGAAACATTCTGTACAAATTAGCAAGGTTTGGGTAAACACCCTGCATATCACTGGCTATCAAGAAAGGCAGCATATTCTTTATTATTAACTGCTTGTTGTCACAGAATATTTCCCCAAACCGTGCACAAAAAGAAGAATACTATTCCACAGTGTCGGGCACAGAGACATCACCTGCATAAATTGTAGCTATCTCTTTTAATGCTCCAGAAATATCAGACCTAGTAAAATGTTTTGGATTCAGTGCTGAGTAATTCTAAAAACTTGAAACCTCACTATCATCTGGGCAATGAAGGTATCAAAAAGAATATAGAAGTTTTCTACTTTAAATGCCTGTCTCCCACTATCTAATGGAATATCATCAGCTGCTTCATCTTGAAAGCTTTTCTTAGCCCTCTTCTTTTTTTCTTGAAAGTGTGTTGATGTCCCACACAATTCAGCCATGTTTCTAGCATCTGTTTCAAACCGCTCAAATATATCATCTGACTGAAGCTTTTCTAGTTTCTTGCAGCATGTGACAAATATGTCTTCTGCAGTTACTAAGTCAACAGTACTACTTTACTTTGGAAATATGTTGATAGTGTATGTACAATTTGCAGTACTGTTTGCCAAAAACATATAATACATTTAAACTGTAAGGTTTACATTGTGTTCCATAGCCCCTGTGGATCCCAAAGTGCTTTTCCATTTGCATGTGGGATGCTAATTGGAACAATGTTTTGTTTCACAGAATCAATTGCCCGTTTACGACTACCCAATCTAGTGTCAGATAGTTTTTTTAATGTCAGGGCTGTTTTCTGTAGGTCATGCTCCTGTTGCTCTTCCTGAAGAAATGTCAAGTGAGACAGAATGCCAGTAAGGAAAATGTGCAGTGCCTCAAGTGTACCAAAAAATAACATTTTGGTACACTAATTCTCTGATGTTTCAGAACAGAAAATAGAGTCAATAAAATGGCTTCTGGGGAAGAGAAAACAAAGTGCCTTTCCCCTTTACATGGCAGTCATTAGAAATGAATGGAAAAAGGTAAACAAACGAATGGCCGCCATGGAAAGTAGTCCCTTCTCCCTTTTCTCTTTTCCATGGCGGCCATTCAAAAAAATAGGGAAAAATGTAAAGAAAGAAAATAGCCACCGGGGAAAGGACAGAAGGGACTATGTGACAGAAGGGACTTCCATGATGGCTTATCACAGATCGGGAGCGGACACGCTGGGGAAAGAAGTGTTCTCAGCGTGTCCAGCCCTGTGAAGGACAAAAAAGAAGGTAAGTTGGGTTGAGAGGGCAGGAAGGGAATTCTTTGGATTGGGGGTGGGGAGAGGGAACATCACTTACCTCGATCCCTGGTGGGGGAAGATGGAAACCTCCAGTCGTGTGGTGGCTCAGAGTGGGGATTACCCGATTCCGTGCCTCCTCATTGGCTGCCACACCCCCTGCCGGGGACAGAAAGGAGATTCCCGGTCGGGTAGCGCCCCGGTGAGGGCCAATGAGATTGCATGTTACAATGTCCCACGCCGGGTACTAACAAGAGAAACACACATTCCACAGCAATGCCTTTAGCAATGATAACATAAAACCTCTGCAGTGGGTGAGTGGCTGAATTGTGTGTAAAGAACACATTCAATTGAGTCCAGTGCACCAATACAGATAGATTTGGATAAAAAAACACCCGGTAATATTTTATTTCACATGTCTTTTTACTCATGGGAATTGTACATTAATTTATTATGTCATACTTTGGGTAAAATGGATGGAAAAGGGGGTGAGAAAAATGTTCAGAATGTTAGAGGTGGCTTTAATCAAGCAAGTAAGTGCAGAGGAAACATTATTGAAAATATGCACTAGATCACAAATGCTAAAGGGGAAACCATTTCTTTTTCAAGGGTTATCAGTCATTCCATCAGAAGATAACCATATATGAGCCTGTCTCAATATAAATGCATTGTGATAGCATTTAAAGTCTGGAAAGCAGACCCCTCCATTGTCATAAGATGCTGTCAGTATGATGATGACAATTTTCTTATTTTTCCCTGCACCCCATAGGAAGTTTGCCAGGGTTGAGTTCATGAATTTGAAAAAAAGAAGTGGGTAGGGGAATGGGAGCATTTGCAGGTAATAAAGAATATTTGGTGATAGAATTGTTTTAATAGTTTCTAAGCACCCCCACCAGGTATAGTGGTTGACCAGGCAGACATTAAGTCTCTGAGCCTATTGAGAAGAGCATCAGTATTAAGCGCAATGGTGCTACTAACTGAAGAAGCAAATTGCGCCAGAGATATTTCATAGAACTATTACACCATTTCAGACCAAACAAATCTAATTTGTTCTTAAGACAAAATGGGTTAAGGAGCAGAACCTCAGATTTATCCCCATGAAACCTATGTCCTGATACTGAAGAAAAGAGTTCCAAATTATTCAGTAAATTTGAAAGTAAGTCGTCGCCGTAGGTAGCAACTTTAGTCTCATGTTCACCACTCTTAATCCCTGGGATACGTATATCATTTCTAATAAGTTCCAATAAAGGGTCTAGAGAAATGACATATAATATAGTAGATAGTGGACAATGTTGTCTAGTTCCCCTCTTGAGAGGGAAAACCGACGAGGCCTGATCATTAATAAAAAAAAATACATTTGGGGTCAGAATAAGGCTGTTTGATAAGGCATATTAAAACCTCCCTGCACCCATGCAATCGTAATGCACGGAAAAGATAATTCCATTCAACCCTATCAAAGGACTTCTCTGCATCTAAAGCAATAGCAGCATATCTGTCCCTATCTTTTTAATATGTTTTAATAAGGTGAATAACATGACGTAATAATCAAGCATTAAATGAAATGTGTATTACTTTGATAAACCTAACTTGGTCAGATTTAATCATTTTGGGAAGAGATTACTCAATTCTATTAGAGAGAATTTTGGCAAATATTTTACAATCAACATTAATTAAGGATATGTGTCTATAGTTACTTGGGAGGTCAGTGCCTTTCTGAGACTTCGGGAAAAAAATGAATAATGCCTTAGCAAAAGTGCCTGTTGAAAATACTATGTTAGAAAAATATGTGAAGAGTGCTTCCAATCGTGAGGACATTAACTTGGTGAAGTGATTACAAAATGTGATGAATAAACGATCCAGTCCTGGGGCTTTCTCTTTCTGTACATTGTTAAAACAACTAATATCTACATTCTAGTAAGTGTTTCTGCATATGTTATGAAAGAAGGAGTTAGGATTAGAGGGAGGGCAGCGATTTCAGAGGAGTACAAATTACAATAATATTTTTAAACTACTGCCATAATCGCTTCAGTATCCTCGACCGTAGTTCCACTGTCATTTCTAATATGGGAGGTGAAACCTTTATCTTTTTTTGATTTAAGGTAGGAGGTTAGGGCTTTACTGGCTTTGTTGGAAATTTGGTAGATCTTAGATTAATATTTTAGAATTACACCTGAAGCTTGATCAGTTAATTTCTTGTTAATTTGAAATCTTTGTGTCAAACCCCTGTGACACCCCTGTTCAGTGGGAGTTTGATAATATTGTTTCTCTACGTTAGTGAGTTGAAGGGACATCGAACCTTATACCCTTGCATGTTCTTTTCTAAATAGGCGTTGACATGGCCTCTCAAAGCTGTGTTAAATGCATCCCAATTATTAACTTTGGAAGTGTCCTCATCATGAGTGTTGTCAAAATAGTGCTGGTAGAATGTGAGGAAAGATTGTTCAAACAGCTTGTCCTGGAATAGGAAGTTGATAAGCCTCCATCTATTAGGATGCTTTTAATATCCATCAGATCAAAAGCAGTGATCACCGCAACATGATCTGATATGATTATGTTTGTAATTTCCAAATCAATTATAGCCCTAGAAAAGGTTTTGGCAGCAAAAATATAGTCCAAACGTGGCAACTTATCAGGAGGGCATTGATTGGAAAGTAAAATCAAATTCAGTTGGGTGTGACAAACATCATGTATCTACTAGCCCAACCTCCGATAGAAAATGTGAAAACGATTTATGCGATCTAGAGGTTTTAAAAATGCATTTTGATTGCCTATCCATGAAAAGGTCTATGCCATTATTAAAACCACCACATATAATAAGAATAGTGAGATCTGATTGCAAAATAATAAAACCAGACCTGCGGATCAGGATTAGTTGGCCCATAGATGTTCATGATAGATATAATTTCCAAGCCAATTCATAATTTAACCCAGGCCCACCTTCCTTTATTGTCAGAATCTTTATGTAGTATTTTATGTGGCAAATTCGTGTTAATTAGAATGGCTACACCATTCTTTTTGCCACCTGTTGGACTTTCTATAACTTCCTGCACCCTAAAAGTGTTTTCATAGATTCAAGCATAGATAGATGGTTTTCTTGGATACAAATAACAGAGGGGTTGAATTTTTAAGGTTAGATTGTATATTATGTCTTTTAATAGGTAATACCACTAGCATTCCATGAGACACACTTACATACCATTTACAGATTTTAGAAACGTGCCTGCATTTTTATAAATGCACAAATACACATAATACGATAGAAGCAGTGGTTTGTTACGACCTTTGAACATTTAAAAAAATTGTATTTGTTGGTGGGTGTTGAATAAAACACATAAGGCGAGAACACAAAAATGGGATGTAGTAAAACTTGACATTCTTATTAGACGAATTTGAAAAGCAAAGAATGAGTATAAACAGAAGATAGTTTAAGTGAAAAGATAAGAATACAATAGAGTTGGTCAAAGCAAAGAAGAGAGAGAAAGCTAAGGACTCGGTGACTCCAAATGGACCAAAAGGGGTCCAAAGGAAAGACCATGAACCCAGAAATTACCACTGACCAAATGATTACATTAAATAGTTTAAATCTGTAACTCCAAAAATACCATAGAAGGATATTGTAGTCAAGTTATGCGGACAGTCAAGATATCTGTAATGGAAGATTTGAAGGTAGGGCCGTATCCATGTTTTCTAACTTTATAGATCTGATGAAATATTTAAGGCCCGCTGGCTCATAAAATATTTAATTTCAACCATGAATGGTGACGTTTAATGATCAGAGATGGTAGAGGCCATATTTTACATTAAGTTGTTTCACTGTGGGTGGTAGAAAAGAGATTATCTCCTCCATTGTGCCATTTTCTTCACAACATCTTGGGAAAGGCAAATTGTGCTGCCCTTCCAAATGAGACTATTCTGTTCCTTTGCTTTAGTGATGATGAGTTGTAAATGAGTATATTCCAACATTAAGAAGAACAACAAGCATATGATGAGCTGTGTGAGAGCTATGGGGGCCATCTTCAGGCCCGATATGGTGTTTCCGCTGAATATTTAGCACTACTTCTGGTGAAATATGAAGAAGAGCAGGTAGCATTTTTTTTGTAGAAATAGAATGGCATCCATTCCTTTGCTGCCCTCCGGCCAACCAGGTAAACAGACGTTGTTTTGTCTGCCCCTATTTCCCAATTCTTCATAATGCTTTTGCAGGTCTTTGACAGCCTTTTATAGGTGCCATACTCTGGGTGGTATGTCCTCCACAACATGTATTCTATTGAAAATTTCACACATCCTGGTTTCAAATGCAGCCCATCTGTCATCAAATTGTTGCAGCTTATGGTTCGTGATTTCCATAAAGGGCATGAGTGACCTTATTTCCTGCAAAAAACCTTCCATGGCCGGGTCAGGTGTGATAAGCGGGGGAGGGGAATACCCTGTTCAGCCTTTTATGAGTCATAGAAGGTGTCAGAGGCTGAGCATCTGTCACATCCCTCGAGTATCTCGCAACTCCTACCTTGCCACGGAAGCCAAATGCAGTTGACCCCTCACACCTTGGTTAGCATGGGCTCGTGATTCTACTATCCAGAGGTAACCGTGAGGCAGCTAATGGGGGGAAGAGGGTTAGGGAGAAGTTGTGGATAGGTAGGGGGTGTTTACGGTAACCGGGAAAAGGTTAGGGTTCTTGAATTGGATAGTATGCGGGATAAAGTGGAAAATCATGCCCATCACGGAACACAGTCATGTAACGTGAAAAGACCTCCTACACCTACTCCTTGCAACAGTGCAATGCCCTTCTTAATTAGGATATTGCCACTAGAACCTGTATCACAAACCTTTCATTCCTAGTCCAGCAACTAACCAAAGCACATGATGTGTCATCAGAATAACCTCCTGATAACAGCTATAGCACACAACATGAAGCGGGACAGAAAGCAAGAAAACATCATACACAATTTGCACATAATAATTAGCACACCCACTGGTCCCCAGACACCCCCTTGCTTTACCACCTGGCAGAGGTGATTTCCATTGGATGCGCTTTGGACTTGTAATATGCTTTTGAACATACGTTTCTCCCTTTTAGGAGTTGACAAAAGCAAGCAGCCACAAACAGTGCATTGTGTCCCTCATACTTCAGTTCACACACCTAGATTAAAGTTCATAAGGTAATAAAGTTCATAAGTTAATGCTACAGCGAAGCACACGTGGCAGCAAAATCACCCAGTGCCTCTGCGCTCCGCAGCGTTTATTAATAAGCATTCATGAGAAGCACAGCAATGAAACGCTTGTCACACAGGGTAAATTCACAGTCTTCCCTGGAGCTCTGCAACCCTAACCAGATCACCGGCGCGATAGGATATGATATGATATGATATGGCATTTATCCATAAATCGACTACACGTCCCCAGGCAGTCCAACTCCTGCATTGAGCAGTAACACTGCCATCTCTGTCAGACTGCTTGGTGTCTCTTTGAAGAAATGGAGGCAAGGCCAAACCTCCACCACCTCATCCGTTGTGTCCTGCACCCTTCCTCACCACCGGGGGCCCGGGTCCAAACGCTCTGCAACCTGTTCTCCTCCAGCCCATGCCTACATCTCCAAACAATCCCTGACAAGCATAACGGGCAGGGGAGGGGTTTAAATAGCACGCGCGAGCGTGCACATGCGCCGGTACTCAGAACCCCATGTCCGTAGGGAAATGTAGTCTTTAGGCTGTCTTAGCACGCAAACAGCCCTTTTTCCTCAGAGCATCCTTAATTACAGGAGCCTTTTGTATTCCTCTCCCAGAGGTCATAGATCTTAGAAATTGTACTGTTTAACTGAGTAAAACAGAGCAGGGCGCTAGGAAGCCTATTGATAATGAAAACATTCTGGTGCAAGTTAACTTTGAGATGGGTACTAGAAAGATTCTCAGAGCACACTACTGCGGTGCACCATATCTAAAGCCTTATTCATAACATTATACAAATTGTGCAGAAAGCACAATTAAAGTATGCCCTCTTATACGGGCGTATGTGTCCATTAGGTGGCACTGTCGGCAGCAAAAAATAGGCCTAACTTATCTATACTTGCGACGTCGGGGTGCATGAGATGCCGCTTCCTCTCCTCACAGAAGATGGCAGCAGACGAATGGACACACCCTTGCATACCCTCGTTGTCATCGTAAGGTGTCGGGGCATGCCTCAGCGAAGCGAAAACAGCAGAATTTGGGCACCAACACTTTTAGAGGATAAACTGTAGCATTTTCAAAGCAAATATATGAGGCAAGGTATTATGGAATATAGTTATACTAAACTATAGGCAGGAGAGTAATGTCTAGCTGGCCATCCTCCACGGCACCAAGCCACGCCCCCTCCACATTTCTATATCTCTTCAAGGAAAACCCTAAGAATAATCCATATGAAGCAAAGGCGGGGGGGCGTGGCTAACTGCCATGTAGAGCGGACATGTCTCCTGTGAGCTCCACGCTGATGTGCCATCATAAGCTGTTTTTGATATATTTCTGCTATTTTTTAAACGTTGCAAATTGCACCATTCGTCGCCGGATCCCATCCGCAATCGTTTGATCCGTCTTTCAGAGGACGTCGCCCACCGGAGCGCACAGGGGAGCCGGAGCAGCCAGCCAGCCTGCACCGGGGTCGAGAGAGAGGAGCGGAGCAACTGTGCTCGCAGACAGAGCGGGTTGGCCCCTGGGCCTTCATCCAGCAGCGTCCTGCCTGCGGAGCGTGGCGGAGCCCGGCGAAGCGCAGTGGAGCCCTGACAAGACCAGCGCCCTGCCGGTGCCGTGAAGGTAAGCGGGGCGGGGGGTAACCAGCCCTGGCTCTTGCTTTGGGAGCGGAGCGATAGAGGACCCGCGGTCGCATAGTGCTCCGTCCCCCTGCTGAGGGGCTGGCCTCCCCTTGTTGTCAGGACCTCGGCTCCCCCCCCTGGCCAATGCGCATCTACATCAGGAGTGCCGCAGGAGTGGATCCCAGTAGTCCCCGTCGCCTAGAACCGCCTTGCGCCCTGCAGTCGACATCGAGGGCGGCCCAGGCCCGGCGCACTGTGCACCCACAAGAACTGGTGAGCCCACGGGCGGCCATAGCTTACCTGCCACCCAACATTGACTACACCCACAGGACGGGGTGTGGGCACTGCGCAACTCCCTGACCAGGCCACCTACCACCTCGGATGTACGGAGCCCCTCCTTGGCGCCCAAAAATCACTGCCTGAAGGCCCCACTGCCCTCTCACCACGGAAGGGGGTGCCATACAATTGTAATACGGCGAGGGATCGGAGCATAACCACCTTTGAGCAGCCTGCGTATTACCTCTTCCTTGACTTCTGAAGCGGGCGCTGTCTCCCGCCTAACTGGGCTGAAGCTTCTCCCCCCTCTACAGCGACCCCTGGGTCCCCTCGGGAGTGGACTGTGTTCACAAGATGGATGGTAAGAACGGCAGGCCCAAGCAACGACAGACCACCATGGACACTTACGCAGCCAGCAAATCTCCGAACCTTGAGAGCTTGAACAGAGCGACCACAGATGTTCAATCAGACCCTATGGCAACGGCGACACCCGAACCCAGTAACACCCAGCTCCTCGAAGCCATCAGACTACTCCAAACAACGATGGAACATAAAATTGATGCCGTTGCCATAGACCTGGGCCTTCTGCGCCAGGATGTCCGCTCCTTAGCCGGCAGGACTGAGGTGCTCGAAACACAAGTCAAAGAAAACACTGAATCCAAAATGCACCTCCTCCGAGACGTCGACGAGCTCCAACAAAGAGTCAAGAACTTGGAAGTTAGGGCAGAGGAAGCGGAGGGAAGCGCCCGTCGTAACAACATTCGTCTCCTCGGGCTGCCGGAGGGTTCTGAGGGGTCCAACGCCACTAACTATGTAGAGAACCTCCTGCTACAGGAGTTGGGAGCTGGTAAACTCTCCCAAGGCTTCGCCATTGAAAGGGCCCACAGATCCCTCGCTAAGAAACCTCCACCCAGGCCGGTGATAGCAAAAGTTCTTAACTATAGGGACCGCAAGGTAATCCTGGCCTTTTCCCGTGCAGGTGGTCAAATCGAACGGGACTCTGCCACAATCGCTATCTACCCTAATTATACATTCCAGGTTCAAATGAACAGAGCCCAGTTTATACACACGAAGGCCAGACTGAAGGCAGCTGGGTTGCGTTATATGCTCCTGTACCCTCCAAGACTCAAAGTGCTGCACAACAATAGGGCACACCTGTTCGACACTCCGGCACAGGCCAGAGACTGGATGGACGGACTGAAAATACCTGATGGCGAGGAAAGAAAGCAGAAACCGAGATAACGTTTCTCCCGCCGGCGGGCGAATTGAGCTTTCACACACCTGACCAGATCCTAACATGGAGACACTGGAGTCAAGGTTCACTCCACCCCCTGGAAAATTTCTTCCCTTTTTTTGGGTGTTCATACCCACCCGTAGGGCACCTGGAGACCTATGCACGGTCCTACAGAGCAGAAACGGGATTGTCATAACGAGGGTGACCTCGCTGGGCTAGTTCTATGTTTGGCTTGTTTACAGTTAATGGGGGGTTGGGAAACAGGGAGTTATTATAACAGTTGGGAACTACAAACAGAAATTACCAAGACCACATAAGCACTCGATATGCATTGCTGCACTAATTAGATCCCGAGTCCTGCTGGCCCCACACGTCCGTCTACGTAACACCTATGGCTGACACAGTAAAGATCGTTACTTGGAACGTTAGAGGCCTGAACAGCTTCGTCAAACAACGACGCTTCCAATCCTACTTGAAGAGATTCAGGGTCGGAATCGCCATGCTCCAAGAGACTCACCTAACTGCCAAAAAGCTTGATGCCCTGGCCAAAACCTGGCGTGGCACCCTAGTGGGTTCCGCTTACTCCTCCTATGCCAGAGGGGTCTTGATCTGGATTGCCCCCACGGTCCCCTTCAGGCTTACTAGTACTAAATCGGACAACGAGGGGAGGATGGTTGTGGTTTGTGGCTCTATCGAGGGCAAAGAGCTATGCCTAGTGAGTACTTACGTACCCAACCACGACGCAACTATCTTCTTCCACTCCCTCTATACACGGCTCACCCCATATATGGACAGAATTATGATATGGGGAGGCGACCATAACTGCACCCTTGACCCTCTACTGGATAGATCTGACAATAAACACAATCGTCCCTCCCCCCCGGCCAAAATACTTTCTAAACTAGTCCAACAGTTGCAACTCAGTGATATTTGGAGGGACCAGCAGCTGGAGCAACGCGAGTACTCCTCCTACTCCCCACAACATGCCGTGCATACCAGGCTAGATTATATTTTTCTCAGCCAGATACAACAGTCTGCGTTTTTTGACGCGCACTATTCGCCGAGGGTACTGTCCGACCACTCTCCCCTGTTGGTCACCTGGGAGGTGTGCCCGCCAAGACCCCCCATTCCCACGTGGAGATTGAGAGCCGAAGCCCTACTTGATACAGCATTCAGAGAGCGCATAAGAGACGGGACTGAAGAATATTGGCAGAAGAACCTACATAGTGTTAAATACATGAGCACCGCCTGGGAAGCATATAAGGTGGTCATGAGGGGTGAGATGATCGCAGCAGTTGGGGGTGCCCAGAGATCCACCACAACCCTGTTGGAACGTGTCGAGAGAGACCTGTGTGCCCTCGAGGGCAGGGCTGACCCATCCCCTGATCATTTACTTAAAATTACCGAACTTAGACAAACCTGCCTAAAGCACTGGAAAGCCCTAGGAAAACTAAGCTACGCCAAACACACGGAAAGAGTCCATGCCCTGGGGGACAAACCCGGGAAACTCTTAGCCTGCCTCTACAAAAGGGAAACCCCCAGGCCACCCATTTGCCACATACTCACACCAGACGGCACTACCGTGCATACCCAACAGAAAATTAATTCGGTTTTCTCTAGCTACTATCACAACTTGTACTCTGAGACCCCCGCCCCTCTGACACGGGGATCGAAGACGCCCTTGACGTCATCGACTTGCCCAAACTGGACTCGCATATGGCTGAGACCCTTCACGAGCCCATCACTCCCGACGAGGTCAAGGTGGTAATCAGATCGCTATCAGCTGGGAAAACCCCGGGCTCGGATGGCCTCCCCGGGGAGTTCTATAAAACCTATGAGGAAACACTTGCCCCTATATTAGCTCAGGTCTATAATGAGGCCTTCGAGCGGGGGCCCTCCCGGATTCCCTGAGCGAGGCTGTGATAATACCCCTACTCAAACCTGGGAAGGACTGGGCAGATTGTGCCTCATACAGGCCCCTCTCTATGCTAAACGTAGACTGCAAGATCCTCACAGCACTGCTCGCTAACAGACTACGCAGAGTGATCCCACTGTTGATTCACCAAGACCAAACCGGATATGTCCCCGGACGATCCATCACTGAGAACCTGTGTAGGTTACATCACGTCATTTATAGTACCGAGGGAAGACCACAGAAACTTGCTGTGGCGTCACTGGATGCCACCAAAGCTTTTGATTCCGTGAGGTGGGAATGGCTATACGCTACCATGGCAAAGATGGGAATAGGCCCTGTATTTCTGAAATGGACCCAGCTGGTTTACGCCAACCCCACTGCAAGGGTACGAACCAATAGAACCTTTTCCGCGAAATGGTCCCTACACAGAGGCACCCGTCAGGGTTGCCCTCTATCCCCCATGTTGTACATCATTGCCGCTGAGCCTGTAGCAGCCTACCTGAGACAGGAATATGGAGATGGGGGCATTAATATAGATGGGACGACTCACCTTGTCTCTATGTACGCGGATGACACCCTCTTGTATTTACAGGACCCTGAACACCTCCTACCCTACATTCTTGAAACCCTGGACAGCTTTCACAAGCACACTGGGATCTCGATTAATAGGAGTAAAACTTGCCTCTACCCCCTAGCTGCACTACACAGTGAATATTATGGATCTCTCCCTCCCATAGATCTCGAATGGCAGGCGACATCGTTCAAATATTTGGGGATAACTATACATCGAAACCCCGGCACAGAACATATTCTTAACACCGTAAGGGCCAAAGACTCTCTCTTAAAATCCATGGAGTTTTGGGTTGGCTCCCGCTTTCAGTGGCCGGTAGGGCAGGCCTCCTTAAGATGGTCGCCCTGCCCCGCCGATTGCATAACTTCACTAGCATTCCCTTCTACATCCCCCCTGTGTTCTTTAAAGACCTTAACAAACTCTGTAGGGGCTTCCTCTGGCAGGGAGGCAGGCAGAGGGTGGCATTGGAGACTCTCCAGAGACCAAATGAGAGGGGTGGGCTGAAGATCCCCAATTTCGAACTCTATTTCCTGGCTAGCCAGTTAAGACACATTGTGCGGTGGATGGCCGACGAAAGCATAACAGACACTCGCCTCCTCCAGCCGGCCCTCGCCCAGCTATAACTTAGGGATTTGCTGTGGACCAGGAAGAGTGCCCTCGAACATTGCCCTTACCTCGTTAAGCTGGGGATCCGACTCTGGAAAAGGGCCTGCAAACTGGTCGGGTCAGAGGATCCGTACTCCCCACAGATCCCCATTGCAGCACTCATGTCCAATCATTCCTGGGGGCAACTTGAGACCCGTACACAATGGGAGCCCTTCGGGGTGGCCACACTGGGGGACCTAATTTAAGAACAGGCGGTTTTGGCCTTCCCAGACCTCTGCATTGCCACGGGCCTCCCGGCCGGGCAATTTCTGTTGCACAGAGCGGTCATACAGGCCTTGATCAGCAGATGGCCTGTCGCTATCGACCAGACTGATGAAAACGAATGTATCGAAACGATACTGAACGCTGCTAAGGGGGGCCATGAAACCTCACGTATCTACGAGGCCCTACTATGGGGCTCCACCAAAGATGACCTCAAATGCCGGGATAAATGGGAGACCGAATTGAACCTGGTTTTTGAAGACAAAGCCTGGAGCGATATAGCCCACTGCCACAAAAAAATCTCCTGAAACGCCCGCTTACAGCTCATCCAACTGTATGTCATGAACAGAGCGTACCTCACCCCAGAAGCTATTTCAAGATTTACCGATGCGGGCACCCAATCATGTCCCAAATGCAATGAGCCCAAGGTTGGTGTGACCCACATGTTCTGGGGATGCCCAGTGATCTGAGAATTCTGGACTCAAGTGAAGGAAAGAGTGGCTGGGGCAGACATTGACATTGAAGTGGACGAACCCTCGGCATGTATCCTGGGCGGGTATAGGCGCAGCAGGGAGAACAAACCCCTCAATAAGCTCAGAGACCTTATATATATAACGGCCAAAAGGCGTATAGCCAATGGGTGGAAAAGCCCCAGAGGCCCGCTTATGCCCCTATGGTGGGGAGATCTTGCGAAGTGGATCACAGCCGAAACCGCAGCATGGGAGACGGCGATCCAAGTGCAGAGACTTGATTCTATCGAGGAGCTACACCGTTGGGTGGCCTTAACAGTACCCCTGCTCCACCCTGAGTCGCAGGAGGGTGAGATAATCGAGGAAGGCGACCCAGGCCCGGCATGGACTCATGATGAACATAGAACTAACGGTGGTCTTGGAAGGGGAGGGGAGGGATGGGTGGAGGGAAGTTGGGGACTTTACCTTTTGATATGCTTGACCTATTACCACTGATGCCAGTTTTAGTTATCTTATGTTATGAAACTAATAAAATATATTTTAAAAAAAAAATTAAGCAAAAGCGGGAGACAAACACATTTGGGGAAAGGCTGGAGGTTACTTTTGTGGGCTAAGTGCTAAACAATAAGTTCCAGAAAATGAGATATAGTTTGGGTAGGGCGATGGGAGTACATAGGGTTGACATTAGAAATTCTAAGGGGTCTCCCGCAGGCAGAATTAACGCCATTGAATGAGAGCCAAATGTTACCAATAGTCAAAGTTAGAAAATATGACTAAAAAGCAACTGTGAAAGGAAAACTCAAAGAAACAGTGTGCATCACAAACTAAGCCAATTTTTTCTTTTCAGTTTCCTCACCAAGTCAATCGCCACACAGGACATAGTTAGCCAAACTGGTCACTCTGCTAATAATGATTAAAATCACAAATTCTGTCAAGAAAATTTAAATCTGGACATCCCAAAAAGCATTAGGCTCAAATCTTCTTGGGTTCATTTTGGAGTCAACATCCAAACTCCCTAAGATCGATAACATAGAAACTTGGATTATATGAACATCATTCTAATAGAATAGAGCAGAGAAAAGGGAACACTGTAATGCCTTGAAAAACAAAGTCCTATCCTGGCCAAATGGGAACATGGGACAAGAGGAGGTATGCAAATTGATCAAAGTGATACACATACCTGAATAGGGACCCACAAATAACTGCCTCTTGATTAGGAAGCAGGGAAGAAAGTTGGCCTCTTACGGCACAACATATGTTAAAAAATGAAATGAGACAACCAAAACTGGTCTTGGAATAATCATTTGCCCCAAACTTCCGCACAGTAACTTCACAACTTAGTGTCTTTTGATAATTTAGAGATGACTCAATAGGGTAACAGTTCCGAAAGTAAAAATCAAATCAAATCTATAGGTACACTGAAAGGCTACATTCTTGTTCTTTTAGCTCACTGTGCCATTAACACAGTGGGCCTGATTTCAAGTATGGTGGTCCGGAAATAAGGCTGTAGTAACATACCGGCACCTTTTCTGGACTGCCATACTACAATGATGCCGGTAGGGGCGACAGATCTCCTGGCAGGCCTGGCCTGCTGGGAGTTCAGGCCCCTACTGGCATGGTTTACAGAAGCACTTGTATCGTTAGCAACATTGCTGGTGCTTCAGTGATCCCATTTCCATGGAGTCCAGGTAAATGGGTATTAACCCTTACCGCCACCGCTTGTGTTATCCAGCTTGTGTTATCCCAGTGCTACTGGGATATGAAGGCGGCGGAAAGGGCTTTAAGGGGTTGGAGGCAATGGGCCTCATTACGACCCTGGCGGTAAGGGGTTTACGCCAGCGTTAGCTGCGCCGACCCCTTACCGCCAATTACGAGGTCCCTTAGCGCCATGGAGGTTTTAACACCCGCTTTTAGCGGGTGTTAAAATCCATGGCGCTAAGGGACCATGGAGTTAATTACGCCACCGTAATTTACGGTGGCGTAATTAACGCCTTCCCCACTCCCATTATGCCCTATGGGGCAAAAATGGGAATGGGGAAGGGTAAATGGGGATTGGGGACTTACCGCCCCGCCAAGGTCGGAATGGGGCGGTAAATCCGCCAACCACCATGGCGTAAACGTAGTTTACGCCATGGTGGTAAAGTCACGGCCCAGGCGGTAACTTACCGCCTGGGTCGTAATGAGGCCCAATGAGGCCCATCCATACCACACACCAGATGGGACTAGAAAAGTGTGCAAGTAAAATGAATGTTAGGTATGTGGATGCACAATGATCCAGAGCAAGTACCTCTCATACAAAGGCATGAGAGAATCTAATGTGAATGCCACATCTTTGGTTCAGGTCCTCCAAACAATTGGAAATGCAGATGTCAAGAGTTATGCCCATCTCTAGCTTTGAAAATGGAACGTGCAGCAAATGAGCTTCAATGCTGGTTTAGAGAATATTACGCCACTCTGGGGAGAGTGTGAGCAAAGGTAGAACAAGGTAAGCAGGCTTAGCTTGGTTTTGCCACTGTAGGCCTCTGGGTCTGCCAACTGGGGGTGGTTTATGTTCTCTCTCATAGGTTTGAAGTAGCTCCTTGCTCAGGGTTGATGAGGTTTAGATGGCACTGTGCCAAATATTTACAACGTGTGATCCTGTCAAGACAGAGAAAGTGAGCATCAGATGAAGTCTTACTCTAAGGGGCAGAATTACGCTATGTTAAGGTACATGGTAGAGCTTTATTGTCAGAAGGTCATGGAACGTCTTACACGTTCCACAGCAAAGTTCCCCACACCCAATTCAGTTCAGGCTTCATCTTCCAGACAGGCATATTTGCACACGTCCTTGTCATAAACATGCCACTCATCTGAATAATGTCCACCTGCAGGAACTCCACTTGCATTTTAGACGGAATCTCTGGTTGCATTTCATTTCATGTATAACTATGCTTAAAGTAGCATATTTGAGCCCTGGGCCCAAGCCTCTAAGCATTTTCAGATTCATATTAAGCAAACACGGGAAATGCACATTATAATCGGGCGAGGATCAGCAAAGGTGTTCTTAATTGTACATTGAACAGAAATAGTGTTCACATTCAGGAGTCTGGAACGGGCGCCAAGTCACGTTGTGCCACGCTTAATGTAAACAATCCCTATGACTGCTCTCCAGACTTTCTGGATGAGCGCCAGGTGTTCTGGTAAATCGTAAACAAAACTGAGATAGCAAAATGAAATAACTACAAAATTTCAAAAAGGCTACAGAACTTCCTTTGGAACCTATTGCTGTTAGTCAGCTTTTAAAAGTGGTTGAAAGGTTCAGTTGCCTTGTTCTTAGCACAAACAATATTGTGCCTTCTTGCAGGAAAGATGACGAGCAATGATAATCAGCTTGTTTAGCCGAATTCAAGCTACTGCCAAACTTCCAGCTGCTTACCAACTTCAATCTGCTGACAGATAGATATGCGAATAGGAGGCTTGCACAGTGAGAGCCCAGAGAATATAAAAAGGGCTGCATTTGAGTCCAGCAGAGGGAGATTTTGCTGTGTGCAGACCCAGAGCTGGTAAGAAGATACAGAAAGTGGGAGATAGAGCAGCAAATGAGCAGAGGGCAGGGGTCAAGTCCCTCTTTTTCCCAGGCTGGATTTTAAAGCCACTATATAGATGTTGTGGCTTTTATGAGACATTTTGAGTCCCCAGAGTGTCTACTGAGTTTTTAGCAGAACTTTTGATTTTGATTGATCTGTATGGGGGATATAATTTACTTTTCCACCCAAGGCAAGACAGCTCACAACCCCAATTATACTGGGCTGCATGCTGACACCATGTTCAATCCCAATTGATATTGGGCCTCATTACGACCCCGGCTGTGGTGTGTAACACTCCCAAGTGTATTGCCCTTTTAAGATGGGCCATGACCATGTCATGGCCCAGGGTGATAAAAGGAGCAACTGCAGGCATATGAAACAGAATGGCTGCAGACTCCAGAAGAGGAGCTACTGAGTCCATGTCTCATTTCAGGTGGGAGGCACAGGCCTGCATGCCGTGATGCTGTGGGACCCTTGTGCCAGCACAGTGGCAGAGGCCTGCACGGTCAAGGGCATGGCTGGCTGTGCCCCCACACTCCCCATTGGTGCTGGTGTCCTGAAGTACCAGGGGGCCTGCCGGATGTCCAGGGCAGGCCCCAACCCCCATAGGCACAGGGCCCATAGAGTGCCAGTGATGGTAGCACTCCGGGGGCCCGCTGGATGTCCATAGCGGGGCCCCATAACATTGGCAACGAGGACTGAAACCCGAGGGGTTTCCCATCCCTGTTTCTTCACAAGTTTTTCTTTTCTTTGCATGGTCTTCCCTCGTCCCTTTGTTCGACGGAAAAGGGGGAGGATAAATCAGCTGTCCCCTGGTGTGTGGCATGCGGCATCCGTCGTCGCTAATGAGGGAGGAGGTGCCCTGACAAAGCAACACGCGGCAGTCATCACTGTGAACAAGAGAGCAGGAGCGCCAACAGAGGACAATGAACGAATCTCTGCCGGCGAGTTGTCCCTGGCCGCGGGCCTTTGGGGAGGGTGCTTGTGCGGCCAGGGTGGAAGTTCGCATGGAGGCTCCCCCACCAGCGGTACCCGACTGTACAAAAAGGAATGCCCCAGGCCCCGTGCCATACAGAGTATGACACGATGGAGGGCCTGGGGGGTTAGGCGCAGGGTGGGGGAGACGAACGGCGGGAAACAAAGAGGGAGGGGCAGCCAAAGCGGCGCCCCCACCCTCGGTGTTGCCAGGGGAACGCACCAAAAGGTGCGAAGGAAACAGCAGGGGGGGCAGGAAGAAGCCTGGCCCCCAGCAACACATCAAAGGGGGCAGGGAGGATAAATACCCCTGTAAAACCCAAGGAGGCACAAACAGGTCCGGAGCTCACCTCACTCGGGTAGGCTCCCCGGACCTGGGAAAGGGGGAAAAGGAAACGTTTGCCTCGGAGGGCTTAGCGTTTCTGTGTCTTCTTCCCCTTCTGTAGGTGACGGTCGCCTTCGTCGGATTGCAGCAAGGAAGCCTGAGGAGACGTGGATGACGGTCGCCTTCGTCGGAACAGCGCGAGGAAGCCTGAGGAGACGTGGTGCTGCGGGAGACGAGCGGGACCGGCGAGCTGCGACAACGAAGATCTGACAAGTCTGAGGCGTCCGCAGGAGCAGCTTGGTACCAGGAAGAAGGACGCCAGCGGAGCGGGGACGCGGCGTGAGCAGCACCAGGCACGCCCGCCCGGCGCCAGCAGGAAAACGCGAGCCGGCAAAGGGCTCGGTACGGAGAGAAGGGGCGGGGCTACAAGTTAAAGTCGTAGCTGGAAGAGAACGGCGCGCACTGCTGACAAGGCCGGCAGAGGCTCAGCTGTTATGCGAGTGAGCCTGTAGGAGCCCGGTATCTAGAATTTTAATTATCAGGCGCGGTGGCGCACAGGATTGCACGTCAAGCTTATAAGAATTTTAGCAAAATCTTTCAGAGGCGTGAGTTCAGATTCATTGAGAGTTTAACAGAGGAGTTAAAGCTCCAGGCCGGATTACAGCACGGGGATATAGCTCAGTGGTAGAGCATTTGACTGCAGATCAAGAGGTCCCCGGTTCAAATCCGGGTGTCCCCTTCACATTGGGGCCAAAAAAGTCAATCCCCAGAGTCAACAACCTGGAAGGAAAAGCAAGAGGAGAAAAGAAAAAAATGGCAGAGGAAAGAGCAAGAAGAGCACAGGAATTCAGTGCATGGGCCAAAATGGCAGAGAAGGAGTATGGAGCACAATGGGTGCTGGACGTGGTGCAGACGGAAGAAAGGGCTAGGGCAATGTCGCCTTTGCTGCTGGAGGAGTCTGCTGGCAGCGACGAAGAAGATGCAGTACCACAAGGCCAAAAGAGGTTAAGAGAGATCACAAGGGAGTCACAAGAGCCAGAGATGCCTAAAATAAAACGGAAGAAAGGAACCAAGAAAGGTATCGTAAAATTGAATAACAATATTGACAAAATGGTAAAAGTATTAAATGCATGTATCAAGGCTCAGGGTAAGTCGCCCAGAGCCCATAAAGGGAGAATAAAAGAGCACAAAAGTGTGACATCTGATACAGAAAGTAGTGAAGACGAGGAGAGGGACCACCTTCAGGCCTGGGTGAAAACGAAGGGGGTAATAAGTAAGGAAAAACAGAAAACAGATAAGGCAGGTGTAGATCAGGGGGCAGAAGGGCAAGGGCCAACAGACAGCGGGGTTCCCATCTCACAGGGGCTTCCCCAAAATCCTGGTCCCCAGGGGTCACCTACCAATACACCAGTAGCTATGATAGAGCCCCCTTAGTAAAAACAACAGAACCTACCACAGTTATGACTAAGTATGGCAGGCCCACGATAGGCAAGGATGCACAAGGTCGGTCCTTAAAAGCACAAGCTTGGTACATTAGTGACAAGGTGAAGGAGAAGATATGGAGAAAAGAGTTGATAGATATCTTCTCCCTGCTAGAGGTACAGAAAAGGGGTCATGATATATCAAAGGAAGACATAAAAGAGGATGAAAAGGGCCTATTAAAAAGAGCAGCAATGTCAAGGAATTTTGACAATTGGACAGCAGCATTCCAGATAATGTCCTCAATCATCTTGCAGACATTTCCCGAGGACAGCCCATCACTAGTGACATGTCAACAGAGAGTCTTGAGGGTGTACAGAGCATTTGGGGGTGATGCATGGAAGGAATACGACCATGAATTCAGGAAAGAAATGGATTGCTTCCCGGACATAGGGTGGGATGAAGAAAATTACAATCTATACATATTTAATGTACTAAAATAGAAATGGGATACCAGGGATCAGTATAGTGCGGGGAGCTATTATAGGAAACACTATGGCCAGAGCGATTATAGAAGCGAGTACAGATACAGCAACAGGAGATACGATAACTCTTATGACAGAGCAAGGGAACAGAATTTTCGGAGTTGACAATACGAGGCACAGAGAGGGTGGCAGAGCAACATACCCTTGACAGCACAAGGGGGTGGTAAAGGGAGTAACGGGACGGCAAGGTCAGAGACAGCACAATGCTGTAATTTTGAGAAGGGAATATCATGCAGCTGGGGGAAGAAATGTAAATTCAATCACAGATGCGAGAATTGCGGAGGAGAGCATATTACCGCTAAATGCACCAGAGCAGCGCCCAGTAAGTACAGGGTCCCAGAAAAACGGAACTAGGAGCAAAGAAGAGAAAGGGGCCACACAAGTAAAAATCGAGAATATGGAAAGGTGGCTAAGGATGTTTCCAGACCAGGAAGGAGCAGAAACAATAAGGCGAGGTTTCCAAGAAGGTTTCATAATACCATTTAATGGACAGGGTTCTCAGAACACCCCAAAAAACCTGAAATCCGCTTTAGAAAATAAGGAGTTGGTGGGCAAAAAAATCAGAAAAGAAATTGAGCTAGGGAGGATAGGAGGCCCTTATAGTTCTCCTCCTTTTGAAGAATATATATGCTCACCTTTGGGCTTAGTCCCAAAAAAAGAGGCAGGCGAGTTTCGGCTGATTCACCATCTGTCATATCCGCCAGGGGGCTCGGTTAACGACGGCATCACACAAGAGGCGTAGTCGGTAAACTACTCAGATTTCCTGGAAGCAGTGCAGTTAGTGAGGAAAGCGGGGCAGGGAGCTTGGATGGCGAAAGCAGATATTAAGTCAGCGTTTCGCCTATTGCCTGTGAGGAGCGAATCACAGAGATGGCTATGCATGCACTGGGAGGGCAAATACTTTGTAGACAAATGTCTCCCTATGGGCTGCGCCATTTCTTGTGCGTACTTTGAGAAAGTGAGCTCTTTCCTGCAATGGGCTCTTACAAAGTAAATGAAGGGGGCACAGGTAGTCCATTACCTGGACGATTTTCTATTCGTGGGACCAAAAGGTTCCGAGCTGTGTAAAAATACATTGAAGAAATTCAAGACATTAACAGAAGAGTGGGGTTTTCCGCTTGCAGAAGAAAAAACGATGGGGCCAACTCAAGTAATACAATTCTTAGGCATCGAAATTGACTCACGGGTCGGGGTGTGCAGGATCCCGGAGGAGAAGGTGGCGGACTTGCTAGGTGCAATCACAGATCTGAAAGGGAGAAACAAGTCCACAGTAAGAGAGTTGCAATCACTAGCAGGGAAATTGAACTTTGCGGGGAGGGTCATACCGCAAGGCAGGATATTCCAGAGAAGGGTCGAACAAAGAACAAAGGGTGCTAAGGTGGGGCACCACAGGGTGCGGATCGGTGGAGCAATAAAGAAAGATTTGGAGGTCTGGGAAGAATTTTTAAAATCGTTCAATGGTTCAGTGATCTGGTGCACACCTATAAACAAAGAAAGCGAAAGGGTGTTGTTCACGGACGCAGCTGGGGGTTTCGGCTTTGGTGCAATATTGGGTACAGAATGGTGCGCAGAAAGATGGCCAGAGGCATGGCATATGGCAGCATGGACAAATAACATTACACTCTTGGAGCTATTTCCGATCTGGGTAGCACTGTGTGCATGGGAAACAAAACTAAACAGCAAAGAGTTAAATGTGTGGTCGGATAACATGGCAGTAGTGCATGTAATAAATAACGGAAAAGCTTCATGCCCGCTGGTCTTGGAGCTAATGAGGGCAATAACTCTGGCTTGTCTGAATAATAATGTTAGCATAAGGGCGAGACACATCGCCGGTGAAGCAAATATGGTCGGTGATGCCTTGTCTCGTTTTCAGTGGAGCAGGTTCAGAGAACTACGGCCGGATGCAAGAAGGATGAAAACGCCCACGCCAAAAAAGGCATGGGTACCGCTGGAAGCATGGCGAAAGGATCGGTTAGCCACAAGGTTGACTCAGAAGAGGAGGAAAGCCCACGAGAGCAAGTAGTAGAGAGATTGGCCAGAAACGCCATAACATTCAAAACTGGTGAGCAATATAAAAAACATGTGAAAAATGTGTTGAGAGAATCAAGAGTGAAAGAGGTGGGGGATATCACAGTCTCCAATTTGTGTGACTTTTTGGGGAGTGCATTTACACAAGGGAAGAGGAAAAGCTGGGCGGCAGCACTTTTGGCCGCAGTCGCGTATACGGCAAAGGTTGCTGGGTTGGCAGACCCGACAGCAAGCCCACGGTTAAAATACGCAATGAAGGGATGGGCTAGGTTAGAAAGCAGGAAACCAGACAACAGGAGGCCCCTGAATTTTTTGAAAGTAGTAAAATTGTTACAATTATTGCATAGCACATGTAGCGACAGCTATGAGAGTATGCTGTTCAGGGCAGCATTTGCATTGGCATACTATGGTGCATTCAGGGTCGGGGAGCTTGTAGCAAGTAGCACGATGGCAGGAGACGGGCTAGCAAGGAGCGACGTCAGCATAGGTTCTAAGGGTATGTCCATACTACTAAAGAGATCAAAAACAGACCAAGGAGGGAAGGGGCGAACAATTGAGCTAAATTGTATTAAGGAAAGGACCACTGCCCCAGGTGCATTACTGAGCAATTTCTCAAGGTACGACCTGAGGTCGGGGGACAGCTATTGATACATAGGGACGGCAAAGCCCTCAGCAGATATCAATTCCGAGCCGTACCAAAGAAAACCATAGCGAAAGCGGGGTGGGACGCAGCCGAGTTTGGGACCCACTCCTTCAGGATAGGGGCAGCCACCTCTGCATGGGCAGGGGGACTAGGGGCAAAAGGAGTAAAGAAAATTGGGGGTCGAAGTCACAATGTTTCAAAAAATACGTGCAAGAGTATTTGATATGATTCATCTCCCATCCACCCATGCAGATGAGACCCCCTACAAGTCGGCATGGATAATCAGCCATTCATTCGTGACACGAGCAGGCAGGTGGATCGAGGATTTCAGAGAAGGATTACATTTTAAGCGGACAATAACGTCCTGGTGGGGCCTCCCAGGAATGCATTGGGAGGACATCCACGATCGGCTATCGGACCTGATCGGGTTCAGGGACCCTCCTGAATACCTGGTCATCCACTTAGGGGGAAATGACTTGGTTAAAACAAATAGGGGTGAGCTGATGCGCAGCATATGCGAGTCATTAAGGGCAATAGCCCACTGTTGGTGGAAAACCGAAATTTTCATGTCAGAGATAATTACCCGCAGAATTTGGTATGGGGCACGCAGACGGCAGGCCATTGAGACAGCGCGGAAAAAACTGAACAAAGCTGTAGAAAAATACTGTAGGAGCACGGGTCTCCATTTCATAAGGCATGGGCTGTCACAAAATGACCCAGAGTGGTTTCATCAGGACGGGGTGCACTTATCCAATAAAGGGATGGGCAGATTTGCAGACAACATCTTTCAAGCATTAGCAGCACGTGGATGCAAATAGGTTCGCTGTTTGGGGGGACCTGAGCGGGTTAGGCAACACCCACTCAGGCATGGCGGCACCTGTCCAGGAAGGGATGCCACAGGGCAACGAAAACTAGCCTAAGGGAAGGCTCGGCATCCATAACCCTGGACACGAGGTGCCCAAAAGCGATTGATAAGGATGTTTGGCTGTCATGATTATTGTGTGGCATTATTTCTGTAGAAAATAAAAAGGCCTACGGCCACAATTTTCCACAAAGCAAAAATATGGTCTGTACTATCATTTCATTATCACAGGTGACAGGTTTCAGGTACAAGAGCAGGGGGGGAGCCCACACTACTCAGCCTATGCCCCAGGCCCCGTGCCATACAGAGTATGACACGATGGAGGGCCTGGGGGGTTAGGCGCAGGATGGGGGAGACGAACGGCGGGAAACAAAGAGGGAGGGGCAGCCAAAGCGCCGCCCCCACCCTCGGTGTTGCCAGGGGAACGCACCAAAAGGTGCGAAGGAAACAGCAGGGGGGGCAGGAAGAAGCCCGGCCCCCAGCAACACATCAAAGGGGGCAGGGAGGATAAATACCCCTGTAAAACCCAAGGAGGCACAAACAGGTCCGGAGCTCACCTCACTCGGGTAGGCTCCCCGGACCTGGGAAAGGGGGAAAAGGAAACGTTTTACCACCCAACCCACCCGGCAAAAGAAGAAGGAACAGGATCAAGAACGCCAAGTACTCTTCATCGGTACATGGTAGAAGAAAAAGTCGTAGGCGGCGGCACGTGTCCAGGAAGGGATGCCACAGGGCAACGAAAACTAGCCTAAGGGAAGGCTCGGCATCCATAACCCTGGACACGAGGTGCCCAAAAGCGATTGATAAGGATGTTTGGCTGTCATGATTATTGTGTGGCATTATTTCTGTAGAAAATAAAAAGGCCTACGGCCACAATTTTCCACAAAGCAAGAATATGGTCTGTACTATCATTTCATTATCACAGGTGACAGGTTTCAGGTACAAGAGCAGGGGGGGAGCCCACACTACTCAGCCTATAAGCACCCGCCCCCTCCAAGAGCCAAAATGGGTGTGCAGGTGTCCACCAAAGGATGAAGTTGTTGGGGGGGGAGTGTCGGTTCCCTGAAGGGGCATAGAGTGCCCAGCGACCAGCTGGCAGCCCCTCCCGGTCGCGGCCCTCTGTAGAGAGGGTGCTCGTGCGACCAGAGTGAGGGCCAGCCCTGTGGCTGTACCAGCGGGCAGTGCCTTCTAAGCTGAAGGGAGACGGCCACAAGAATGGGAGGTGAAAGCTCCCACAAGCGGTAGCACCATCCCGCGTGGCGCCGCCATTCGAGCCCTCACTGTGATCCTGGGCCAGCAGCGGTGAAGTCAAATTCTGAATATGGTGGTGAAAAAAAAAACGCAACAATGGACAGAAAGTGGCTGCAGCCGCATTACCCTGATGCGCTGGCCCAGAGCGGTCATAATGGAAAGTTAGCGGCCGTAGCCGCAATGAAACAAGTGACCGCCCCCAACGATCACGGGTCGGGCGGTGAATGGCGTGATCAGAGGCTGCCCGCCTCAACAAGCAAAGCGGGCAGCACTCTGCTGGATCTGCAGCTCGGCTGCATTCATAAAGGCCCCCAGTGGCGAAGGATGCAGCTCCGGGTAGGAGCAGAGGAAATGGAAATGCTCCATGTCAGAGAATGAAGGAGAGCACCCCCCCCCCCCTGAAGATCCAGGGCCACTGCAGGTGAAAAGATGAAGTGCCTCATGTTGGCACATTGAAATAAAAAATGCAAATGGGCTCCTGTACACCCTGGACCCCACTAGCGCTGATCGGTAACGCGCTGCACGTCGAAGCGTATGGCAGATGAAAATAAATCATGCCGGCACTCCTCGCTGATATCCCAGGGTGCCCGGCGGCAATAACAATGAAGCGCTCCATGAACCTGCTGTGGACAGGAAATGCAGATGGCCCACAGCCCACCTTGCAGTGCCTGCACCACCAACTGTGGCTTGCGGCTCCGGTACAAACCTGGGCCGCAGGGTGGTGAGATGAAAATCTCCAGTGTCGGAGCTGAAGTGCCCTCTGCTGGAGGAGGATGCTCTGTTGTCAGGCGGCCCCACATCCAGAGTGAAAAGAAGGTAGAATACTTTGGTGACAGAGTTGTCAAAAACAAGGACACAGTTGCCCCTGAACAAACTGTGGAATGCCGTGCAGTGGAGTAAATGTAGCGCTCCAGGTAATGGAAGGGAAGTGCTGTGCATCAGTGAACTGAAGATAAATGCAGGCGGCGCTGCCGGCAGTCCTGGGCTGCTAAGAGGTAAAAGTAATAAAACACTCCAGAACAGCGCTGGGAAAAAGAAATAAATGTGAATGGCCCTGCCTGCGATACTGAGTTCCCCGGCTGTGACATTTGAAGAGCTCTGTATTGAAGATATGTGAAAAAGGTGGTGCTCCAAGTCAGAGCACAGAGTAGAGAGCCCGGTCCTGACCTGCAATAAATGAGGCAATGGTCCATCGGCAGGGCTGCGGGTAAAGGAAGAAGCGTCCGACACAGAAGAGATCCCGACCCCGATCGGTGCAACCTGCAGTAATTCCACATCAGAGCATGGAACATCAAGTGGCCCTCTGACAACCACGGGCCAGCTGGCGGTGAGTCTGAAGTATGGGGAAAAGCAATTCTGCAAAGGCTCAGTCTTTATGAGCATGAGAAGGCTTTTTGGCATTCCGGGCCGCGTGTGCAAGATATATAGAGGCAATCTGCTGTGCAAGGCGCGCACATCCACCAGAGTGAACCTGGGCTGCTAGGTTGACAATGAAAGACCATAATGATGCTTGTGTAACAATCTGAACTCCCTGACAGGTGGCTCCTCCACTGATGAAGACAGAAAGAGATAATGGGACCATCTCATGAGCTGTATCAACAGGCAGGCAAAGTGTGACAACACAGCGACCAGGAGAACTGGACATTGCGGCTTGCCCGCTCACATTCTCATGGACAAACAACATGTTTTCTGCCAAGCCTGTTCACGCCCCATCAGATAACCAATCTAATCCACCGTCATCCCAATGCAGCACCGCCATGTTCTGGAACCAGCATAGCTGAGTGCTTGATGAGGGGCATGATCCCAGTCCTTTGGCAAACTGAAATAATTTTGAGGGAGAGTCATTACCTGTTCTGCACTTTGCGTATTGGGAGATATAGTACTGCCACTTCTCAGCAGGAAACCAACACAGTAAATGGAGGAGTACCGGCACTTCTCAACAGCAAGCAGGTACTCTGGGGAAGTGAGTACCTGCACTTCTGTATTTCCATTTGAGGCACTGGGCAGAGTCAACAGTGGTTGAAGTACTGGACTGGCGTATGCCTAGATGCAAAAGCCATGAGGTTGCAGCTCCGGTGAAGTAATTGTGCGCCCTCCAACGCTAGCCGTGTGAGACCAAAAGGCCTAGCCTTCAGGGTGAGAAATGTCTGCCCTCTGACACCCTGCCACTGGTATCGGCCTGCCTACCCCACCATCTATGGACAGGCAGATGTGGCCTTGGGGACGGGGTGTGCCAGCCCCTGAAGCTGGGGCACCAACTGCCCATTTATCTGGCCAGAAAGGAAGGAAGATAGGACTGGCCAGGACTGCGGCTCCATTCACAGTAGTTACTCCTGCCTGAGGGAGGAGAAGAAGTGGCACAAACATCCTGTCACACTGGGTCGGGGGGAGGAAAGAAGGAGCAGTGCCCTCTCCCCTTTGCAGTATAAAAAGTGACCCAGACACCCTATCACCTGTGTCTGTTCAACCACCATCTCGCTGCCTGACACCCGCAACCAAGAAGCAGTGTGACGAGCAAGAGAGGGTTGCAGCTCGGTGTGAGTGCGTGTGCGCCTTGCTGAGCCACTACAGTAAAGAGAGACGCCCTGCTACCTGCGTCTCGCTGCCTACCCCAACATCAAGGGACTAATCCGATGTGGCCCCTGGTGCTCCCAGGTGTGGCTTTGCCAGTGTGAACATAGCCAAAAAGGGGGGTGAGTGATGTCCTGTCACCCCGTGCCCTGTCAAGATTACGTGGAGCAGCCTTGACGCCCAGTGATCTGTTTCTCGCTGCCCTGTCCACAACATCAAGGGACTTTGCCGATGTGGCCCCTGGTGCTCCCAGGTGCGGCTTTGCTGGCCTTGGAACCTTGCCATCACCAGACCTTGACCTGTGGCAATGACTATCCCTAACGTACATAGATGTGAAGTGAGCTGGTCTCCTGCAGTCCTGCAAGGGCTCAAAGAGGACTCAGTAAACATGTGTGTTTGATGCTGTGAGCCTGCATGGAAGATACATATGCCCAAAGTAGCCCCAGTTAAAATTGGATGTGACCCTGTGCTTCCACATTCTGTAAACATGCCCTATACGGTGCCAGCAAATAACAATGACATCATTCAGTGGTGGAAGTTCCACTTACCCCAATAAAGGGTCTTGTAGGATAGGGTAGAACTACAAACAGACCACCAGCAGTTTGCCAACTCTGTCATTCGCTGCATGTATGTAGCGTCTCTGACATGGGCTAGATGTCTGCAATGATCAGAGTCTCTATGTATGTGTCATTGGTTAGTTCCACGATTTGTCTATTCATGTTCCTGTAACATTTGTTTGTTTGTTTGTTATGAAAAAGGAGGAGTGTGGTGTGTGACCCTCCCAAGTGTATTGCCCTTTTAAGAGGGGCAGTGTTATGTGTGATCCTCCCAAGTGTATTGCCCTTTTAAGATGGGCCATGACCATGTCATGGCCCAAGCTTATAAAAGGAGCAACTGCAGGCACGTGAAACAGAACAGCTGCAGACTCCAGAAGAGGAGCTACTGAGTCCGTGTGTCATTTCAGGTGGGGGCACAGGCCTGCATGCCCTGATGCCATGGGACCCTCGTGCCAGCACGATGGCAGAGGCCTGCACGGTCAAGGGCATGGCTGGCTGTGCACCCAACCCCCATTGGTGCTGGTGTCCTGAATATACCAGGGGGCTGCCGGATGTCCAGGGCAGGCCCCAACCCCCACAGGCACTGGGCCTGTAGAGTGCCAGTGATGGTAGCACTCTGGGGGCCAGCTGGATGTCCATAGCAGACCCCATAACACTGGTGGTAGCCGTGCTGGTAAAAATGGCATGACTGCTGCCGGAGTCATGTTTTTTTCCTCTCCCTGGCTTTGGGGAATTACCGGGGCATTACAGCCCTGGTGATCCCAGAAGCCTGGCGCCAGAAAAAGTAAGTCCCCATTCCCATTCGCGTCCCATATGGCTCAATGGGAATGGTGAAGACGGTATCAACTGCATCACTCATAATGGAACCAGTACTACCGTCAAAGTCTGTGAGCAGATGCCGTTCTGCCCGCCAGGTCAGACCTGCCGGAAAGGTCGGGACCCGCCCGTACAATGCAGAGTGTGCCGGAGTGTGCAACAATAGTGCCGGCAGCTTATTGGCACCATTGTTACCATGACTGGCACACTCCTAAGGAGGCCCTCAATTTCTATGCTTTTTTGATGAAGACCAGGGTGATTTTTATTGATGATTTATTAATATATTTTGACTTTTTTCTTGAACTGTATAAACCACATCAGACTCCAGGATCCTCCAGCTCCCATCTACCTGCAAATTACAGACAGTGAGTATGGAAGGTTTTTTTTAACCTTCACTGACAGAAAGATATAGAGGTATTGAGGTATTACAACCAGAGGTGATTTATGGTGCTTATATGAAGGTTGCCTAGTGAGACCTGGTGGGGCAGGTCGTTGTTTCTTGAGGTGACTGTTATATCTTGAAGAAGGTTGATCAGTTTGTAGTCTTTATTACTTAGTTTTGTTTATTAAAAGATTTACTTTATACATGAGAGCGTAAGAAGCATTAATTGAGTTTTCATTACTGAGTGACTTGTCAGAAGCATTTGAACATGAACTTTAAGAGTGGGGCATCTAAGTCAATGTATTGTGTATTAATGTGTTATGCATGGTACATGTCTTTTAATACACATATAGAGGGTCACTGGAAGGTATGAGCAGTGGGTTATCTATAAAAAAATAATGTAACCTTAGTAAACCTCTCCTGTGCAGACAAACGAGTAGCAGCCACCCACCGCAGTGGGTTGATTGCCTGCTCTCTTTACTGATGCGCAATGACAGGTATAGGCTCTTTCCTATCTCTATTTTTACCACAGCCCCTGCTGGGGGGTCTTGGACTCTCCCCTGGGGGTGGAGGAGGGGCTCTGGAGATAGAGGTGATAAGAATCATGTCACTTTTGGTGCCTACAGCAGGACACTGCTCACCCTCTTCTACACCCCACAATATTCTCCTACTTAGCTACTGAACAGGGGCTACTGGTGTTGCTATGGGGGTTGCTACTGGGGTTGTACATTATAATATACACTCCAGTGAATAACATGGGTGTCTTTTCAAGCAAGAACTCCTAACAGCTATCTAGCTAAGAGATATTAGAATGGCTAACCCACAGATGGAGTAAGCCCCCTTGCCAAAGTTGCTTTTTGGCTGCAGAGTTGTAGAAATTGTAGATGGTCGCCATTTTCAGGGTGAGAATAGCAAACCCTGTAAGGCAAATGAAACCTTAGTTCTGTGTGTGTTAGAGATATCAACATTAGCTTTACAGTGGTAGTGGTAGTCCCTGGAGGATTGCCAGGGGAAACCCTGTTTCCATATATGAAGACACCTGGGGTCAGGACAGGAGAGCTGTTTAAAACTGTATACCTTAGGATGGATCTAGATCAAATACAGGACACACCCTATAGGTATCCAGAGTTAACCATGCAGCAGATCAACCTCCAGGCCTGGTTTCAAGTGACTTGACATACCCCACTGCATGGGCTAGACATGCTCAATTTGCTATGGAAGGGTTAACCTTAGAACCTTAACCATAGAACCCATCCTTATATTCCATCCAAACAGGGGGGTAAAAGATCCAAATACCCGGGAGCACTAAGACATTCTGCTAAGACATTTTGACAATGTACGCACTGAAGCTGTAGAATATATAGCCTTGGGAGCTGCACCACCAACACCCAGACCAGTAATAGCAGCGGAGGAAGGAACATGTCGAATCCAGACCCTCAAAGCCTTATTGGGCACCTGACCCATAAGGCAGCGGGAACTCCTACATGGTATTCCACTAAACTAAGCCAGCAAGAGGCAAACTACCCTCAGGTCACTCCTCAGCGGAGGCAGAGGGTTCTAGAAATTATAATGCCAACAGGTTGTAATCGGCCAATGGAACAAGGTGATAGTTGGGTTTCAGTATATAGTTGGTTGTACCTTCATCTAATAGGGACTCCTGCAATTACAGCACTTACCTTCCTTCTGGGAAAGATATTGAAAGATATTGAACTCCCGGAGAGCAGAATCAGAAATTAGTTTAGGGTGAGCAATAGCTGGGGGCAATTATTCTATGATACAAGCAGTACTCATACCACTCATAAAAGGTGAGTTAATGAGAATATGTTTTCAGACGTCTAGCAGTATTGCCCAGTGACCAGGAAAGGAAACTCCAGTGTGGTCACATTGTAACTGCTACTTACAGGTTGCTAGGCAGAGATCACTTGGGTAGACACCCCGATAAAGGACAAAAGAAGGAATCAGGTGAGAGTAAGCATTCTGAAAGAGCACCACCTACTAGTATCACTGGTACCAGACAGTAACCAGGCAGACATACCTTCTCAGCTACAGCCCTAAAGGGTAGGATAAGGGCTTCCAGTATGACCCCCGCTAAAGAAGAAATGGAGACCCTTTGTAGCAGAACTACATCAGTAGAAAGAGATAGTACCAGTCCCAGGCAAGAATCTGGTTGGGATAGGAGACCCTGCAAGGGGAGAAGTGGGGAAAAGATACCTATCAGTTACGGGATAGGGCACAGCATAGGCAACCATAATGATACAGAGATGAAGAGTGTTTGTCTTAATCATCACAGAAAGAGAGGAAACAGGGCCTGGCATCCAATGGAGAGCAGAAGTCCACCAGGAGGGGGGAGAAGATAGGAGAAAGGAAGCAAACTGCATCTTTAAGAATGGACAATGGCAAAAGCTCTAAACCAGACTCACAGGATAATACCAGTGACTTACGATCCAAGTAAATTGGTTAGTGGTAGTAATGGACTCTGACACATAAGTCTCCATAGTCAAAGAAAGGCACAAGATGCAGATACACCACATTTCTACTACTCAAAAATAGTGGTTATTACTACCACAGGAAAAGTGGTTGAGGACATCAATGTGTATATAGTTACAATCCAACTTAAAGGGGAACATCCAAAGGAAATAGAGGCACTATTTTGGTCTAATGTGCATGTAACACAAGATGTTCATTTAGCATAACATGCAGAGCCAAGTGACGTTGAACATGTTGTTCATGATACTTTATCCATAGTTCCACCTCATGAGGTTATTCTTAATCCATCTTTTGAATTTAGGATTCATACACCCACCTCTACGCAGAATCTACTCTTTAATGACACTGCTGCTCAAACTGTATTGTCTCCATTGGATGCAACAATAAATACCACGCATCATGTTGAATTAGAGTGTATGTCCCCTGTAAATCTTGAAGCCTCAAAGACTCATAACGGTAGCCTATATTCTTCCCCTAGTTTATTTGATCAGAAAAACGATAACTCTATCGCCTTGTCAGCTTCTTTTCTACATCTTACTCCGAGGAGACCGTTACAGCCTCCAGCTTTGCCCTTCCCTGATGCTTCTGCTTTGCCGCCCTGTAACGCATTAACTGAAGTTGCTCTTGTGGCTATTAATTCTTCAGTTAACTGTATGCTTAAACTCTATGAAACTCTGGATAATAGAATGCTACAACAATCAATTCAGCTTCACACTCTTGTATCTGCACTCAATATAAAAACTGCATCACGGAGTACTCAAACTGATGAATGTTCCCTTTCCCCCTTTGTAGTAGATTCCAGTTGTCTTCTTATAAACCCAGACCACACACCAGTGAGCATTCGACGATTAGAAGCCATTATTCCAGCTCTCCCGTCTTTTCCGGAAATTATTCGCCCAGTTGAAGCTTTAGAGTCCTTCATAACTGAGGCTCCCCTTCCGGTATCTGACCAGACTTCCTCTGACTCCGTAGATAAGTCTACAATCTCTGATGCTGCTCCGGTTTTGTTTAATATATTTAATGCTCACTCACTTGTCGATGCCACTCTTCAACCTTTAACTACTAAGAGTCGATCTAATTTAGGTGCAAACACTAAGCAATGCATCAAACGGTTACAGCGCATTCAAATGGTCCATAACAACAGAAGCAAAGTAATCAAAACAAAGCGTCAAAACTCCTGAAAATCTTCAAAATGCAAAACTGTGAAATTTGATCCTCGCTATGATGACCATGAACCTTTAGATCACTTACTTCAAGTGATTGCTAATGAATCTTGTGAGCCTTTGGACTCACTTCTTCCTTCAACCGAAACTGCATCTGCCAATGACTTGACTCCTAATCTTTCGCCCATATTGAATACATTACCTATTTCTAAACCTGTCTTACAAGACAAATCCGTAGTAATGACTTCAAAAATAGTTTCTGCAGACATCAAGTCCCAAACTGATATTATATTAGCAGATGTACGGGCGGAGATTAAGAAATCCATGGAAGAATACTTGAAATTTAAATCTTTATCAAGCCAGCCGACGATCTTGCCAGTAATCAAGTCACCTCTCATACAATCAACTACATGCTTCGAACCTTCTATTTTGCAATCACTTGAACATTCTAAACAAACTCCCTTATCTTCCTTGTCGCAGACTGACACAATACTGGCGGATGTACGGGCTGAAATTAGACACTCAATAGAAGAGCTTTTAAGCTATAAATCTTCAGCAAATCAACACAATCAACCTTATAGCCTAAGACCTTCAGCCCTCTACTCTCAGTCACACGCCCTACAATCGATCCCAACACATAGGGATAGTAATAGTCATCACCTCTCTGCCAATATTGAAAAAAATCGTAAGAATGAATGTATAAACGATGCTTGCCTTCCAACCAAATCTAGACATGCTTTATCGCTCAATAAGCATCATCGCTTCATTCTTAAATGCCGAGATGCCCCATTTCCTTCTTATGATCTTTCAAGATCTAGTGTACTAGCAATATTGAATGACATAGACTCATTAAGTGGTATTTCCACACAGGATATTTCCCAGGTTGAATTTTTGAATGATCAAGACTGGTCAGTGGTTCGCATTTGGGTATCATCCGCACTTATTCGTAACTCCTTATGGCAAGCCAAGATGAAGCTCTTTGCAATGGGCTTCTTATTAGCTCTTGACCCAACTGATCTTGAGGATTCGCCTAATATAGCCCCTTCTTTCAACACCCCAATAATAAAAAAATTGAGGTTGTATTCTTCCTCCAAACCTTTTGTGTACTCACAAGATCATCCTAACTCCAATTTAAGACACAAAACCAACCCACAAGTCTGGCATCAGCAGAAATAACCATCACTGCAAATGTATAACATTGAACATCGAATTTGCAGTTGGAATACCCGTGGTTATTCCCATCTGATGTCCACCATGGATGCTACTTTATTGAGTCACACGATAATTGCCTTTCAAGAAACATGGTTGTTGGAAAGACCTGTATGGAGTGGTTATGATGTAATTTTGAACCCAGCCAAAGCTGGGATAACGGGTCGACCGTCCTCAGGCCTAATGGTCACCTTGAAATGTGGTTTGGGCTTCCAAATCAGTCCCTGGCTTGCTCCAAATCACTTTTTACAATTGGTAAGAATTACCTTTCACGGGGGTGCTGTTGCTCTAATAAATCTTTATCGCAATCCGGTTGCAATACTAGATTCCATTTTCTTCTTTGAATTGGAGAACTTACTTGATATCATCTTACAGGACAGACAAATTACTCATTTGTTTGTAGTTGGTGATTTCAACATAAATTGTCTCCCGAATTCAAAAAGCAAATCCTCACAAGCTTACTTGAAATGGGACCTGCTAATGAAATATCGTGGCCTTATTATGCTAAATGGCGCTTGTGATGGTGACATTCCATCTCACCCCACGTGGCATAGAGGTGCTTCAACTTCAACTATAGATTTTGTATTAGTCAATAAGCACACTTTTTCGGAAATTTCCAATTTTGAAATAATTAAACGTGATACTAGTGATCACGATCTCCTATCTGTTAGGTGGCACTTCCTTTCCGCCTCCCCCGTTTCCAGAGAATCTACTTTTACTACTTCTGTTGTGGTTAATAATGCTCGCACAAGATTGCGCTGGACACCTAAAAAATTGGACCAATTTAAGCAGCTTATTACTGCTGAACGAACTATAAATAACCCTCAGGAGTCGTACATCACTCATTTGGCATTGTTTCGCTCTAAAATTGGTCTTAATTCTCATTTTCACCATATTCACAAACATACTTTTGACCATGAGATACAACATCAAAAGAACTGGGTGAATCTCCAAAAGCGTCGTGCTGCGCACTTACCAACTGCTATTAGACTTGCTACTATAAAAACTATTAAATGCAAATACAAAAATTGGTTGAGGTGTTATAGATTCACTCAAATGCAACATGATGGTGAAGCAATGCTTTCTGCCATTACCGCCAAAAATCTTTCTGCTATATGGTCCTTACTAAATTTGGCAAATCATGATTCACAGGCCCCTGTACAGATAAACGGTGTATTGGAACGCGTTTGGATTGAACATTTTAAGAACCTGTATGCCCTGCCGGAAGTACTCCAAGCCTCCTCCACTCCACCTTCAACAACTTATGAACAAATGGAAATCTTGGAGGAGGATATTCTATTTTACATTCAGAAATCTAGCTCCTCCAGAGCTCCTGGCCCGGATGGCCTGTCTAATTACATCTTCAAGCAGTATCCGCTTGAATGGACTTCCATATTGCACCGTATATTTCATCAAATACTCAAAACTGGTGTCATTCCTGAGTCTTGGTGCCAGTCAATAATTGTTCCAATCTTCAAGAAGGGTGATCGATCTAATCCTTCGAATTACAGACCGATTGCCCTTCTTGATGCTCCTGGGAAGTTGTTCGCACGATTTATCCTGCGAGACTTCAATTTATGGACGCATCGAAACTTGAAGCGTGATCCCTGTCAAACTGGATTCATACAGGGTTTGGGAACTTCCATCAATCTCCTTTCCCTAACATCTATTCTAAATGATCATTATATGAAGCTACAGCCGCTCTACTTGGCTTTTGTTGATCTAAGAGCTGCTTTTGACTCTGTCTCGCGTGAAATCCTTTTACAGAAATTGAATCTCGCTGGCTGTCCCGCGTATCTAATTTCTTTAATCAATGCCCTACACACAGGGACAACAATTCAGATAAGACTGACTTGTGAAGGTACCTTAACCCCTCCAATAAAAACCTATAGGGGCCTGAAACAGGGATGTGTGTTAGCCTCATCAATATTCAATTTTTTCATTTCAGACATTGGTTTAAGCTCTGCATACACAGTGGGAGATCCTCCAAAATTAGCACTAAAACCAACTCCAGCCTTGCTTTATGCGGATGATCTTGTTCTTCTCTCAAAAACTCCCTCTGGCCTTCAACATTTACTTGACGGACTAGCTTCATACACTCAAAAAAATCTGCTATCCGTTAATCTTTCTAAAACTAAAATTATTATTTTTGCTGCTAAACAGCAAAAGCAGAGCAAATCCTTTTATTGGCATCTTAATAAACGTGAAATTGAAGTGGTCAATCAATACACCTATTTAGGTGTGACCATCTCTAATGTTAGAACTCAATCACATTGGCATACCATCACTGGGAAATTGACCCAGATGCTTGCACAAGTAAAGATCATCCAGGCAAGGCTGGGGAAGTTTTCAATTATCCCAGCAGTAACTTTCTACTGTCAAAAGGTTACTCCGATTCTCCTTTATGGTTCGGAAACACAGGAACTAATGCCTGAATCGTGCTGGAGTAGACTGGAGAGTTTGTATTGGAGACGATGTCTAGGACTTCCGAATTGTATTTCTATCTCTTGGATTAGACATGAACTGGGTTTGATTTCTTTATATACTCGACACCTCTGGTCTATTGTTAGTTTGTTTCGCAAATGCATAATGACTATGGATACTTTGATGCTGATAGGCACTTTGTCAACTCATATGTTTACTAGCAAAGAATTACACATGTCAAAATGGCGCCAAATTGCGATTAATGCACTAGCAGAAGCAGATGTGTCAATACAAACTCTAATTGAAAATCCTAACAAGGCAAAAACCATGATGTTTGACGCTGATTGGATTAGAACTCGAGAGCATTGTGCAAAATTGTGTGACTTCAAAAACCATTTTCTGTTTCATAAAAAACATGGTTCAGTGGAACCATATTTACTTAAGTCCCCGTCAGTCATACATCGAATTGAATTTTCTAGGTTGAGATTCAATCTTTGCCCAACGCGCGAGATATTACACAGACGGAAATTGTTGGTTGATAATAGCTGTAGACATTGTGAAGATCTTGGTCAAAAAGAAACACTTAAACATCTGTTCACTGAATGTACCTCTCTACATATGAAACAAATTCATTTTCTCAAATCTACTCTCAAAGAATATGTTAACTTGTCTTCAGATTTATTATGGCAAATGATTCTTGAAGGTAAAAATATATCACTTAGAATCAATGTTATTCGTTTTCTACATGATGTGAACCTCCTAGAATGTCTTAAAGTGGGAGATCCCAGCTAATTAGAAACTTACTTTTTAATTTTTTATATTTTAAACTCAGCAAATGAATATGATCGGATGACCCAAGTTAAAATCATTATTTATTCAGATATAGAAATGTACTTATTGTGCTTGTTATTTTTTTTTTGTATTCGAACTTGTTTCCTTTTGTTTCTTTGTTTCTTCTTTTTTTTTCTTCTCAATTTTATTGTACATAATATGTTGTTTTTAAAAGTTGATTAAATTCAGCTAAATAAAAAAAAAAAAAAAATAACATAATTGGTCAAGGATATATGTTAGGGAAAGCCCTAGGGAGGAAGTGATTAAACAAGCTTTCTCAAATGAAGTTGAGGAACATGTAGTGAGCTCATAGACAGTCTAATGGGCTGTGTTAGGTGCAGCACAGTTATACAAAAGCCATCTAGGACATGACAAAGACTGCCCTCGACATAAAATGCCAGTGTTTGCAAAACCAAAGCTTCAGATACAATATACAATAAAAGTAGAGGGTATACCACATTTTAAAATAATTGTTGACCAGTTATTAAGCCAAAGGGTTCTGATATGTCAGGCAAGCCAGTACAATACAGCATTACTTCCAGTATCTAAACCAGAAGGTTCATATCGGCTGTTTATAGACTTTAGGATTTTAAATTCCAATACAAGCACAGAGGCTATACAGAACATGCATAGTTCAGGCCTTCTAAGTAACATACAGCAATACAAATATAAGGCTGTATTGGATCTTGGGAATTGATTCTTTGTACAACCTTTGGATTCAGACATCTATTCACACAAAGCCATAACCTTAAGGGGGAAACACTTTTGCTTCACTAGGCTCCCACAGGACTACAAAAACAGTCCTGGGTTATTCTATAGTAGAATGCAATCCCTCTTAGAAGGGATACAGACATGCAGGACATATGTGGATGACATATACTGTGCAAATGATGACTTGAATGAACACTAGAGAAGATGGACTTAATCATTAGTAAACTAGCAGCTAAAGGATACATTTTCATTTTCAAGAAGTCTAAAATGCCTAGAGAAATGTGCACACTTGCAAAGTCCATGTGCACTTAAGCAGTTGCAGGCCATACTTGGCCTCTTAAGTTTGTGGTGATCATATGTGGCAGACTATACAGCATTAGTGAAACCTGTATATGACTTATTGAAGCCCAATTTCCATCAAAAGCCTGGAAGGGAGAGCACACATTGTGACACGTCTACCAAGAGATGACTCAAAGTATTCCTCCTCAGGACAGAAACACAGACATGTATTTAGAATTGACACTATTTCCTGGTCCGAATGCTTTTACATATGCAGTATATAACTATGGGGAGACAAAACACACAGCATACCATTCACATGTCAATACAATTCCAGAGCTGAAATGTGATCCAGAGGAAATTATTCTGGCTGCAGTACAAAATGACAATGCAGAAGGAACGCACCTTCGCTGCAAACAAAATCATGCACATAAACACAGTGTTAGTGCATTTGGAGTCAGCAATACGCTCTCATATTTTAAATGAAAAGGCGCTACACTCAAGATGGGTTCAGTGGGCCGCAATGCAGACAGTCAAGACATTACATATCAATGCAACCCAGAACTACTACAAATGTATGAACTGGAATGGTCTCTACAACCACAAGGAAACATCCAAAATGTTCGATAAAAAAAGACCGAATGGGAGATTTGGCTGAATTTTGGCCGTTCAAAAATACCGAACAGACGACAAGTTCGACCAAATCCCCCATTTGGTCACAGGGGTTGTGGGGGTGACCCCCGCATCGTTGCTCACTACACTGTGAGTAAGGGTTGTGGGGGTGTCCCCCATAGCCGATCCCGAAAGGTAAAAGAAAAAAGAGAAAGAGGAAGTGAAAGGGAACAGGTGTCAAAGGGACACACCGAGTCGGCGGCCGCAAGGTAAGTTGGGTGTGGGGGAGGGGCTTTGGGTGTAGTATGGGCAGGGACAGGCTGGGCACAGGGGGCAAGTCAGACATGTTCAGGGGGAAAAAGACTGAAGGTTATTAAAAAAAATAATCTTCAGTCTTTTTTCCCTCAAACATTTCCGTATCAGGCTTTCAAGCCCGATCCCAACCACAAGATGATGCAGTCCTCGACATCCCACTTTGGGTTTTTGTAAATGTACTAAATTCTGATGAAAGCACTCTTCCTGCAGTTGTGACACACTCTAATTATTCTGCTGCCAGTGCTGCTGTAAAAGGGCGATTCAACATAACAATGAGTTTGAACACCAGGATACTGAAACAAAAAATGTAAACATCAGCTCAGGTTGATGAGTTACATGGCTTCCTCCTTGCACTAAAACAAGTTGATCCACATAAACCCACTATAATTGTAAGGCACTTTATACAACAGAATTGTGTTTCAAAGCGCCAAAAGGATAAATGGGAAGGAAACATGGGAAATAATTACAGTGGCAAGAAACAAAAGCATGATCCTACTAGGCCTTATGGCAATTGGCCGTGCAAGTGCATCAATGAGAAGTGCAGGTGAGGGGATGGAAGGGGGAGCAGAGGAGGGACAAGTGCTGTAGGGGGCTCAACACGGAAGTGCTAAGTGGATTCAGTGGAAGCATTGCAGGCTAAGTGCTGGTATGATGGGAGGAAGGGCCTGAGAGCCTGTGCGGTTCATGCGGACGTGGCCACTGGTCAAAGCAGCAGTGGGGTGATCAGAAAGGAATGGAAAAAGAGAAAAGGGAAGAGAAGAGCAGAGTTTGAACAGTTTCAGGAACTTGAGGAGGACTGTCTCAAATCTGAGAGGGGCAGGGAGGCTGTTCCAAAGGGAGGCACCAGCCACGGAGTGAGATCTGCCCCCCACTGTCTGCTTAAAGAAATGTTTGACAGAGAGTTGGAATTAGAAGAGCGAAGGGCTCGAGCAGGGGAGTATTTAGGGAGGGAAGGTTGGTGTTAACGTGGTCCCAGGCCCCAGATGGTCTTTTGGATGATGTAGAGGGTCTTGAATTTGATCCTTGCAGCCATTGGGAGTTAGTGGAGAGATTTTAAGACTAAAGAGATATGGTCACTCGGCTTGAGGCCAAGGATAAGTCTTGAAGCCTTTTTCCGGATTAGCTGGAGGGGGTGCAGAAAGGAGAGGGGAGAATGAGAAAGAGGCTGTTGCAGTAGTATATGCTGGAGAGGTCCAGAGTTCTGGAGACATTGAGCTTCTGGAGGAAGGTGAGAAAAGGACAAATGCCTCTGAGGAGGTGGAACTTGAAGTGGAACTTTTGGTAAGGTCCATAATGTGAGGGGTGAAGTAAAGAGCTGAGTCGGAGATGACCCTGAGGTGTTTGGCCTCACAGGATGGTGGGGGTACACAGCCCAAGGAGGATGGCCAAAGGGTATGAGAAAAAGAGGGGACAAGTATCCCAATGAGGAGTATCTCTGTTTTGCTGGCATTGAGAAAGGAATTGTTCGCTGAGCACTATGCCTGAATGGCAGACAGCCAGTCAGGGATGAGAGAGGAAGATGAGGAGGAAGTAAAGGGAAATTTGAAGAAAAGCTGTGTGTCATCAGCATTACACTTGAAGTGAGGATAGAAGGAGGATATAAAATGAGCAAGAGGGGCGAGATAGATACTGAAAATCCAGGCCAAAAGGATGTAGCCCTGGGGGACACCACAGGAAGAGAGGATGGTGGAGGAGGAGAAAGTGTCCAATTGCAGCTGGGAAGGGCAGTTAGTGAGGAAAGAGGTCAGCCAGTCCAATGCCCGGTCAGTGATGCCGAGGGTGTCACAGAGTTGTTTTATGAGGATGGAGTGGTTTAACGAGTCAAAGGCGGAGGAGACATCAAGGAGAATGAGGACAGCAGGAGAGTTGGAGTCGAGATTGGCGGGCATGGTTTCATGGGTGTTCAGGAGAGCAGTTTCCATGCCTCTTGATGCCAGAATCCAGATAGGTGGTCATGAAGTCAACCAACAAGATTAGTGTGGAGGGTCAGTTGGGTAGGACCAACTTTTCCAAAGATTTACTCAGGAAGGGGGTAGTAGAGATTGGGTGATAGTTAGCCGGACAGGAGCGGTCAGCAGACGCATTTTGTAATAAAGGGTACACAAGGGAGTGCTTGAGGGATAGAAGGAAAGAGCAAGTGGCGAAGGAGTAGTTAAAAAGGTCTGAAAGCGCTGGGGTGAGAGAGGAGATGTTGTCCTTAATGGTTCTGGAGGAGCTGGGTAGCACCTGTTTGGAGGAGGCCTTCATCAAGCGGACCACTTTAGAGAACTTTTCCAGAGATATGGATCCGAGGCAAGAGAGAGAGAGGGTTTGCGGAGCCAAGGGAAATGGGGGAGTAGGAATGGGAGAGGAGATGGGGTTGAGGAGAGGGGGGATAGAAGCTCCTGAGTTTTGGAGTGAAGTGTGAGGCTAAGGCAGTGCAGAGGGCTTGGGAAGGAGGTAGAGGGGTGGACATTGCAAGTGGATTGGCAAGTTCCTTTCAGGTTTTGAAAAGTTTGTGCATGTTGTTAGAGGCTCCGGTGATGCAGGCTTGAATGTGGGCCCACTTTTTGGAGCAGTTACAGAGCCGATATTGCCTTTGTAGCAGGCGACTGACCAGTTTGTCACAGGATGAGCCATGTTCTTTAACACCCGTTCGGCAATTCTGCACTTGTGTTTCAGGGATGCAAGGTTGGAGTTGTACCAGCTGTTATTCTTGGTGGCAGGTTTTGGGTGGATCCTCATGGCATGGGCAAGGATGTCCAGAGTGTTGGAGATGGCAAGATGCAGATTAGAAAGGACAGAGTAAGAGGAAGTGTCAGGGGCAGGGGTGGGTGGGGGATAAATGGGGAGGCAAAAGCAGCAGATGACACTTGCTTCATCAGTCGAATGATGTGCATGGGGTCAGTCTGGTAGAGGGCCAAGGGGTCTCAGATAGGAGGAAACGAGAAAGTGGTCAGACCAAGAGAGGGGTGGTGGTGGCTAGATTAGGGATATGGATGTCACCAGAGATTAGGCATCAAAGGTGTGGCCAGCAGAGTGAGCCGGGACGGAAGGAAGAATAGTGAGAGAGAGGGAGTCACAGAGGACATGGAATTCAGAGGTGGATGATTCAAGAGAGTCGAGGAAAATGTTGAAGTTACCCATGAGGAGCAGTTTGGAAGAGGAGGTTGAAAGAGATGACAAGAGGTTGGCCCATTCAGAGCGGAAGAGGGAGATAGGGCTAGGGGGTCTGTAGGTAGTGGTGAGGGTGAGAGGGAAAGTGGGGGAGGCCCCCAGCCTACAGGTGAAACCTTCAAATGAGGAGAGAAATTGAGGAGGGAATATGGATATACTATGAGGTTCATTTTTGACCTTCAATAGTGGCCCACCAACTCATTCAGAGATTCTAAAGGCAAGCCTATATGGTCAAGACAAATCTGACAGAAAATATGGGACATCAAAAAGGCTAAACCTCTCATTTGGGTTATGCACACAAAAACACATAGAAAGGATTATGTGCACAGTGCAGTGAACATGCTTGCTGACCAGTCTGCAAGACAACAGACTGTACAAAAAGTGGTAGCACCATTAACAAGCTCAGCCACATACATAGATGAGGAACATATCTGGATGCACAGAGTCCTAACCCACCAGGGTTCCCCACTACTTATTTCTATGCAGTAAAAGAGAATACAATGATAGTCACTATACCTAGATTAAAAGGAGGCTCTGTTGACGAGGAACTACTGAACAAGCAGGATAGATTAAAATGTATCTCTGCAGCAAATGGAAGTGTAGCCACAACTGACTTAGGGGTTTCAGCTACTACACAGATCTTGCAATATAGATATTGGTGGTTGGGGCTTAGTAAAGAGGTACCTCAGTACATAGCAAATTTCTCCGTATGTTTACAGACAACAGTGGCCAATTCCAGTAAGCAAACTAATCAGTGCAAAAGTGCCTTTTGAATACATGTATATGGATCACAGAGGTCCATTGACAACTGTCAAAAGGTACAAATATAGTTTGGTAGTGGTAGACTTTTGCACAAGATTCACATGGCTAATATTCCAGAAGAAAGCTGATTGTAAAGAGGTCATAAAGGGTGTGTTGTCCTCAGTAGTGATCACTTAAATTACTCCAAGATGACAATGGGCCCACTTTTCAGACAAAGCCTTAAGTTGTCATGATCTCTGCTTCCAAAAGGTCAGGGTTTTCCCAACTCCCTTGGAAGCAGATTCATAACCCAGGTTCCGAGTGCCAACCAGTCCCAATTGGGACCTTTTGGACCCAGTCCTGGCGCCAGTGGCACCAGGCTCATAAATATGCCCAGTCCCAGCGCTGGAAGCGCCGGGCTCATAATGCTTGGGTGGACTTACCTGCAGCAGACCATGCTGCTTACTTGCCTGCCAGTTGAGCCTCTGATCCTCTTCTGTTTGAAACTACTTTTCCTGTTGGGTGGGGCAGGAGCCACTCCCTAGGTTCAGAACACTGGAACTCTTCTGGAAAGCAGGAACTCTTTTCTTACCTAGGCGTGGCTGTGGAAGGAGACACCTAAGCAATACAGGAGGCTATTTAAACCACACCCGATGGATGAATCTTGCTTTGCGTTATTCTGCATCCTCTGCAGCAGAACGCTCATCGTGTCTTCTGCATCTGATCCTGGGCCTAAGGAAAAAGGCTTACCATCCTGAATCCAGTCTTCAGCAACACCTATAAAGACAAGAAAGAACAGGTTAGCATTACGGTCTTCAGTGACAGCTCTTCACTTACCTGGGCCATCGGCTGTCACCAACGCCTCGCGCTGCATTCTGAAAGACAAAGGCTTACCTACTCTTCGTGCGCTCCGGAGGTCTTCACACTGCATTCCGGCATCTGAAAGACAAAAGCTTACCAACTCTTCGCACGCTCCGGAGGCCTTCGGCGCTGCATCCCACATCTGAAAGACAAAACAAGGTGCGTTTAAAGACATTGGGGAACTTTAATACTCACGTGCCATTACTCCTTTCCACATCTAACCCAGTGGGTATTCCGGCACCCTGCAGCCGCTCCGAACTTGTACCTGCAAAATAAAAAGACAGTTAGAGCGCATCGTGAAGCAGGCAACAAGCGCTTACTTACGTGCTTCCAGGCGCTTCTATTCATCACACGGGCTCCATCTTCAACTCACTTCAGCCCGTCATCCACCATCGCCGGAACCCTGCAAAACAAGAGACATCATTACTAAAGACTTTAAAGACATTAGAATTACTCGAAACTTACCGTTCGTGCAGTAAACGACGGACAGCAGTCCTCTGAAGTCAAGAGGCCTGCTCCCCTTATCCAGTGAAGAAACTGGTTACAGCACCCTGCCCCGAGGCAGATGGAGAGCACGGCGTTCACTTACCTAAGGTGAGAGCGTTAACCTTCGGGGTTCTACAGGAGAAGAGAAAGGGAAGAAGAGAGAGACATTCAATAACCCAGTTCATTAATCCCATATTTTCTATCTGCAGACATCTTACCCTTCGAGTCAAACATACAGTGCACAGAGGTCCAGCCCAAAGAGCCAGCCGTGTGTTACACATCACCTTTGAAGATACGGTATACGCCCAGTCAAGACCGGCGCCTCTACGGGAATCAGGTGAGCGTTACAGAACGCAAAGCCTACCACAAAACTCCCGTCCATGCGCTATGGAAACCTCGGATACCGACCAACTAGCCCAGTTACTTGGGGAACTAAGGGCAGAAGTGCATGCAGCCCGTCAGGAAACGAACGCTCTAAGAAGGGAACTGATTATTTCCAAGGAGCGAACAGATGATCTCGCTAGACAATTGCTACAGTCACAAGCCGGACAGACCCCGTTACCCGCATCTGGGGGAAATCTTCCTTCTACATCCTCTATGAATCCAGTGCAGATCAACCTACCTGGGAATGTACCTCTGGCTCCGCCCGAACGATTTTCTGGTGACCCAAAGAGGTTTGCAGTATTTATCAATCAGTGCCGGTTGCATTTCTTATGCCGGCCAGCAGCCTTTCCAACTGATCAAGCTAAAGTAGCTTTTGTGCTTTCGTACCTTAGTGGCAATGCGGCAGACTGGTCGATCCCTCTAGTAAGTCAAGATGATCCGGTCCTCCATGATTTTCAAGCTTTTCAGCTCAGTATGGAAAAACTGTTCGCAAGACATTCACAGGGGCAGGCCTTGGACAATGAGCTTCTTTCGTTGCGACAAGGTAATCAAGACCTTTTGGCTTATATTGCGTCTTTCAACAGACTGATAGTGGAAACTCAATGGCCTGAGGACAAAAGGATTACGCTGTTTTATAGAGGTCTACGTGGAGAGCTCAAAGATGTGTTAGCCCAAGTAGTGAATCCCCCACAAGATTGTTCGGACTATATAGACTTAGTCGTTCAAATAGATCACAGACTGCAGAACAGGAAGGCCGATCGTTCCAAGTTTGATGCTCAAGTATTTTCCAAACCGCCAACTCCTTCCAAAGGAGTAGACTCCGGGGAACCCATGCAAATAGGGGGTCTGAAAGGTCCTCTAACACAAAAGGAGCGGGAAAGGAGAAACCAGTTGCAATTATGCCTCTATTGCGGAAACTCAGGGCACTTTCTTCGAGACTGTCCGGTGAAACCTGCTAAGAAGGCAGTAGGAGCTGCAGTTACGAAAGTTACAAACTCTGAGCAGGGAAACGACCTCGCCCGACAAGAATAGAGGTCCTCTTGCCGAGCGTGAAAACCAGTTCCGTGACCTCGCATTTCGTGATATCTATGGTCCTCATTAGCCCTGATAATCCGGATCGATTACATGCAATTGAAGCTTACGTCGACAGCGGTGCCATCGGCAATTATGTGGATCATGAAATGGTTTTGAGGATGAATGTAACTCTTTGTCCCAAGGCTGTAAAGGACGTCATTACTACGGTGGATGGTACGGAGATAGCCTCCGGGCCAGTAACGCATACCACTCAAGAAGTGACGCTAATAATTCAAGATGGACACCATGAGAAGATCGTGTTCGATGTGATCAAGGCCCCTCAGTTTCAGATTATTCTAGGAATACCTTGGTTAGAGAAACACAATCCTCTGATCGATTGGCGAGCAAGAACGGTCCAGTTTCCAGAATGTGTCTCTACTTGTCACCCTCCACCTGGTGTTGCACTGGCAGCAATTTCTTCAGAGACTCCCCAGTTACCTCCCGAATACCTAGAATACCAAGATGTTTTCCGGAAGGATCAGGCTAGCTCTCTACCTCCTCATAGGTCTTATGACTGCCAGATAGACCTGATACCTGGATCTACTCCTCCTTGTAGTAGAATTTATGCCCTCACCGAGCCTGAGAACCTTCACCTTCGACAATACCTGGATCAATACCTGGCAAATGGGTTTATTCGTCCTTCCAAGTCCCCTGCTTCTTCAGCTTTGTTCTTCGTTCCAAAAAAGGAAGGAGACCTTAGAACCTGTATAGATTATCGCTCCCTGAACCAGATCACCGTTAAGAATAGATATCCGTTACCTTTGATCCCTGAACTCCTGGACCAAGTCAGAAAAGCATGCTTATATACAAAGCTGGATCTTAGAGGAGCTTACCTCTTGGTACGAGTAAAAGAGGGCGATGAATGGAAGACGGCCTTCCGCACCAAGTATGGGCTATTTGAATATCAGGTCATGCCCTTCGGACTTTGCAATGCCCCGGCCGCCTTTCAATATTTTATGAACGATGTCCTCAGAGAGCTCATAGATGTGTGTGTTGTTGTTTACATTGACGACATCCTCGTTTATTCTTCATCGGAATCTGAACATCGGAAACACGTGAAAATGGTCCTCGAAAGATTGCGTCAACACAAACTTTTCGCTAAGTTGGAAAAATGTGTTTTTAACGTGACTGAAGTTGAATTCTTGGGATTCATATTATCACCTGGCGGAGTGCGTATGGATTCAAAGAAGGAAGATGCAGTTCTCAAATGGCCATCACCATCCTCCGTAAAAGGTGTGCAAAGCATGTTAGGCTTTGCTAACTTTTACCGCAGGTTTATCCCCGAATTCTCTCGAATAGTCCAGCCCATCACTGCCTTGTTAAAGAAAAACAAACGTTTTGAATGGTCTACCGAGGCGGAACAAGCTTTCCAGGATTTGAAGACTAAATTTATCTCTGCACCAATCTTAAAACACCCTCGCCCCGAACTCCCCTACATCATGGAAACTGATGCTTCAAGCCTTGCAATGGGGGCAGTTCTATCACAAAAGGACCCGGTCACCAATCAGTTGCATCCCGTGGCATTTTGGTCCCGCAAATTCTCGCCTCCTGAAATCAATTACACGATTACTGACAAGGAACTTCTGGCTATCAAGTCTGCCTTTAAGGCTTGGCGGCATTATCTGCTGGGGGCCCGACACACCGTTACTGTGATTACGGATCACCGAAACCTGCAATATTTGAAAACCGCAAAAGCCCAATCCTCTAGACAACTCCGTTGGGCATTATTCTTTGCCGAGTTTGACTTCATAATTACCTATCGACCTGGTACAAAAAACGGTAAAGCTGATGCCCTTTCTCGGATGGGAGTGGAAGAACACTTGATCAACCCTAAACCTGTACCAATCATTCCCGAACAAAGAATTCTGGGTGTAATCGCCACACAATCCATAGAGGAAGTTAAGGATAAAGCCAGGCAACTTGTAACTCCAGCAGACATACAGAATTGGCATCTGCAAGGAAAGGACTTTGCAGTAAAGGACAACTTATTGTATTTCCAAGAACGATTATACCTTCCCAGCACAGATTTACAGAAAGAAGTAATCTCTTGTTATCACGATTCTTTAATGGAAGGACATCCCCGTATAGCCAAGACCTCAGAAAAGATCAAGCGCTACTTCTGGTGGCCGCCTTGGAAAAAAGATATCAGAGACTTTATAATGTCCTGTGGAGTATGCGCCCAAAACAAGAGTCAAAAGGAAAGACCAGCAGGCCTCTTACGCCCTATTGACATCCCACCTCGCCCTTGGCATACGCTTTCTATGGACTTCATCACCGATCTACCTCCATGCTCCGGATACAATACGATTCTAGTAATCGTGGACTTATTCTCCAAGATGGCGCATTTCATTCCGCTCAAAGGCTTGCCAACAGCAGCAACTCCGGCCCGAGAATTTCTCGAAAACATCGTCCGACTGCACGGTTTTCCTTCGGTTCTAATTTCGGATCGAGGTAGTCAATTTATTTCTCATTTTTGGCGAAGTTGCTGTCGGTCGGCTCAAATTGATGTGAGACTATCGACCAGTCACCACCCTCAGTCCGACGGACAAACCGAGAGGACCAATCAAACTCTGGAACAGTATTTACGCTGCATGCTGCAACAAACTGAAAAAACTTGGAAAGACATCCTTTGGATAGCCGAATATGCCTACAATAACACTGTCCATTCGGGAACTGGGAAAACCCCGTTTTTTCTTTTGTACGGCAGTCACCCTCGAACCTCGGAGTTGGATCCCCTCCAAGATCTTGAAACACCAGCAGTAGACTACCTGCATTCTACAATCACCCAAGCCTTTAAGGAAGCTGTTTCTCACCTTCAAAGGGCTAAAGAACAATACAAGAAAGGAGCAGATCAACATCGGAAGGAAGCCCCTCAATATCGAGTAGGGGATCAAGTCTGGTTATCCACCAAATATCTACCTCTAAAAGGGCCACGCACATTCAACCCAAGATACCATGGTCCCTATTCCATCACTACCATAGTAAATCCAGTAGCGGTCAAGTTGGACTTGCCCCCGCACATGAAGATACATCCGGTCTTCCACGTCTCTCTATTAAAACCCGTGCAACCTCAAACCCGACTAACTAAATCTCCAAAACCTATCCTAGTTGATGGGGAACTCGAGTTTGAAGTCAAAAGCATTCTGGACTCCAAGATCTCCAAATCTAAACTATTTTACCTAATTGACTGGAAAGGCTACGGCCCCCAAGAGAGATCCTGGGAACCTGCTGAATATGTCCACGCTCCTCGCCTAATCAAAAGATTTCACCGAACATTTCCTGACAAGCCAAAACCCCCGGAGAAGCCCGGTTTGGTAGGGGCCTTGAGGGGGGGTACTGTCATGATCTCTGCTTCCAAAAGGTCAGGGTTTTCCCAACTCCCTTGGAAGCAGATTCATAACCCAGGTTCCGAGTGCCAACCAGTCCCAATTGGGACCTTTTGGACCCAGTCCTGGCGCCAGTGGCACCAGGCTCATAAATATGCCCAGTCCCAGCGCTGGAAGCGCCGGGCTCATAATGCTTGCGTGGACTTACCTGCAGCAGACCATGCTGCTTACTTGCCTGCCAGTTGAGCCTCTGATCCTCTTCTGTTTGGAACTACTTTTCCTGTTGGGTGGGGCAGGAGCCACTCCCTAGGTTCAGAACACTGAAACTCTTCTGGAAAGCAGGAACTCTTTTCTTACCTAGGCGTGGCTTTTGAAGGAGACACCTAAGCACTACAGGAGGCTATTTAAACCACACCCGATGGATGAATCTTGCTTTGCGTTATTCTGCATCCTCTGCAGCAGAACGCTCATCGTGTCTTCTGCATCTGATCCTGGGCCTAAGGAAAAAGGATTACCATCCTGAATCCAGTCTTCAGCAACACCTATAAAGACAAGAAAGAACAGGTTAGCATTACGGTCTTCAGTGACAGCTCTTCACTTACCTGGGCCATCGGCTGTCACCAACGCCTCACGCTGCATTCTGAAAGACAAAGGCTTACCTACTCTTCGTGCGCTCCGGAGGTCTTCACACTGCATTCCGGCATCTGAAAGACAAAAGCTTACCAACTCTTTGCACGCTCCGGAGGCCTTCGGCGCTGCATCCCGCATCTGAAAGACAAAACAAGGTGCGTTTAAAGACATTGGGGAACTTTAATACTCACGTGCCATTACTCCTTTCCACATCTAACCCAGTGGGTATTCCGGCACCCTGCAGCCGCTCCGAACTTGTACCTGCAAAATAAAAAGACAGTTAGAGCGCATCGTGAAGCAGGCAACAAGCGCTTACTTACGTGCTTCCAGGCGCTTCTATTCATCACACGGGCTCCATCTTCAACTCACTTCAGCCCGTCATCCACCATTGCCGGAACCCTGCAAAACAAGAGACATCATTAGTAAAGACTTTAAAGACATTAGAATTACTCGAAACTTACCGTTCGTGCAGTAAACGACAGACAGCAGTCCTCTGAAGTCAAGAGGCCTGCTCCCCTTATCCAGTGAAGAAACTGGTTACAGCACCCTGCCCCGAGGCAGATGGAGAGCACGGCGTTCACTTACCTAAGGTGAGAGCGTTAACCTTCGGGGTTCTACAGGAGAAGAGAAAGGGAAGAAGAGAGAGACATTCAATAACCCAGTTCATTAATCCCATATTTTCTATCTGCAGACATCTTACCCTTCGAGTCAAACATACAGTGCACAGAGGTCCAGCCCAAAGAGCCAGCCGTGTGTTACACATCACCTTTGAAGATACGGTATACGCCCAGTCAAGACCGGCGCCTCTACGGGAATCAGGTGAGCGTTACATAAGTCTGGCCCTGTCAAGCTGGGGTTGTAGTTCTTCAATCCATTTTGCCCACAAGCTGATGGTGTTGTAGACAGAGCCAGTGGGATAGTAAAGCAAGTCTTGACTAAATACATCATTCTACTGATGGAAATTGGGTGAATCATGTACCTATGGTGCAGCATAGCATAAATGACATAACTTGTCTTTCTCAACACCTTATGAGTTGCTGTTTGGTGCTCCTATCTATATGCCTGACTTGCACAATCCTTGTAGTTCTCTCACCAGGTCAGACTAGATGCTTCTCATAAATCACCTCAGAGACACCATCCATGGTGAAGAAGCTTTTCCACAGCAGCAAGACAAAGGAAAGTCACAGAACATCTTGAAGTCTGGGGGCTGCTTCCTAGAGAAGATCCATGATAAAGAAGCACTTGGACCGTGCTACATTCCTCCCGTGAAGGTACTGAAACGTGATGGCTCAAGAGCAGCAGTCCTAATATCCCTGCCTCATAAAAAAGGTACTCACCTAGTGTCTGACTAGTACCTTAAACCAGCTCTAGAAGGTCCTGCCCCTGTTACAAAGGGAGGAGACTCTCTATCTAGAACAACCTGACAAGCATGCAAGAATAGAAGAACACAAAATGTTAACAATTTCTCCAGAAACCTCCAAATCCTTTGAAAATACGCTTATTTTTCCGTGTACAAATGAGCCAGAAATAAAGTCAAGCACAAGGTCCATCATGAAGATGGCGATTTATCGGTGTCCAAAGTGCACGAAAACCTGAATAGTATTTGTTGGAGCATTGATTCTGTTCTACACTTTTCTGTGAATATGTATTCTGACCTCTTTTGTCTTATTGACTTGGGGGCATTGTTTAATCCCAATAGAGATCCCAATCATGAGCAGACATTTGAACATTTCACCTTCAAGCGTAGCACAGACATTACACACAATACATAAGAGAGAGGTACAGGCTGTTGATGAGGGAGGAGCCTCAATAGAGCTAAGCATGTACCCACTGGAGTTAGGGCAATTCTGGAAACGCCAGTATAAAACCTACAGTGAGTCTAGTATGCAACTCCAGGGGTATGAACTATCAGTGATAGATGAATTAAGGCAAGTGATCCCAGGAATGTACATCACAGACACCTATAGGCACCCGTTGAGAACCAAAATTTAAGGTTTTGCTCAAGAAGCAGTGTTCGATCCTGATGATGATCTAGAAGAGTTAGATGACATGGCAGCCCATGTATATTTTGTGAAATAGTTTGACACCTGTCTTTTCTATAAGCGAAAACTAGTGCAGTGGTTAGACATAACCAGCCAAGAGCATTGTCCTGTTCCTTTTCTGAACTTGTCACCAGAATTGGAGGCAGAATTCCCTTACGTACCAAAGCCCCAGGTGAAGGGATAGCATATAGCATAAAATGGATATATATTCCTCCTACAGGTGGTCAGTTTATGTGTTCTACTCATTCTGTGGTTTATGATGAAACATTATATGCCACAAAGACAGAGAAAACATGGTAAGACACACTCCCTCTTAACACGTAATGGGGGTGAATCTTAGCAAGCACATGGAACAAACACTATAGATGTAACATGTAGAAGTTCACATTTGATGTCTTTCCTCACTCACACTCATTTTGTCGTAGACTGTAGTTCAGACCATTCATTCGTGTATCCAGATAGGGAGGCCAAAAGGGTGGCTTTTGGTGGACAATCTACCAGCTTAACAAAGCAATAAAGGAAGTTAAATATGAACATCTTAAAAATGCCTCAGGAATTCCAGTAGATTCGAATCTTGGTAGCAATGGATGTTTTAAAAGGCACACAAGTTTAGGAGTAGGGCCTTGCATAGCTTGGGCTTCACAAAACATTTCACAAATCTTTGTCATTTCCATAGGCAAATCATGTCAACTAATGGAAAAGCAAGCACCATTAAATGAGGTAGGTAGCAAAATAGACACATGGGGATGGTCAGGTAATTGGCCAGCAAACCAAGACATGAAGGGTCCCCTAGAAAAGGCTAGGAACAAAAGGGATGCGAAAGAAGCTGAACTTACCAGATAGAAAGCCGCCCTGGAAATCCAAGACTGGCTGAACTGCCCAACAAGATGAGCCATTTTGTAGCTGATGACAGCTTCATTGCAATGCAGCAGAGAATCTACAAGCTGAGAGATGTGGTATTGTAAATGGTGCAGATTATGCAAGAAGACTTGGAAACTTTACAGGATGGACAACAAGCAGTTGTTGAGCTTCTGAAACATCACAGACTTCATGGACACACTGTCTACAGGTGTTCCAGACTGGTCTACCATCACATGGCCAGAGCAACTATCGAGAGAAGCTCAGAGACAGGCCATTTCAGAGTCAACCTACTTTCTGCTCAGTGTAGTAAAGAAGACTTTCTAGGGAACATCGGAGTATGATAAAGACTTTATGTCATGGACACTGGATGAAATCCTAAACATTCTTGTGCCAGCAGAAACACCTCTGTTGTGTGAAGAACTGCAGTCCTGGAATGCCATGCAACATGTAGAAAATCAATGGATACAAACCATCTATGAGGTGTCAGATACCCATGCCTGTGTGACTCATGAGGACTCTACACTACACCTGTATTCCCTGAAGCACTGTGTGAGAACACCCCATACAAGATGTGAAAAGAGATTTGTCGGTGCACTCCCACGTTTTTTTCTAAATAAAGGTTTACAATCTGTTACGCTATAGTTATTTACAAAGTACTTAAGATGTGGGGGAGGAAAAGTGGGCCTGGCACAGGAACACTAACACACATATGTAGAAAAGAAAAGAGGATCCAAAAATAGGAACCCTTGGTCCCCTGCACACTGTTACTATTCCGTCATAAAACGGTTCACCACATTTCTGTATTAAAGCGAGTGTTGATTATAAACAATTGAAGATGTAAACGACATACTGGACATTCATTGGTGAAAAACACAGTAATTTAATATGCAAAACAAATTCTTATTCATTTGCTTTTTTTGATACAGATCACAAGTCCAAAAAAAAACAGATTGTGTGGATGAGTTTCATCAATTCATATATGCAGTTCAAATAGAAAGGCTGACGCGTTTCGAGATAACCATCTCTTCTTCTTGAGCCAAAATTGAACTTTAAACAACAATGTGGATGCTGAGTATATCAGTTGTATGCCTTACAATCAAGCATTAGAGATTTTAATAAATAGCACAATCTAACTTCAGAAAACCTAAGGAAATCCCATAGCAAAAGACGGGGCAGATTAAGGGAAAATTCTAGCGATTTGAGTACATCAAATGCAGTGAGCGATAAGAGAGACCAGTATGTAATTCTGCATATCCTCAATGTCCATCTTATACTTCTACTGTTAGGCACAAACATCATATTAAAGGTACTATTAACCTATGTAGTGAAGACAAAGGTCCCACCCAAATTAACACTTCTACCTCTGTCCTTGTCCTCAGTGTCTAGTACCACTTCTCTAGATGTATTAACTGTGCCCCTATATATAATGACTACTAGGCAGAGTTTCACAACAAAATAGGCGTACCTTAATTCAAATACCTGTAGATACTTCTTCTAGGGGTTATGAAAAGTATCTGGTCATTCCAACGAAATCAGTTTCATCTAATGCCTTACCATCGAATTATATTTAACGAAAAGCATTTCCATTGAAATGCCTTTTCATTGACTATAATTCGATGGTATATTTGAAACTAGGGTCAGGGTTAGGGTTTATGGGTTAGGGTTAGGGGTTAGGGTTGGGGCTAGGGTTAGATTAAGGGTTAGGGTTGGGGCTAGGGTTAGATTAAGGGTTAGATTAGGTTAGGGGTTAGGGTTGGGGCTAGGGTTAGAGTAGAGTTAGGGTTAGGGTTGGGGCTAAGGTTACATTAAGGGTTAGATTAGGATTAGGGGGGTGGGCGTGGGGGTTGAGGGGATTGGGGGGGGTGGGAACCAATATCCCAAAAAAACATTAAACGTTACAAGGAGCTGGCCAGGGCTGAAATTTCAGCACTAGACAGCTCCATAGAATGTTTTAATGTAGAAAATAAATGCATTGAAAGGCTATCTTTTACATGTAAAAGTGCATTTCCATTGAAACCAGTCCATTTATATTTTCGATGGACTGGTTTAGATGGAAATGACCTTTAACATGTCAAAGTAAACATTTTGATGTAATGGCATTCGATGGATTTACATCGATGGAAATGCATTTCAATGCAATTCCTTCGATGGAAAGACCATAAACTGTGATAACTACTGTGTTCTGATCCTCAATCAACAAGACTGGAAAACGACCCTGTCTTGAGGAGGAAAACCTTAATGTGAGCAGAGCATATCGATATCAGTGAGGAGCTCTTGTGTCTGTGGGCAATATAGATTCTAAAATATAATTGGTCTCACCCATTCAAAGCAATGCAATCTTCTATTCGCAAAACGTCCCAATTCCAAGACTGCTTCCAAACGTGCCCTTTGCATCAATATCCTAAAAGTCCCTCGCATCAGCTATTCCCCAGGCTCGTGATCTGTCAAGAGTATGGAAAATAAAAAACACAATATCTAACTAACACAATCTTCACTAGAGGTTTGTTATGAAAAGGATAATAACGGAATGAGAACAATTTATTGATACTAACCGCGTCTCTCCTTCTGCGATGTCTATGTGGAAGCAAGCTCCGGTGAAAATCTATGAAAAAAGCACATCAGAGGTGCGGCTACTGAGTTATCTAACATTATCCAGAAGGATTCTTGTAAGGACACAGTGTATCGTCACAGCGTGATTCTAACCTCTGAGGACAACTGTATAACTTCACAGACGCAATGTGATTCATAAATCCCTGGATCTTCTTCTGTATATTCGTACTGCGAAAGGTGCGCGCATATCCGTGGAGACGATACACCCCTCGCGCGCTCCCTGGTGGGTTTCTCTGTAGTCAGGGCAACCCTGTAGGACACCAGAAAATCAGCGCGTGCATCAGGACACCATATGTTGCGTATGAAAGACGAAAAGTAAAAAAGGACTAAACAACGTCTGTGTACTGATAATCACTGATTGGGTCCCCTGTCAAAAGCCGGGTGTATTATGGGCACCATCTTGGAATGTCTGCTGGTGTAAGGATATTCACTGGATGTATGTACTGAAGTACTACAACTCTAAGCTCAGATAGCGCTAATGCATCGTGTCTTCATGGTCATAATTGCAATAAGTAATAATAGACTACTAATTGCAGATAACATATGTTGCTCAATTATAGTTGCTCCTTAGGCTGCTTAGTTCTAAACTCCCTGTTGTAAGGAACTCATGTTGCTCAATTATATTAGTGCATGGAATTACATAGGTTTGGACAGTAACTGAGGTAACCTGCATCTCAATCTACCATAAATCTGAACTCTGCATCAATTACATTATGGTCTTGCAAGAACAAATACTGCTCACTTGTACCTTTTATCAATATTCACCCTTCATGTACATAATGTTCTTCTGTTGGTCCATATTACCCTAAAACGGTGACATGTGGGCCGGTAGACAATACCCAGACTGGCACAATTTAACAGATGTTCCACCGCCAGCATGTGCATTGTATAAATATTCTCTTCTATGTACTCAATTTAAAATGTTTCTCAATTTTACCAACAATGGTTACAGGTGGTCTGGTAAACAGTCCCCGGGCAGTCATTGTTTAGTACTTTTTGGTACGTTATGATGTCCTGTACGGTGTTACATACTAGCTTCTGGATATGTATATGTGTCAATGCTTGGATACCTATTAGATGAAACATCTAAGGGACAACTCTTCATTGAGTCCCTTTGGGTTCAGGGTGTCTAGGAGATGTATCCAGAGGATGGACTGATAATCCCCCCCTCTGAATGGTTTCTTTACAACTTCCAACATTTGTAATTTAACCTGAGCTACTGTGTGGCGATTCTCAGTGAAGTGCCTTGTTAGAGGAGATTTAATATTTTTACATCTAATGTGTTTTTATGTTCAGTAATTCTATCGTTTACCAGTCTGGTAGTCTGGCCCATTTATAATTTGCCACAGGGGCATTTAATCGCATAAATGACACCTACTGAAATGCAAGTGGCAAAGTCTCACAGTTTGTATTTTTTACCTGTCTGGGAATGTGCAATAGTTTCACCTTTTATCACATTGTTGCAATGTGAGCAATCTAAGCAGGGGTAAGTGCCTTTCTTTCTTGTACTCAACAACAATTGTTTCTCTTTCGGAGGTTTCTCAGCTCTCACCAGTTTATCGCTTAAATTATGACCTCCTTTAAAGGCCACCATTGGAGATTTGGGAAATAGTTTATGGAGAAGTGGGTCACTCTGCTGGACACCCCAGTGTTTCTTGATCGCTCTCCCTTCTTGGAAGCTCTGTCGTGAATATTTGGATATATAGAGCAATGGGATCTCTTTGTCTTTTCTTCTAGGAGTAAGCAAGTGATCTTTGCTCACACTATATGACCTCTCTTTAGCCTCCTCTAGGACAGAGTCTTCTCAAATGTGTCCCATAGTTTTGTACATTCAACATCAAGTACCGCTGGATCTGAGATTATCCTCTTAAGCCTTAAGATTTGGCTGTATGGTAAGCTACCAAGCATGGATTTTGGATGAAAGCTTTTGAAGTGTAGTAGATTATTCACATCGGTTGACTTGTGGTAAACATTGGTAGTAATATGATTATCTTTAATTTCAAAGCAAACATCCAGGAAGTGTAGGGATGGTGTCCCAAATCCCATTGTGAATTTGATACTATGATGTACCGAGTTCAGGTAATTAAAGAAGGTGGTCAATTCTTCTGGTGTACCACACCAGATACCAGAAATGTCATCTATAAAGCGGTTCATATTAGTATCTTACTGGACCATTCTGCATTATCTAGCACATGCATGTGCTCAAATCTGTATATGAAAGTGTTTGCGTACACTGGGGCCATTGCTGACCCCATAGATGTGCCAGTGGCCTGGAGGTAAAAGTTACTCTGAAAGCTGAAATAATTATTATTGATTATTAAACTCAAGAGTTTCATAATGAATTGTGGATCTCCTCTGGTTACTTGTGAGTTAAGTAAAAGCCATTCTACTGCTTGGATCCCTTCCTCATGTGGAATGGATGTGTACAAACTACAAACAACCATACTGAACAATACACATTCTGAGCACAGTGCTGTAATCTCTTGGATGCAATTGAGGAAATCTGTGGTGTCTTTCAGATACGTAGGGATGTCCTGAATCATTGGTTGTAATAATCGATCCATGTATATGCACAAAGGATCAAATATGCTCTCTGTTCCCGCTACTATGGGTCTCAAGGGTGGATCACTTTGGTTCTTGTGTATTTTGGCGAGTCTGTAAAACACAGGGATGCTAGGATGTTGATTAATTAGAAATTCACACGTTTTGCTGCTGATCCATTCATTTTCAAAAGCTTCATCCACTGTCTTTTCAATGAGTGCTCTTATCCTCATGATTGGGTTCCCATCCAATTTGATGTATGTGTTTACCTCATTTAGTAGTTCCAGAAATATTCTTGTATAGTTAACCGTGTCCATAACCACAATGGCACCTCCTTTGTCTGCTGGCTTGATAGTGAGGTCTTCATATTTGGCTAATGCCTCAATATGATCCAATTGGCATTTCTTCACATTGAAGGGTGTAGATATCTGGTAATGTATACGCTTCAAATAATCCAACACATTATTTTCAAAGCGGTTAAGGATTGAGTTCTGTATGTGTAGATCAAAGTTGCTTTTAGGTTGAATTTCTAGCATTTCACCTTCAGATTGTATGGATTCAAAATTTTCATCAGATTCAAAGAAGATTTTGAGCCTAAGTTTCCTTAGCAACCTATGAAGGCACATTTTCTCCTCAAACAGTGTAGCGTTCTTCGTTGGGACAAAAGACAGTCCCCGGTTCAGCATTTCTAGTTCACCACTCGTGAGGATCTTTTTTGAGATATTGACCACCAAGTTTTCACTTATTTGTTCTTTCATTTTTTTTGCCTTGCCCTCTCCTCGTTTTTCTCTTGGTTTGTCTCAAAAAGGTCCCAGTATCCTCTGACCTTGGTGATGCTGAAGGTGATGTAGTTTCTATGGGGTTGGAAGGTCGCGATCCTCCTCCTGATGGTGGTGGTGGTCTTCTTTCTGTGTCTGTGGTTAAACCTGTGGTACATATCGGGTCTCCTATACTGCTGGAACTGCTCTCATTCCCTGAGTTTGAAGACTCTGGCTGTCCGGATTTCATTTAATTTAAATTGCGGTGATGGTAATATTTCTGCCAACTGTACACAATGTCATTCAGATAATCGAATGTGTCTCTCTTAAACTTTATGAACTTCCTTTGTTCGATGTCTGACTTATATGATGACAGTTTTTCATTGATGTCTGCTAATAGTTGTGCTAATTCATCAGATGTCTTGAATTCATTAAGTTTTGTTTTCAAAGTGACAATCTCTGTGTCTATTGAGGTGAGGGATTTAGATAATTCTTCTATCGGTAAAATAAACAAATCCAAAGAGCACTTGTTCAATATACGGTCCCAGTTTTCCACAAAAGCTTTACTTTCACTGCACAATGTGGGTCTAAGGTAAATTCTTAATCTTTTTGGGATTTTTTGGGATTTAAGGTATTCCACCAGTGTACTGGCATGCAATTTCTGTGCAATCTCATTCCTTATTAATTCCTCCAGTTGGAATATGAGACGGTCTGGACTGACCTTACTGAAAATGGGACGATCCCTTCCCCCGATTCTCATCCAGACCGTGGCCCAGGACGTCACGATCCAAGCACCCACCGCGAGAAGAATTCGACCCGCTCACGGCTGCCCCAGATGTCAAGATCCACAGTGGCCACGCCCCACACAGCCAAGGAAGCTGCCTGTCAATCAAACCATGTGCGGAGCCTCAGGTGAATCTTATACCGACCATATGGATCAACTCGACTAGACAGCAACCACAAAATACTGCCATTGTTAGAAATGTCACGACGACATAGCCAGCGGACACAAACACACGTGCCACCAAGCACATTGGACACACACACACACCAATCCACACGAAGAACATACTCAGTTCTATGATGTAGAGGACCACTCACACATGCATTGTTGCTTTTTCACAGAGGCCAACTACAGCACTGCAGAAACGCAAGATGCCAGAAGAGCATGTGTACATGCTTACAGACGCTTCCTCGCCACTAAAACCATGAAGATATAACCCTGTATATGGACTAATGCATATGAGTCTCTGTCGCCCCTCGCAACTCCCATAACATGGACAATGTACCGGCACCCATACACCAGGTCAAGGTAGGCCGCAAAGCCAAAGTCCCCAGGCCGGAGCAGCTCAGACAAAGCTGCAAGGTGCTGATCGCGCAGAACGAGCCCCGACAAGAGCCCACAGCCAAGGCCGCAATTTTGCAATCTACATACTGCACTCCCCATGTCAAGGTTACACCTGCCACTGCTAAACGCTCCCAGAGCCTAAATACAAATCAAATGCTCATAATTCTGCTCCAGCCACAGTCTCACAACACGTGACCATGCCAACCTGATACGATGCCAAGCCCCATGGACCAGAGAAGCGCTGGGGTCCCATGTCTGGGACACAGACTGCAACAATTAAGTGACAAATTGGACACCGACAGCGATGGGAAAGGCATGCACACCAACTAATAGTCAGACCTGTCCATTGTCTACCACTGACACATAGTCATACTTTGTTGCCAGCACCAGGTACACCGCGAGCTGGGAACAACGATGGTCCCAGGCTTGGGGGCTCGCGGGTGAAACAATCAGAATACGAGGGGCCCACTACTGACACCATTATAGTTTTGCCAATCACTAATCGTCCCCTTGTAACAATTTCCTTGTAGCAATTATTAGGGATGGCCCAAGCGTACCACCTGACCCTTCCTCCACCACTAACAAACTTTCCTATATGTACCTATACTGACCCTACCACTCGGGGAGCCAACCCGAGGTGGCATTAGATTTTGGGACCAGTCTTCCTAGGAGACGCACGTAGCCGCATCATACAGCTAGAAAAAGTGTCTGAGAGCCCACCATGATGGAGAGGTCTCTCGGATGCCTATGACCTGTGAGCCCGTCCCTGCCTGTTTTATGCAGTAACTCCTTGCTCTTGTCTGTGCCTCATACTCTGTTGGGACACGGGAGGATTTGGGGCCTCCCTAACCCCGTAGGTCCGCGGATGGCCTTGCCGGCCCCCGGGAAATTACTCCAACACTCTGTAATGTCTTTTCAGTGTCTTTGATTAGTGACAAAATCCTTTTGGCTTCTTCTGCATCGAATGCTAACGTTGAAGCATGTTTGTCTGTAAGTTCATTGATACGTGAAAAAGACATGCTAGTGAGTATCAAGTTTAAGAATCAGGCTGCTACCTACAAATTGTGCCACACTGGTCAGGAACCAGTGATCAAACAAACTGTGAAAAGAGATTTGTCGGTGCACTCCAAGTTTTTTTCTAAATAAAGGTTTACAATCTGTAACTCTATAGTTATTTACAAAGTACTTAAGATGCGGGGGAGGAAAAGTGGGCCTGGCACAGGACCACTAACACACATATGTAGAGAAGAAAAGAGGATCTAAAAATAGGAACCCTCCTGTCCCCTGCACACTGTTACTATTCCGTCATAAGACAGTTCACCAAATTTCAGTATTAAATCTAGTGTTGATTATCAACAATTGAAGATGTAAACCTTCCCCTTCTCTCTATCCCCTCCCTCGCTCTTTTATCCTCTATCTGCTCTCCTTATCTTTATCTTGACTTAAGATCCAAGTAAATTGGTTAGTGCTAGTAATGGACTCTGACACATAAGCCTCCATAGTCAAAGAAAGGCACAAGATGCAGTTACACCATATTTCTACTACTCAAAAAATAGTTGTTTTAGTACCAAAGGAAAAGTGGTTGAGGACATCAATGTGTATATAGTTAAAAACCACTTAAAGGGGAACATCCAAAGGAAATAGAGGCACTATTTTGGTCTCATTTGTATGTAATACAAGTTGGTCTTTTAGCAGAACATAATTGGCCAAGGACATATGTTAGGGAAAGCCCTAGGGGAGGAAGTGATTAAACCAGTTTTCTCAGATGAAGCTGAGCATCCCAGATAAAGCTATCCAGTGCAGAGTGTCCCTCTCTCTAGCCCAGGACAGAACGTTTGGCAGTAGTCGGTAAAAGATTTGGTGATATTTTCATCACCTATCACCCTGTCATTTTCAATGTTTTGGATTACTTTTACTTAGCATGATTCTACATCCCTTTTCTGCAGTCAGGCCAGCACCTTACTGGCGTTGCACTGCTATTCATAAATTCTACCCCTTACTTCCCAGTAGTTTTGTGTTGTGTAGTCCCATGCCTGGCATTAATCCTGGGTCTTTATGATGGAACTGTGTATGCTGAGGTCTTGTTCCGCAAACAATTGCACCTCAGATCATGTAGATTGCACTTGCACTAACACCCTCATTGCAGTAACACAACAGATACGTATCACTGTTTACAAAAATCCTTAAAATAATTGTTTGTTCCTCATGCCTTCACACTGTGATCAGATCCAAGGACTGTGGAATCTGTTTGAAGGTCCCTTTTTCTGTAATCATGTCAAAATCACCATCATGCGGTGGGGCCGTTTTTAAATTAACACAAACATAAAGGCTTCTTCTGTGCTCAACTTCAGTTTTATATAAAGCCAAGCCAGTAGAAACTTGGGATAGTCGATGGTTGCTTTGTACAGAGGCGGGGACAGTTCAGAGATTATTAGGGAAGGGAATTGTAGCTAGTATAGTTTAAGGTTTAGTAGTATTAAATTGATAATAAGGTCGAAGAAAAGTTGGGAAATTAGGTCAGCACATTTTGGGGGGCTGTAGGCCCATGATTTATGGGTGGGTGCGGTTGGGAATTGTGGGTAGGGTGGCAGTAGAAGCAATGTCCATTTTGTAGGTGAAAACCACGTGTACATTTAGTAGGCATATGAAAAGACCAAACCACTAAGAACAACAAATGCATTTAGTATGTGGGGAAGAAGGTGTCTGCAAAGAGAAACACACATGCATTCAATAGGCATAAGTGAAGGCCAAATCACTAAGAAATTCACCTGCCTCTAATAGACAGAGGAGAAGACCACAGCACTGACAGCAGAACTTGCCTTTATTAGGTGGAGGAAAACGACAATGCAGTGAAATCACATGTGAATTTAGTAGCCAGCAGGAAAGGCCAAAGCACTGAAATCCCCACATGCACTAACTAGGTGAGGAGAAGGGAAAAGCACTGAGAACCCACATGTATGTATTGAAGGGATGTGGGAACTTAAGTAACCATGTGTACATGTGCCGCAGTAAACAAATGTGATGGGGAATGAAGGGTTGCGTGAGAAATGTATCTGTTGCACTTTTTTCTAGTGCCAAAACAGGAGCTGTTTGCACTGGAGTAGCCCATGTACAACACATGTCTTTGTGCCTACCTTGCCAGTCAATCGGTAGCCTCAGATCTCTTCCCCTACAAAGAACAGCAACATTTATTTGTCCCAAAGGATTCAGGTGCATTGGTTAGAAATGACCATTCAAAGCCTTTGCAAATGCATCAGGTGCTGCACATTACCTAAGATTTCTCTCATTGGAGACCCAAGTGGAGTCAGTACCCTAAAGGAATGTTGCAGCCACATTTTTCAAATGATCGGGTTCAGGAGGAGCAGGAGGACTGCAATTGAGCCACCACCAACTGAGGCACTAGGGCGAGAAGCTAGGACATAAGCACAGCAACAAAGAGAGCAATTGACGGATGAATGAAAGATGTGGTTCATGATTATTCCCCACCTCTTAATTCCTGGGAAACATGGCAATTAAGAATGTGATAGAGATAATGCTCCATCTCCTGATTCAAGATCGAGAATCAGAGACCTTTAATGTGATAATACCAAGGGACACAGAGGAAGAACTAGAGACAGATGAAGAGAGGTACAGACATTGGCGATTCCTAGTAATTGCCAAGTGCAAACACTGTACATAGGAAGCAGGCTTGAGGCACTCACCATGTGGAAGAGGACAATTTTTCTTTCTCCCAAAGATTATTTTATAAAAACACATGCTAATGGCAGTAGCACTTTCAGTCAGGAAGTGATGTCGGGCAATGAAACTTACACAGCCCACTGCAAAATGCACTAAGAAGATTCCAAAAAGGAGGGGAGGTGTTAGCCCATCGCATGCCTCCTGGAAAATCGTGAGTGTGGAGTTATTTTAAGGTGGAAAAATAATACGCACATCCAGCCCCCTACAATATGTGCAACAACAGTGTCTTACATCGGAAGCCAGGGAGCAATTTGGGCATCTCTCCACTGTGGGCCCAAATGGGATTCCAGCATATGCATGGTTGACAAGCTAAACGGCAGCCCCCCACACCTCAACTGCAAGCAATGGGCATATTTGCACAAGCATGCGGCACTGCGACAGCAGAGAATCTTGCTGATTCACAGATTTTAACAAGCCCGATCAGAACACCATGCTTGCCTGCAGATCCTACAGCTCACAGGCAGATGGGCTACCTCTCTATGCACCAGCCTACTGTTGCTGAAGCTTTTATGTAGGTCATAAAATATCCCAAAAACAAGAAAAGCTGTGCCTATTCAATCCTTCAATCCCAACCTTGGTGCACTGTTAGATGTAGTCCTTAAAAAACATGCATTCAAATGGCTTCTTCAGCTCATTCATAGCCGATGGAACATTCATTCGGCATTACTTCATGCAACTTTGGTACTAAGCATTTAAGGCCATGTTGTGAAAGTAGTGAGCAGGGCACTGGACTACTATGATGGTAAGAAAGTCCACCCAATGGTTGGACATTTGGGCTATTGCTCAAGAGACAGATGTCATGGCCATCCCCAGACGCTGTGTCTCCTTTCAGAATATCACTCATCTGCAAAGCCTGTTTCATCAGTTGCCAAATGTCATTTAGCAGCAAGGCACAATGTGTATGGAAGGATTTAACAGAAGGATCCGGAGGGGACTTGATCTCTGGTGGAAAGTAAAGGAGTGGTGGTGCTTTAACCCATCTATCATGGATTATAAATTGTCTCTGTGGTTGTTAACAATGGCTCTAGCATTGCACCTATACTAAGGTGAAACAATGTGCATGCCTGGCTTTGCCTATGTCGCCCTTCCTTTGGTGACCCGCTTCATAAACCAGTAACGACCACTAGATGAGATGGGGAGTATGGCCTACAAGATCTGAGTGCACCTTTGCCACTTGTACAGTGTCTTGTGTATATTTGGAAGCTGGATTAATGCAGCTAGATGAAAACCACAATGATGACTTAATGAATATAAACCCTCCATATGCTTAAGTGTCTACGCAAACAGTGCAAAGCAGTGACTGAGTACTGCAATAGTATGATGCACCAACCGGGTGGGGCCACATTGTTTGTTCTTTGCTGCAGTCTTCTGAGGTTGCCATGCAGCAGGTTAGCTTGCAAGATGCTTCAGTGACACAGCTGTTGAAATTAGAACTGTCCAACATAATTTAAGAACATAAACGGTCTGGCAATGCAGAAGCAGGGACACTGAATATGAATTTGCTCTCAACCTTCCTACAGAATCCACACATTGTGATGATAAAGAGGAATGTAAAATACCTTTGGGCATCTTTCTTGGACGCATGATTTAAAGTGAAGGTAGCAACCTTTAAACAGCATCTGGTTGAGAATTAGGAAAATACATAGAGACTTTCATTTGCAAAACAATGTTCTAACCATGAGTAAATACGCACTAAAGAGACATTTAAAAGCCTGGCTGTTACAAGAAGGGAGAGTAAAATGTGAAGGCATCATAAAGCAACACACAGACAACAGACTTAAAGTTCAAAGTAAAATAATGTATTAAATCAAATGTCAGGATGGTAGAAGTCCTAACTTGCCCGATGCTAAGGTGGGGCTTCCCTACCTGAACGAAACTAAGGAAAGTCTGAGTCAAGGAGTTCAACTTAAAATTCTGCCTGTGTCCAAAACCAATACTTGCCCTAACAACTAAAGCTAACCAATGTGCAGAGATGTCATGAACAAAATAAATATTGTTCAAGTCAAAGTTATGAGCATCTTCCTGCTCACAGCTTTCTTTCAGCTCTCCTTCCTCAAATATAAGAAAGTTCCACGAAAAAGTCTCAAGATTCCCTTTCTCCAGTTCAAAGTGATACAGTTCAAACCCAATCTTCAGGGTTCCCTTCGATAAGTTCCAAGCAATACCGTTCACAGAAAAAAGAGGCCTTGAGGCTTTGTTCTCAAAACCACACAATGTAGCTCCTCAAGTCTTGCGTAACTTCCCCAAGACTTTAACTTCATCCTTACAATGTCTTTGGGTTTTCAAGTTTAGGCTCACTTGTCTAGGAGCAGTTGTCAGACCAAATGATCCACCCATCACAGGTTGTGCAACCAGGATCAATTACACTCGGCCTCTTGGAATTGATGTGTAGATTTACAATCTTCTGGCTTTTCATAGTCAGCCTCTTGGTTTTGCCATCACGTAACATATCCTTTCCATTCTTTGGCCTTGTCACAGTGCATTTCTTCATAAAAGTTCACACCCACCTTCTTGGGATTCTCTGTCACACTTGTGCCCTTTTATGTTATTCGTTTTTGCAGAGCGCACAAAAGGGTAAGGTCCACCAGCAGGCTTGAGCGCTGCCTTTTTTACTTGTTTCCAAAAGAAATACAATATCCATTTGTTTTTTTAAATTAGTTTGTCTTTCCACTCTCCTGTGCACTCAGTGCCTGTTCCCTCTCAATGTACTCCTCCTCGCTGCCACTCACCTTCCAGCCCACCCTCTGACAGGGGCTTGGTTTTCTGCAGTCCCCCCTCCTGACCTGGAAACACCTCATTATAGCGACACTCCCAGGACAGCCTCACTGCCCATGGAGCCCCTACGGTGAAGGGCCCAAAGGCAAAGGACAGCTCCCAAAGAAGCAGCTCCAGTCAGTGTTGCCTGTGTTAGCCTGTGAGGCCTGCAGCCGTCGGTTCGAGCAGGGGGTGTAACCATCAGTGCTCCACACTAACCTGACATACCCAATCATATCCTACCCTATCTTAATCTCTATTAGCTGGTTGTCTGAGGCATCCAGCCCACAGTTTGTATAGTAATCGTATCTCTCATTGAGCTGACTGTGTTAGTTAGCCATATCTCAAATTTAGCCTAACTGTGTTGCCTAGCGATATCTTGCATTTAGCCTGACTGTGTTATTTAGCCATATCTCACATTTAGCCTGTCTGTGTTAGTTAGCCATATCTCAAATTTAGACTAACTGTGTTGCTTAGCCATATCTTGCATTTAGCCTGACTGTGTTATTTAGCCATATCTCGCATTTAACCTGACTGTGTTGCTTAGCCATATCTCACATTTAGCCTGACTGTGTTACTTAGCCATGTCTCCATTTGGCCCAATTGGGTTAGTTAGCCATATCTCGCATTTAATCTCATTGGGCCTCATTACGACCCAGGCGGACTTCGCGGCGCTAAATGCACCGCGAAGCATGGCGGAAAGCCGCCGATAGCGCCATGGGGGTTGGCGGATTTACCGCCCCATTCCGACCTCGGCGGAGCGGTAAATCCCCAATCCCCATTCTGCCCTTCCCCATTCCCATTTTTGCCCCATAGGGTATAATGGGAGTGGGGAAGGAGTTAATTACGCCACCGTAAAATACGGTGGCGTAATTAACAACGAGGTCCCGTAGCGCCATGGTTTTCTCCGGCTGGTAAAACCAGGCGGAGAAAACCTCCATGGCGCTACGGGAACTCGTAGTATGGCGGAGAGGTACGCCATGCACTACGCTGGCGTAATACCCTCTCCGCCAGGGTCCTAATGAGGCCCATTGTGTTACTGTAATGCTTTTAAACAAAACATGGTGCTTGTGCGTAGTGCATTCTGATACACTCAAAGCCTTAGTGGACATTTGCTTCATGCCTCAGTGGAATCTGCACTTGATGTGAAGTATTCTGCTGATTTAACATTGCTTGTATTATTCCACAGGAAAACATGTTTTCAACGCTATTTATTTTATTTATGTTTTATTTTTTTTAATTTATAAAACACACTAGCAGGCTAGAGGCATCAAGGCGCTGTTGCATGAAGGTGATTTAGTTACAAGGACATTCATTTGCTCTGGGTTACAGTGAGCATAACATAACATATTACAGTGCCAAACTTAGAGACAATACATTGGGATGGTTAAGAATACAGTATCATACAAAGCAACTGAGAGCTGTGACCATTTCATACAAACAGTAGGGTATTGACTGCTTTACGGAATGCTACATGTGACTCTATGCTTCTAAAGTGTGGTGATAAGGAGTTCCAATGTGTCGCTGCCATAAAACGGAAGCTGGAGCCTCCTGCTCAAGCTCTAAGTGTCTTGGGTGTAGTGATAAGGTTGGTGTATGCGGATCTAGTGGGTCTGCCTGAGATGGATTTAGTGATTCTCTGTGACAGGTAAGAGGGGGCAGTGTTATGAATACATTTGTGTATGAGGGCAGGGGTTTTAAAGATGATGCACTCCTTGATGGGCTTGTTTCCTGGCTGCTGAAATGTGGTTCCTTCTGGGAATGCCTATGGCAGCCCTGAGAGCATTGTTTTTTTACAGTCTGGAGTTTATTAATGTTTTTGCAGAAGTGCCTTCTAGGAGGGCATTACAGTAGTGAAGATGAGACCCGATAATAGCTCTCACTATGGTGAGGCAGTAGAGCTTGTGAAGAAGGGTATAGCTGCGTTGAGCAGCTTAGGGTGACAGGCCGCTGCAGAAGCTATGGCGTTGACCTGCCTAGTCATTGAGAGGTTGGAATCTAGGTAGACTCCGAAGGTCTTGACCACTTGGGAGACTACGATTAGGGTGTTGTCAATGATGAAGGCGTTGTACTGTTTGTCCAGCTTTTTTAGGGTAACGTGGGATCCAAATAGAAGTCATTCAGTCTTTTCTCCATTAAAGCACAGCCCATTTTTTGCCATCCATGTTTGGATAGTGAAGTAGACTGCATTGAGGGTTTCCTTGTCTAAATCATAGTTGCCAATGAGGGGGAAGAGGACCTGCCTATCATCAGCATAGCTAGTGTATGTGATGCCTAGTGAGTCGAGGAGGTTGAACAGTGGTCTCATGAACAGGTTGTACAAAGTGGGGGAAATGCACGAGCCTTGTGGGACTCCACATTTGGTAGGGCTTGGGTGGGTGCACGCTTGGTCAGAAAAAGCTTTCATCACTCTTTCTTGGAGAAAGGATTTGATCCAGGCTGTGGCCTTGGGTGAGAAGTTGGCAGTGGTGGAGAGGTGATGGCAAAGGGTTTTGTGGTCCACCAAGTCAAAGCTGCTGATAGTTCAAGGAGCAGCAGGAGGGCCGGTGTGCCCGAGTCTCTGGTGTCATCCATTTGATTTTTGAGGTTCAATAATGCGGTTTCGGTGCCATGCTTGAGGAATTTCTGTACTTGCAGATATGCTGCCTTGTCAAGGATCTTTAACAGAAAAGGGACCGTGGTGATGGGTCTGTAGTTCCCAGGGATGGTTGGGTCGATGTCGGTTTCTTTAGGAGGGAGCGTACCCATACTTCCTTGTGGCAGGTTGGGACATCGTCATCGCAGAGGAGGCGTTGATAAAGGCTGTTATGAAGCGGGCGAGGGTTGATGCTCACTCTTTGACGAGCTGAGCAGGGCAATCAACCCCTTTACAGTTTAATGGTTTGATGGATTTAAGAACCGTGAGGACTTTCTGTTCACTAACATCCTTAAAGGCAAAGGAGAGAGAATCAGAGGGGAGGTAGCTCTGTTGGCTCGCTATATGGTGGTGGCGGGACTGTTGGGGGTGAGGATTTTGTTTTGAAGGGTGTTGAGTTTGTCTAGCATGGCGGATTGAATGCTGTTGCACCAGTATTCATCCTGGGAGAGGGTCAGCGGAAGGGGAGTGAGAGTTTCAAGCTCCCTGAAGATGGTAAAAATCTCCTTGGTGTCAGACTTTCATTAACTATCCTATGGTTAAATGAGGAGGCTTTCGTTTTGGTTAGGGCAGATTTGTATTGTCTTGCGTAGGGTGGATGAGATCGTAGAGCGGATGAAAGCGCAGAATGAATGAGAGTGTGGAGTGCATGTGGAGCGTATGAAGGGTGTGATGCGGATGTAGGGTGTGGAGTGGATGATAGCGTGGAGCGGATGTAGGGTGTAGAGCAGATGTAGGATGTTGAGTGTGATGTAGGGTCCGGAGCGGGTTTAGAGTGTGGAGCGGGTGTAGAGTGTGGAGAGGGTGTAGAGTGTGGAGTGGGTGTAGAGTGTGGAGCGGGTGTAGAGTGTGGAGCGAACGGGTGATGTATGTGATGGAGCTGATGATGTAGGTGGACGGAACGGCTCTAGTATGTTGAATAGAACAGATGAAGAGTGTGGAGTGGGTGTAGAGTGTGGAGCGAACAGGTGATGCATGTGGATGGAACGGATGATGTTTCTGGAAGGAACGGGTCAAGTATGCGGATGGAACAGGTGATGTATCTGGAAGGAACGGGTCAAGGATGTGGATGGAATGGGTGAAGTATGTAGATGGATGGAACGGGTGAAGTATGCGGATGGACCAGACCAAGTATGTGGATGGAACGGTTCAAGTATGTGGCTGGAACGGGTGAAGTGGACGGATGGAACGGATGATGTGGATGGATGGTATGTGTGAAGTATGTGGAAGGACGGGTGAAGTATGTGGAAGGATCGGGGAAATAGATGGATGGAATAGGTGAAGTATGTAGATGGAACGGGTGAAGTATGTGGATGGAACGGTTGAAGTATGTGGATGGAACAGGTGAAGTATGTGGATGGAATGGGTGAAGTATGTAGATGGAATGGGTGAAGTATGTGGATGGAATGGGTGAAGTTTACGGATAGAACGGATGAAGTATGTAGCTGGAACAGACAAAGTATGGGGCTGTAACCAGAAATTATGCGGTTGGAGCAGGTGTAGTGGGAGAAACGGGTGGAGTGGGTGAAATGGGTGGAGTAGGTGAAACGGGTGGAGTGGGTGGAATGGGTGGAGTGGGGTGGACGGGTGGAGAGGGTGGAACGGGTGGAGAAGGTGAAACAGGTGGAGTGGGTTGAACGGGTGAAGTGTGCAGATGAAACGGATGAAGTGGGTAGAACGGATGAAGTGTGTGGACAAAACGGATGAAGTAGGTGGATGAACAGATGAAGTAGGTGGATCAGGTGAACTGGGTGGAACCGGTGAAGTGGGTGGAACCAGTGAAGTGGATGTAACGTGTGAAGTATGTGGATGGAACGGGTGAAGTATGTGGATGGAACGGGTGTAGTATGTGGATGTAACGGGTGAAGTATGTGGATGGAACAGGTGAAGTATACGGATGGAATGGATGAAGTATGTAGATGGAACAGACGAAGTATGGGGCTGTAACCAGGAAGTATGTGGGTGGAACGGGTGTAGTGGTGTGTAGTGGGAGAAACGGGTGGAGTGGGTGAAACGGGTGGAGTGGGCGAAACGGGTGGAGTGGGTGGAACGGGTGGAGTGGGGTAGAACAGGTGGAGAGGTTGGAATGGGTGGAGAGGGTGGAACGGGTGGAGAGGGTGAAACAGGTGGAGTGGGTGGAATGGGTGAAGTGTGCAGACAAAACGGGTGAAGTGAGTGGATGAACAGATGAAATAGGTGGATCAGGTGAACTGGGTGGAACCGGTGAAGTGGGTGGAACCAGTGAAGTGGATGGAACGTATGAAGTAGGTGAATGGAACGGATGAAGTAGGTTTTACGTGTGAACCAGGAAGTACGTGAATGGAACGGGGGAAATGGGTGAAATGGGTGGAGTGGGTGGAACGGGCAGAACCAGTGAAATGGATGAACTGAAAGAAGTGTGTGGACGAAACGGATGACGTGTGTAGAACAGATGAAGTAGGTGGATGAACGGTTGAAGTATGTAGATGGAAAGGGTGAAATGGGTGGAACCAGTGAGGTGGGTGGAACCAGTAAAGTGGATGGGACCGGAGAAGTGGTTGTAACTGGTGAAGTGGGTGGAATCCAGGTGATATGGGTGGAATGGGTGAAGCGGGTGGAACATGTGAAGTGGTGGAACGGAAGAACTGCTTGGATTAAAAGGGTGAAGAGGGTGGAACGGATGAAGTTGGTGGATGAACAGATGATGTATGTAGATGACCAAATGACATATGTGGATGGAACGGGCGAAACTGGGTATATGAATCGGGTCAGCAGGTGGATGAATGATGCATTGAGAACAGATAACGTGGAAATGAGCAGACCGGATGATGAAGCGATAACATGTATAGATCGGACAGGAATACATATAACTGATTAAACTGATTGTTTGCTTAGAACTGAGTGAGTACATACAACGGATGGAATGCATGGAACAGACAGAGAGCACTGAACGGACACCCACAAAAAATGATTCGACGGCATGGAATGATCCGTAGTGCTTAAAACAACCAATGTACACAGACTGGCTAGAATGCATAGAACAGTTGGAGTGCATAGAATGGTGGGAGTGGATAGAATGGTGGGAGTGCATAGAATGGTGGGAGTGCATAGAATGGTGAGAGTGGATAGAATGGTGGGAGTGCGTAGAATGGTGGGAGTGCATAGACTAGTTGGAGTGCATGGAATGACCGAAGTGCATGGAACTACTGGATGTGCCCGATATCAAGACAAACCACCTTATCACATCTACACACTTACTCTCTTCTCTACACCACCACTCAACTAGAATACAGCGATACTATGACACCATTCGGTATAGCTGTTCTCATACCATCACTTGCCTCATACTCCCCCTCATCCTATCTAAACACAGCTGGTTTCACACCCTCCAGCCTAGGTGTTCTCCACAGGCCTAACGCAGCCAAAATTGGTCTGGATATCAACCTGCCAGAATGAACACATACTCTTGATCTCCCAACAACCACACCTACCGCTAAGAAGCAGCTATCACAGGAATGCAACACCGCTGCAGACATACCCAGTGCTCACATGCACCTTATGACTCTCTCTCTCTCTCTCTCTCTCTACTGACTTGAACTTCGGTTCCCGAGGGTGTTCAACCTCCCAGCACCTTGAGATCATACCAATGGTACATAAGGCGCTATATAAATGAAAAATAACATAACATAACTATTTTGGAGTGCTAGTTTGAAGGACTCGCTCTGGTTGGATTTCCAGGCGGAAATAGCTACTCTCTTTCTTGCATGTAGCTCAAGTAGCTCAGGAGAGAACCAGGCATTGGTGTGCTTGGTGCGCTTGGCTTTCCTTAGAGTGAGTGGGGCAATGGTGTCAGCTTGAGTGATGATAATATTGAAGGTATCAGCCAGGATTTCGGGGTCTTTGGAAAAGGGAGGCCTGAGGGCTACCACTGAGAGGTAAGGTGTGAGACTCTCTTTGGTGAGTTGGCAGGCACTCCTCGCGAGGGTGGGGTAGATGGGCGTGAGTGACTTGGAAGTCCCCTTGGCGGTGTTAAGGTCGAAGAGGGTGACATGGTGGTCTGACTAGGGAATGGGCGAGATGGCGGTGATGGTAGGTGGGTAATTATGGTGGGAAACCCAGTTGAGGGTGCATCCTTTGTTATGGGTGGGCTCAGTGTTGGCCTATGTGAAACCTAGGGTGGGAATGGCTTTGTCTAGGGAGGCAGCTTGGGTATCTTTAGGGTCATTGAGGAAGAGGTTGAGGTCTCCAAGAAGGATGGCCCTTGTTCTTTTTAGATTATCTGAGTGGGTGTGTGTGAGGGCGTCTTGGAAGTCTGTGATCGGCCCGGGTGGGTGGTGAACTATGTGAAGGGCAATAGTGCAATTAGGGTGGGTTGATCTTGAGGAGTAGGTAGTCGCTATTTTTCCCCAAATCCCTATCCACCTTTCTAATAGGGATGGTCTCATTAGCTCTGAGTGTTACCCCACCTCCTTTCAGGTGGGGGTGGTCTTGCCTGAAAATGGTGTAACCAGGTCGGATAACTAGAGCTAGTGCTGGTCCATATGCTTTGAGGAGCCAAGGTTCTCTGATTATTAAGAGATCAAGATTTTGGCTGACGATAAGGTTGTGTGCGTCCTGGGAATGGGCCATGAGAGAGCGAGCATTAATAAGGGCACAGCTGAGCAGTGATGAGGGGGGAATGCGGGCATGGACAAGGGAGGGGCATTGACAATGTGTTGGGGCAGGTGTCAGCAGGCGTAACAGATTCCTGGGCAGTAGCATGCGCTGGAATTACAGTATCAACAATGAGGAAGTGCATGGGTGCAGACATAGCAGTATCATGGGCATAAGGAGGCGGAGTCAGGGCTGTGTCAGGGATATGTGGACGCATAGATGCAAACATAGAGGTGTCATGGGCGAGCCACACATTGGCAAGTACTGGTAAAATAGCATCAGCTAGTTCAGGCATATCACGGGACACAAGAGTATCATGGGCAGTGGCATTAGCAGCATGCAGCGTCACATTAGCAAGTACTGGTAGCATAGTATCAGCAAGGACAGGGGAATTATGGGATACAAGAGTATCATGGGCAATGGCTTTAATAGCATGCAGCATCACATTGGCAAGTACTGATATTCATTGCTTATGTTATTCTGCACCGCTCATCCAAGGACACTTCTGGAGCAAGGTATGCAAATTTGCTAGAAAAAGCCTGTGCCGGCTGGTACCTGATAACGTTACCCTAAATTTTGTCAAAACTGAGTATGACTTATGGGGCTGTTTTCATGTGCACTTGAGAGAGGCAAGAGTTCTGCTCCTTGAAGGTTACCATAGGTAACTCCAGCTGGGGGCCCGAGAGAGCTGCCAACTATTAGAAGATTCAAAAGTTAATCTTCTAATTCGATGTAATAAGGGTTGCAACGAAAACATAATTAATCCAAGCCATGTTAAAGCACATGATCCTCCGAAAATGTTAGCCAGTATGTAAGTATATGCAATGTTGCCACACGAAAAAAGCCACCCGGTGAAGTTTCACGTTGGTCAAATGACTAGCAGCCACAACTGAATGATTACATGACATTTTGTTATTTACATTGGTACATGTGCTTGGAGCGTTTGAACACAACTGCTTCTCAAATAACGTTCAGTTTTCCTCTTTGGCTACGTTCAGCTGTTGACTTTTGGTTCACAAGTAATACAATAGCAAACGTCGCCTTGGGTGACATTGTACGTTTCTCCACTGTTTGTCCATTTCCTAGCAAAACCTGCAATACTCGTAAATGGAGAATGATTGCTGCATTTGACCTGACTGTCTTAGTTAACCATATCTTGCATTCATCCTGATTGTGTTAGTCTGCCACATCCCACATTTAGCCTGACTGCGTTAGTTAGCCATATCTTGAATTTGGACTGATTGTGTTAGTTAGCTATGTCTCGCAATTTGACCTGATTGTGTTAGTTAGCCATATCTCACATTTGGCCTGATTGTGTTAATTAGCCATGTCTCGCATTAATCCTGATTACTCTGTAAACCATAAGCTTTAAGAGTTACTGCATTTACTGTGGTACCCCATTTTAGGCCATTCTCCCCCTATCCAGGTGTGCCAAATCTAGCTGTTACTGCATTTACTGTTGTGCATTTACTGTTGTGACCCCATTTTAGGACATTTCTCTCTCTATCTAGGTATCCCAAACTGAAGTGTTACTGCATTTACTGTTGTGCCCCCATTTCAGAACGTTCTTCCCCCAACCAGGTGTCCCGGACCTGGGTGTTACTGCATTTGCTGTTTTACTCCATTCTAGACCCTTCTCCTTCTATACAGGCATCCCAAATCTAGGTGTTACTGCAGACACTGTTGTGCATTTACTTTTGTGCCCCCATTTTAGGCCATTCTTCCTCTATCCAGGTGTCCCAACTCTAATTGTAACTGCATTTACTGTTGTGCCCCCATTCCAGACCATTCGCCCCTGTCCTGCATTTACTGTTTTACCCCATTTTAGGCCTTTCTCCCTCTTTACGGGCATCGAAAATGTAGGTGTTACAACATCTTCTGTTCTGCCCCATTGTAGGTTCAGATATCCCAGATATGAGGGTTACTGGAATGCCGCTGCACATGCATTCTAGACCCCTCCCCCTCTATCCAAGTGTCCCAAATCTAGGTCTTACTAGGTCCAAAGTAGCCACACTGCAGTCAACCATATCTAGCATCCAGGCCAACTGTGTTTGTAAGTTATACCTGGCGTGCTGTTGTGTCCTCAATGTGAGCTTCTTTCCCACTTGACAGGCATCCCAAATCTAGGTGCTACCACATTCTCTGTTGTGTCCTCAGTCAGGGACTCTCTCTCACCTGCAAGGTATCCCAAAGCTAGCTATCAATGCTTTTATGATTTATGACTGCAACTCCAGGCCCCACCCACTTACCAGGCACCCCCAAGCTAAGTATTGCTCTTGTGCCCCAGTTTGGGCACCCGACAACAGCTGGTAGATAAGGTCCAGGTGCCTTTTGAGTAATCACTGTGTCTCCAACCCAGACACCTGCACCAACTGCAGGTTGCGCATAACCCAGCTCTACCACCTAGTGCAACGCCCCATAATCTAGGTTGTCACTACACCATCGCAGTGCCCCCATCCCAACACCCTCCTGCTGCATGTGAACCACCAGGTCATTAACAACTCAATGGCTAGCTTGCCGCACAATGTGCTTCCTTTCTACAACATCAACAAAAAGACCCAGAAGAAAAAGAAAAAAAAAGAGGAAAACCACTCAAGAGACAAAAAGGAAAGACCCGCAAATAATTTAATTGCAAGGGTTTACTACTCCTGGTTCAACAACCACAACCAATAGGACCCTAAGATAAACACCAAAAACCAAACCAGAAACACAAAGGAAATATCAGTAAGCAACCACATTGTGCGGATCTATAACCCCTGGTTCAACAACCACAATAACACAAACTCATTAAACTAGTAGATTCCAAAGGACCGCAATAAGCTATGACACAGAGAGGGCCAATGCAAAAGAAAACTAGGAGAAAGAATAAATCAAATAGATCTACACCATGGCAACTTGCCAATAAACAAAGACACGGCAGCAGAGCACACACCCATAGACATGACAGAAAATAGGACAAACTTCAATTGAAGGGAAACATCTTTCTACCTAACACCATACCTCACGATGGACCACCAATCAGAACAATTCACAACCACCAATGATGTTAGACGCTCCAGCAAGATACCAGGACCACACAGGAAAAGACCAGAAACACCCAGAAGGAACAAGAGCAACTGCCATGAGATACAGAAGAGGAACCAGAAGAAGTCAGGAACCCAATATGTAACCTACTAGATCTACTCAATAACAAAACAGGCCCTACTAAGCACACCTCACATCCTGAGAGCAACTGGGAAACCCGCCAACAAGACAACCATAAAATGAAACCAAAAACAAAACCAATCAGTGTTAAAAAAATACACTGCAATATAATCAATGCAAGATCAATGTCCAAACATGCTACACAGATCTACGATCTATTCTGCGACGGTGGAATAGACATCTTCTTGGTCACAGAAACCTGGTTAGAGGAGTTAGAAGTCACAATACACAGCTGTCTACCCGACAACTTCAAATGCACTCAGGTAAACAGAACAGGAAAAAGAGGAGGTTGACTTGCGATAGCCCACAAAAAACACCTGAAAATAAAAACAGACGACCTAACGAACCTCAGAAACTGCAAATCCCTTGTCCTTCACCTGACAGGTAACTCGAAAACAAACCTCACGTTCATACTCATCTGCAGACTACCGACCTATGATGCATCCTTTGTAGACACCGTCATAGAAGCCATCACAAATGTAGCCATCAAAAAATAACAACCTGATCATCTTCAGGGACTATATGGTTTGAAGAGAAGGCAAACCCTCAAAAATCACTAATCAAGCTATTTGAGACAATTAAACTATGCCAGATGGTAAAAGGAGCCACACACACAACAGGATACAAACTTTGCCAACAGATATCTGATCTCTACTGTGCCACCAATACAAATACTATCTGAACAACCACCTCATCATAGCATTCGTGATCCAACTACCAGCTAAAGCACCCAAACATCCCCAATGCTCCCCAGGATATGGAAAAGAAACTGGATTACCATCAAAAGTAGTAACTTAAAAGAACAAATGGAATCCTCCAAACCACAACCACAAGCCTGGACGGAACCGACCTAGAATTAAGAGCAGACCTTATCCAGAAATGGATTGCTAAAAAAAAAAAAAGGCAGTGTCTCCCGGAAAAAAAAACTTAATCCCTTCACAAAAGAAAGCAGTGGTAACATGGTTCACACCCCACCTCAGTACAATGAAAAGATGAAAAATCCAAGCATACAAAAAGGAAACACTCAAAGCCAAAAATAAACACAATGACGACCAAATCACAATAGCCACCAGCATCCAAAAATAACTATTCAACATTATAAATCAGATGAGAAACCCACCTGGATGCAACAACACACCGGCACCTTCACAAAAACTATGTAACAGCCTTGTAGACCACGTCAAAAATAAAATCACCAACATACATCAGATCATACAAAGCAGACCAATCAACCAGATCGTACACCCTGCCCCACTGATGCTGGAACCACAGAATAACCCGCAAAACTTCACACAAATATCAGTAGAGGGATTCATGAAGCTGTAAAACTTAACAATAAAGCAGGCTCCCAAATGGACACCTGCCAACTAGACATCTATAAAACAATCCTTACACAAGGCAACCCATTGGAATGCCACAGAAACCTTTTCAACCAGTTGCTCTCAATGGGGAGAGTACCACACTCTTTCAAATCGGCACACACCAAACCATTAATCAAGGATACTACTGGTGATGTGGAAGACCTCTCTAATTGCAGACTGATATCAAGCATTCCCTATCCAGCAAAACTGCTAGAAACCCATGTCTAGGAACAAACACTGGAACACGTAGAAAGACACCAACTATTGGACCAGGCACAAGTGAGCTTCAGACCTATGGGAGGGACAGAGATGGCACTTCTCTCTATCTGAGATTACCTAAACATCAATGCAGATTCCAGCACAGACTCTGCACTGATACTATTTGACCTCTGGGCAGCGTTCGACACAGTCCGCCACAACATCCTAATCAAGAGACTGGAAGAAATGGGGATCTCTGACCCAACACAGAGCTGCTCTGGATTAAATCATTCCTATTTGAAAGAACAGAAACACTATGGATAAAACCATTCAAATGTGTGCGGTGGGACACTACCTGTGGAGTACTGCAAGGATCCTCCCTATCCCTCCTCTGCTTCTACTTTACCCCACTAATCAACCTCATCAAAAGGCACAGCGTCACCTGCTACAGCTACTCCGATGACACCCAAACCATCTACAAAATCAAATATGTACAAGAGAACACAATTCTAGTAGACTGTCTGTACAAACTCTATGATTGGATAAACACAAACAGCCTCAAACTCAACCTGGGCAAGACAGAAATCATGATCATATCCAAAAACCAGGAAAACAACCAATAAATTGCATAGCCAACAGAACTAGGAACAGCACCCATGCCATCAAAAATAGTCAAAAACCTTGGAATACTAATGGATACCAAGCTAACCCTAGAACGACAAGTAAACTCAATAATCAAGAAATGCTTCTTTCACCTACACACAATCAAACAGATCCTACCACTCCTCTCTTTTATGCACACAACACTATCCATCATTTCTGTCGTCATGTCCAGAATAGACTACACCAACAGCCTATACCTCAGAATGCCTGATCATCTACTGAATAAACTGCAATGTATACAGAACGCAGAGGCCAGACTCCTCCTCAAACTCTCACAAAGAGACCACATCACTCCTCGGCTAAAGGTGCTACATTTGCTGACAGTTAAAAAGCAAATCACTTTCAAAACAATATGCATAACACACAGAGCAATCCACGGCCAAGGAGCAGAATTCCTACAAAAGAAAATCATCATTTACCAGTGGACCATAACACTCAGATCCAGCAACGAAAACCACCTTGAACCTAAACTGTACACAAGAAAAAAAACTTGGTGGATCAGTATTCTCTTACCTAGCCGCAATAATTTGGAACTCCCTCCCGGGAGAAATACAAAACATGAAGGACCATCTAAAATTTAGAAAACTCTTAAAAACCTGGCTCTTCAGCTCTGAACCATACAAAAACGAATGAGCAACATCAACACCCCTCGGAATAAACACACATTTCACAAGACGGGGGACTAGAGCGTACGACGACAAGGAGGTGGAGACAACCCATATTCCCACATTCCTGCACAGAATATAGGAGGCAGACCCCCCCAGCATGCCACATTACCCAACACTGGCAGGGACGCGTACAACAGGTGGCCAAAGCGGAGGGGTTACGATGGAGCGCCACCACGAACCAACGCACTAAGAATCTCATCCCTCTGCTTACACCTCTCAAATTCTAAACATAACACAACCATTCCTCTATTGCACAACACACTGCACATACTTCGCTATACTGCAACAACAAAATGAACCACACATAGCCTTGCACTACAGCACATGACAACTAACGACCAATAAATCACACCTGGACTCACCGAACAGTGTAAACCGAGCTGAAGCTGACAACAGAACATCCCAGCTTTCTTGCACTTTTTCCCACTCAGTCCTATTAACGTACACTATCCTCTTGCCCTTCAGATCCACCAGTGCACAAGGGGACCCCTCCGGTGGTGAACGTGCACAGTATAAATAGCCTTTAAAATAGCATACCATAATACAGGCATTTGAATTTTTCAATTGCTTTGCTTGGCCCATAAAGGTTTTTATTCCATTTAACAGTTATAATGCTTAATTTTAAGGTTTCATTAAATCCAGTATTCCATAAGCATTTATGCCACTTAATTGTAAAGTTCCATTTAGTTCGATATTCAATATGCATTGGTTTCGCTGAAGTTTAAAGTTCCATTCCATTTGGTATTCAATAAGCATTGGTTTTGCTTAATTTTAAAATCCATTCAATTTGGTATTCAATATGTATTTGTAGAAGCACCCGGGTTGTTGTGTGTCCTTCCTGACACTCACCGGCTCGTGGCGTCTCCTTCCAGCGGTTGCCTCTGCTTCTCCTTCACTGCTGAAGCCAGGAAACTCCCCCTCTCGAGTGCCGCTCGCCAACCACGCGTGTCTCTGCATGTCGGCAAATGGAATGATCTGTTCTGGAAGCAGGAGGTGTCCTTTCTTCTTCATGCTCTCATGCAGATGTTACAGAGGCTCCCAGGCTTGCAATTGTCACATGGCCCACTGGCTACAGGTTGTGCAAATCTTCTGGGAATTTGCCGACGTCCTGGCTCCTTGTCCAGTCCCACCATGGCTGCCTACTCCGAAGCAAGGTCCTCTGCCGGTCTCTACCACAGAGGCCTCCCAGTTGCTCTCCACTAGTCTCTCTTTATACACCTGCAGCCCCTTGAAAAGCTGCAGGTAAGGGGCTGCAGGTATGGATCTCTGAGACTTGCCTGACCATAATTAAAGGGATCTATGTCATTTTACCGAACCAAAAAGTTCGACCCCCAAAAGTCTGTTTATTTTTTCAATTTTCTGCAAATATATATGTGGGGGGAGACACCCCACAGTCCCCCCACCTTACCCCTATATATTTTATATTCACCTTACCCCCCCACATATATATATGCGGAGGATTGAGGTTCGGGCTTTTGGGGGTCGAACTTTTGGGAGTAGGTCATTTTGTACAATACCAATTAAAGGGACATGCCTGACCCTTATAGCTCCTTGTAGGCATCTCACTCGTCCCAGTACTAAAGTGGTGAAAAGGTGTAGTGGTCATTACTTTTAGTTGCCTCTTCTTCCTCCCAGTACTATCAAGTGTAAAATGTGGGGAAATGAGGGAACAGCTTTACAATAACCTGGGAAGGGTTTGAATGATTCTCAACACGATAAGGCAGATACCATGTCTCTCATAAGGGTACCCCACTTCCAGTTCCCAAGGACCCCCCACCCAGGGGATCATCCCTCACTTCTCCACCCGCATGATCGGGACCCAAGAGGGATGGGCTTTCTCTGGCCACCTCACAAGATGATCAAGGGGATCTAGGAGTGACAATACCCTTGCACAAAGCTCATGGATCATCATCCCAGTGTGGGACTCCACCACTTCAACTCATCAGACAATGCGCACTATCCACAAATCCAGAAGATAGTACAGGTAGCACCAAGGCAAGCTTTTGGAGAGTGGAAAAAAAACATTCCCCCTGGCTGGCTGACTATTTGCAGCCAGATCACCACGAGAATTCAGCCGGCCCACTGCAGACCAGATTGTTGATGCCTCCTAAGTTCTCGACAAACAATGGCTAGTGATAAAGATGCACTTCAATTCTGACATGGCAACCAGTCACTGTAGCCATCTGTACTTGTTCAATTAGCTTTGGAGAGCCTAAGCAGCCACCTGCTTGTGTGCAGTGGAACTGTTTTTTAGGACTTCTGGGTTTACTGTCTCAGACCACAAGTGTCACCTCAGCAACATACACAAGAGAGAGCTTACTTTCATAAAAAAATAATCCAGAAGTGTATTGCTGAAGATTGCAGTGGGCGGAAACACCAGGCCCATCTCTTGGAAGTCCACGAATCATATTGCAGAGATGATGAATATTTGTGTGCGAACCAGCTACAGTCAAGTGGATGGAGTAGCATGGCGATAGGTGGTGGAGACTTTGACGCTGACACTAGTGGTGAAGAGCATGGCAATAGTAAATGTTTCTTTTTTTTTTAATAATAATGTGATACAGTTTAGAATATAAACTTTACACATATGTATATTAAAGAATAAAATACAGATATATAACATCAATAAAATAAGATCAGACAATATTAAACAAACAAGCCAAAGTCAAACGGGACAAGGGGAGACATATGTTTCTAGTTCAAGACAAGTTGTTCTTATGATCGAATTATCAATGATGGATCTAGTTAATTAGTAAATGTTTCATTTTTCCTTCATGATCACCTTATTTTGCTCTGCCAGCAAGTGGGGGCACTCACTGAGTCTGGTACCAAGCTCACAATATGGAGGTTTTGCCTCAATTTATTTTCCTACACCAACTAGTAGAACAATGTCTGAATCCCAGTGCAAGGGTCAGAATTGTGGGAACGACCTCCAACTATTTAGATCAACCATCCATTGTAGGCACTCTCTGAGTCCTACTACCACTCTCACAAAATTGCTGTCCTTCCTAATTAATTTGGCTCTAACCACCAGATGAGCCATAATGTCTTTTCTGCACTCTTCAAGTGCCCAATATCCCCCATTTCACTGCCCTCTTGCACAGACCCCTAGGAGAGTGTAGGGCAGTGCACAATCACAGGCCTCTCCATGTCACCCACCACTACCTCAGGATCTAGGGCCCTTGACTGTCAGAGGTCATGAAATGCACACAAAATGTGCCTGCATTCCTCATAACTTTGTTACGCCTGTCCTAGACAAATGCCACAACTCCCTCAATTCTACCACCACCAGGAGGCTGCACAGCTAGTGGTGTAAATGTGTTTAAAGTGATCATTCTAGATAATGGTGCAACTCTGTCTTGGTGTGCTGGAATAGACATGGGGGTAGGTAAGATGGCTGGGCTGTCTTACAAACAGGGAGCCTGGGGGTCACTTGCTAGAGCATTATTGGTGATTAGCTAGAGTGTCATCAGACACTCACTTGTTGCCTTCTTCACCTCTGCAAGAGGGTGCTCCATCAGCTTCCTCTATAGCACGCAGTGGTAGAAGTGTTCCAAAAAAAATAGTTCAACTGTGCTCTCGGCAGGGGAGAGGGTAGGCGGAAGCATAGTGCAACATGTGACAAAGTTTTGCGTCTGGGGCATTGAAATAGTCTAAGTGACTAGTAACTAAAGCGCCTATTACATCTTTACACTTGCACAAGGACATGAATGGTCACATCCTCTGTAAAGAATGGTGTATATTGTTATAAACAGTAGAGGAATGGTAAACAGAAACAAATCAAAATAGTGGAACACCGCTCCCGGCCGTTCCCGCTCACTTCAATCACTGATAGTAGGTGATGTCCACTCCTTGAACAATTCATTGTGCCACAGCTTCAGTGGTTCCATATTTAGGCACTACTCAGGGCCTTCTTATTGGAATTACCCCGATGAACTAACTTTTAGAGGCGGTTGCATATTCACCAGCCTACCACCCTTCTGACAGTCACACCCTCTGACAAGCTGAAGTACACCCATGCCCAGATAGACAGTGATGACTTCACCAACTTGAGGAGAGCGCAACATCACTGTGCCCCCTCTGCATGGACAGGCCATGCTGCAGTGGCCGCAGTTTTCTTTTCCTGAGCCATTTGGTGGGGGGCTACCTCTGGCTCCTGGGTCTGGTTCTCTTCAGTCTCCTGCAGCACCACCACCCACTCCTCTCTCTTCTGTTCTTTATCCTCCTGCACATCTGTGGCTGCTCCACCCTGCTACATGTAGAGTTCCACCGCTTCTCTGTCAAATTCATGGTCAAAGTACATGCCCTTCTTCTGAAAGTACTCCTCAAGTGACTTTTTGACTACCACAACCTCCTCCAGATTAGTAGACACATCCTCCTTATGGTCGGCATGCCCCTCTTCATCCACATCACCTCCTCCTCCTCAACAATCATCTCTGCCTCCTCAACCACTCCCTCCTAGTCCTCATGCATATATTCCCCTCCTCAGATCCTGTTTGTCCCATCAACCACTGTTGCATATGTTGAGCAGTCCAGCTCCTAATTTTTACCCACATCATCCCCTGCAAATAGAAGGACCTGTTGCCTAATGTCTCAATGGATAAAGCCAAAAGTGTCTAATTACCTAATGTGCCTGATGCGTCAATATGCCAATCACAAAGCAAGTGACAAAGACAACCAAAAGGGTCCTTGCAAGATTCACATGATGAGAAAGCATGCTAGAAAAACAGAAACTGTAGACAAGGTGACTGAGCACAGCAGAGCAAGACTGCACGTGGGTTCACTCACAAAGGTGTCTCTACAAACACAGGAAAGGAAAGGTTTTTGGAATCTTTTTGTTTTGTATATGTTTTTAAAAAACACTACGGGTCAAACGCAGCAATTAGAGAAGGAGCCTAAAGAAGGTGCACAAACAAACCTAGAGGGATAAAACAGGGATACAAATAAAACACTTCAAACTAACTGCCCCCAAACACTGTTAAACCCTTCCAAACTCACCAAAAGCACTACTAAACTCTTTCTTTCAAACTCACCAAAAGCACTACAAAGTTCCTGCAAATCAGTATTCCATGATCATGTACTGTCCTCTCAAGCTTCTTAAACGAAACTAACACAAAGGTAAGCAAGCTGTACATTTTAAATGCCCTCAAACCTAATTTAGAAGGGCTCAGGGTGTCTGATTGGCTGATCTATCTCCCCCTCTCGATTCTCAGGAATTGAAATTGGACGGTGGGCCTAGAACCTCACCTAGAAACACGAGGCAGGATTCCACCCTTTGGGCATCCCATTGAAATCCCACGGTGCAGACTGAACGTGCCCGGAAAATCACAACCTTCCCACTCTTTTGAGAAATGTACGTTTCCCTAATCTTCACCTTTTTGCATATCCATCTGCAAACTTTTCCTCTATTCAATCAACAATTGTAAACACCAGCTGCACTATCTACTGCAACCACCCTGGATCCCACAAACATATAAGGTGAGACCAGCGAATTCCCACTGTGATACTTGAACTATCTGTGTGATCTTTGCTAGAAATTTATAATCTAGTTATTTCATTACCACCATGTCCCTCTTTCTCATTCCAGATCTTAATCTACGAAGGCTTCTTGCCTATCTGACAGACTTATCCACATAAACTATTTCACATATCAATTCCCATCCCCTCTACCCTCCCTGCAGCCAACAGGGGAAATCTCCCATCACACTTCCTGTTTTTGTTCTGTACTTCCGGACCGTCGGTGAGGGGCCTGTTCTTCTTGTCTTTCATGCAAGTGGTACCTCTGCTGGTTGATAGTAAGGGGTCGAAGAGTGACCTGGCCCTTTTGAGCAGGCAAGTGGGGGCAGTAGAGCCATGAGGAGTGGGGTTGGACTCCAGGAAAGCTGCAGTTGGGTTATTTGGTTAGTTCCCCAGTAGGACAGGAAGCTGTAGGTGTCTCATCTGGTGCAGGTGCCAAAGTCCCTGTCCCTTATTCTCCAATGAGCCCCTGCCCGGGTGTTATGCCCGGATGGGTTTCCGCAGACCAAATATTGGCATTTGTGGCAGAGGGGGCTTGGATATTGTAAGGGAAGGCCTTAGGCAGCTGGACATTGAGGACAGGGCTTAAGCTTCTGTTCAGTGTTCAGTTCCTGTTGTTCTTCTACCCTTAAATCCTATGCTTCAAATTGGGCTTTCTTTGCAACCTGGTGTAAGATGCAGGGAGCCCTCCTGCTGGAAGGTGGGGTGCAGCTTTTTCTCATTTTCCAAAAGCAGGCTTCAATCTAGGGCTACCACATTCTTCCCTTAGGGCAAATGTGCAGATGTTAAGGCCTTTCAGAAACATTAAAAGGGGGAAGGCCCTGCTGCCCAAACTATAGCCCACATTCTGAAAGGTGTTTTGTTTGTTTTCTACCTTCGCCCTAGGGTAAGGAGTCTGACCCCAGCCTCGTATCTCCATCTGGTGCTTCTGGCCCTCCCAGGTCCTCCTTTTCAGCTTCTTGTTTCAGCTGACTTGCGGTTTCTTACATTCAAGGCCACATTCTTGTTTGGCTATTGCATAGGCTAGGTACATTGAGGGACACTTAACCTGCACTCTGCATTCCTCCTTACCTTGCGGTCTCCAACGATGCCTATACCTTGCAGTGTGACCCTGCCTTCCACCCTAAGGTGGTCTCCTCTTCTGATCTCGCTGTGGAGATTGTGATTGTTTCCCTCCACCTGGAGTTGCTTGAAGATTAGGCAAGTGTTGGCTTATCAGGATGTTCGGAGTGTCCTCACATGTCTAGTGAGGATAGCTTTGTTGTTTTGCCCAGATTGTTCATTGCATTTGGGGCTTTAGGTAGAGGTAGAAAGCTTAATCCTTTATGATCAGCAACTGACTCAAGGAAACAATCACTCTGGTTATTCCTCAGTCAGCCTCAGCCCCCCTCCCCCGGATCAACGGTAGGTCCAGCAGGTGGATGGCGGTCTCATGAGCGTAGGCTTGCAGGACTTCCACTGTGGACATCTGTAGGGCGGCAGCTTGGGCCTTCCCTCTGACATTTGTTTTTAGATATTATCATCTATTCTTACTGGGGCAGGAGGATCAGTCCATTGCCTGTTCAGTTTTGAGTGCTCTTACTTCTTGATGTGTTCAAGGAAATGTAAGAGCTATGGTGTACATGACAATTCTGTGGTCCGGCTAATGATGTGTGTCTCAGTGTGGTGATTGATAGTTCATAGACTAAGTGCCTGGACAAAGAAGAGGGAAATGAAGGTAATGACTGTTTTACTTATGATAATCTTCATTACTCCTAGTTCTACTCTTTCTCATTCCAGTACCTACGTCCCGCTTTCCCCTCCCTGAGCTGAGTCCAGGGGTGTTGCTAGGTCTGGAAAAGATCAGGGGCTAAGCTAATGTCGGGACTGGCGGGATTCGGGGCTAGCTATAGCCTTTTGGTAGTAGTCCCTGAGATTCTATCCGTGGCTAGAAACAAAAGACCCGGGGCTATCGCCCCCTCAGCAACGCCCTAGCAATGCCTCTGGCTGAGTCACATCCTATGCCTTTGTATTCCAGGAAGTGGGATGGGAGACTGACCCATTTGGTGTCCAGAGGGTGGAGAAGATGGGTCTCAATTTTTTAAAAGGGTGTTTAAGTTGAAAAGGCTATCAGGACTGCATGATGCCTTCATAGGGTAAGTAATAGGCAGAGAAAGAGTGGGACTGCGTCTAATGGAGATTACCAGTAAATCATCCATGCACCATGCCACCTGTATGCCTGCGGCAACTGAAATGCAGCTTAGGTCAGCTGTGAAAGGAACCTTCTCACTATTCAACCTTTTCCCCCCATCACAGGCGCAAGAAGTCACGGCTTTAACAACACACGCGATCAATCTTCACTGGTACACCCTTAAGCTATGCACACTACACAATAGAAACAATTCAAACACACTAGAGCCTGTACACAATGGAATTAGAACTCAGCGGTTGTGTGTGTGTGTAAGCACCAACGTGGTGAGAATCAGCTTTGACACTTAGAGACACATCTTAACATCTGGCTCCACTCTCCCTCTGAAATACACGACTTCTCTTACCAAAGTCGAAAAGTAAATGTACTATTTAACTTGTCTTTTTATAGTATTCAAAGACTATAACTTGTCTTTTTCAGTATTCCATAGTATTCCTTTTAACATTATACTAAAGGAAGACTATTCAGAATGCTAAATACTAATCAATCAATCAGAGAATACTAAACAAATACTTGTTTCTAGTATTTTAGTCTTCATTTAGAATTGAATACGGCATTACCACTGTTGACCACTAATGAGAAGACAAAAACCAGATGAAAATGAGATCTTCCATTTCCGTGAGGGCCAGGTTAGTAGCAAAGACAGAGACTGCATTTGACTTTCAAGACAAGAACTATCAGAAGCATGAACATCAGTACTGTGACAGACAGCAACAACCTGCCCCTCCCTCCAGACATCAACCTTGTATCCTCTAGACCACATGATTGCCTTAAAAACTCGCATGAAGGTCATGGAAATAGAAACCACCAGGGCTACCACATTGGGAGGGGTTATTCCCACTTCATAGAGTCCATAATCACTTCTCTTTAGCCCCTTAGCGACACGTTGTCAACATGGCATGTCACGTGACATTACACTCTGAGGCGCCCCAAGAGGCGCTCACAAACCCCTCCTTCCAGAACACCCCCTCCGTCCAACACACACCCTTGTGCTCTTTTGCAGTTGTTCATTCAACAAACAGAATCATGCAGGATGTTTTGTTCACAAGCGCATAACATTCCTTCCCAGAGAAAACTGCAAGCACTTGGACAAGGCAAAACAAGTATTGCCAGAGTGAAAATGTAGTCACCACCATAGTGTGAATAGAAAGTAGGGAGCCTGCTATAAAGAGAATACGTTGGTGCATCATGAGAAATCAGATACGTTCGACATCACATTAGTTAAGCTCAGTAAGTAACTCATTAGTATATAAACAATCTTCCCCTACACTACCGATGGAGGTGGGGGGGGGGGTGCGTGTGCTAAAAAGTGAGAAAACCGGCAACTGTGCACTTGTAAATGTATAGGGTATCAGAGCTCGTCGGTGTACACGCCGCTACAGTGTTCATTTACTATGAAAGAGGCAGGAAGCAATTGCAAAAACGGTGCAGAGCTTTGCCAGCATCAGCTGGCACTGTGACAAGCCACCATCACTCACAGGAAACAGGGCAGAGGCACTGAGTGCTAGGAAGGGACCTCCCTGTACAGTGTCACGGGGGAGGGGGGAGTCGCCCAGGACCGTCGGGCAGAAATTCCAGTCTGTGGATGGACAGGACCACAGCCATGGCTGGGAGGGCAGGCAGGAGCAAAGTTTCGTCTCGCCCCATCCATGCCATGCCGATCTGAGGAGGTTTTACGGGACACGGTGAGTAGTTGCGACTGCTTGCCTGTATCCATGTTGTGGATAATGTGGGTCCTCGAGAGTGGCGATGCTCTGCCCTGAAGCCCTCTGCCGTCATGGCGCCAGGAGATAGTGACCGAAGAGCCGCCAACCCCGACAGGAACGAGGGCACATTTAGAGGGCAACATTGGTGACCCCTAAAAGAGAGGAAGTGGGGAAGGGCTATGACTGAGAAATCAGGCAACAATGATGGATTGTCGCTGAGGATTGACAAATGGACTATCGCTTTTATGTCCTCTGGCATTCCTCACTGGAGAAACTTCGAGAACTCTCAAGCACACAATATATAATTATAGAGAATTTCTAAACAGGAACTAGAGAATCCTTTAAAGAAATATATATATATATATTTAGTATTGAAGGTGGAAAAGCCGGTTCTGTTGGTGGAGGATGGTGCTACCTTTGAATGACACCCAAACTGTAAATGGCCCAGCCATCCTGGAGAAGTAAACAGAGTCTTTTTAAGTTTGAATGATGATAAGGAACTTGCGTTCCTCCAGAGAGCAATCCCAAGGGGGAAACTAGGGTTCTGTTATATGATGGCATGACAATATGATTTTATGTTTTATTTGCATTTTGAAAGTGTTCACACAGGCCGTGGGCATCAGACGCTGTTACAAGAATATGGGCCTCATTACGAGTCCGGAGGTAACCTGCTAGTTTTTCCGGCTCGGTTACTGCCGGACTCCTATTATCATTCCGCCTCCGTGATTCCCGGAATTACCGGGGCATTACAACCCCGGTGACCGGGGAATTCCGGAGGCGGAATTCCGTAAATCAACATTCCCATTAAGTCCCATAGGACTCAATGGGAATGGGGACCATGGAAACACCGACACCATCTCGTGATGGTGCCGGTGTTTCCACGTCCGCCTGCAGGTGGGCGGTGTTAAACCCGCCAGGTCAAACCTGGCAGGAATGACACCTCCGCCTGCAGGACTCGAGATCACCCGGTATGGGATCAACGGTGGAAGCGGGTTTACCGCCACCGTTATTTCCATACCGCGTGACTCATAATGAGGCCCTATGTCTGTCAGTTGCGTATTTATAAAGGGCTGAATACCCGGGGATCGAACCTGTGTTGTTTCGTATTGTCTTGTTTCCAAGTCTAGCACATTGCCAGGATAGCTGAGCTATCCTCCAGGGACAATGATCATGCTTCTGAGACAGAGCTGAATAAATATAAAAAGGAGAATCAGAGAAAGGGAACTCAAATGAAGGGGGGCATACTGGCCTCTCTGTCTTCGAGCAATGAAGGGAGAATCGGGCTCCTCCGCCCTTACAGAGTCCCCCTTCTCCTTCCAGGCGAAGCTCCAAGTCTGCTGGCCAGTTCAGCAGGGTCTGAATCTGGGGCAGGCTGGCAGCGCCCACAGCAGAGGACATCAGCAGACTGAGGTGCGGGCTCTGTTGTACTTCATCAGATAATCCTTGATGCAATCATGTAAATGTTTTGACCCCAAAGAAAGTGCCCATTCCTCCCGTGTGAGGTGTCCAGTTATCCCGTGAGGGCGCTGTGAGCGTCTGTCTTACATTTTGTTACTGTATGCTGGCTGTAACCGCTTCCTGTGGGACACTCTCAAACGGGAAGGGATGGATGGGACACTCACCTGTTATAAGGACAAAAAGGGCCGATTAACATTGGGGGTGGCAGGGGCAATTTCTTGCCCATTTCCAATTCCAAAAGGTGTCAGGTAGGGGTGCTTTTTTCACCCTGCCAGATCAATCTCTTCCTAAGAGCAGAGTTTTAAGTGAGCAGGATCTAAAGGGTACACATTCTCATTCTTTTTGGTAACAACCAGGCATTGTTCCCTTACATTTTTGTCATGGTATTCCTGGACAGCAGCCAAAGAGCACATTTGTTTGTTTTGTCTGACCCCTGAAAGGGATTTGGACCTCGGCACTGCGAAATCAGTGTGAATGTCACATCCCACTGAGCTATCTTGCAGTCACTGACTTGCTGATGATTATTTCAGTAGCCTGCTTAGGGCATCCAGCCCATTCCCGAGCAGCCACATGCATCTGATCCTGCAGAGATCAGCATTTGCTTTCTGCATCGAGACATATTAACATGGAATTGCTGCAGGCACATCTGTGTGTGAATGTAATGGTTGGGTGGGAGGAGGGGCTTTAATCTTTGGGATGTCCCTTAAGAGGTGTGAATGTGGGTGATTAGAAACAAGAGGGTTTATGAAGCTGCATGGTGTAGGGGGCAACGACTGAAAATAATAGTGGTCGTTTAACAATTATGTTCGTTCACTGTGTTTCTATCCTTCTTGCTAGTACAGCTGAAAAAACACAGTGGGAGCGGGTGGACTGGAGGAAAAGCAGGACCCAGGCATAGAGTTTGCATTATGGGTTTAGAGTGGGTATGGAGTGAGGGGGAGGGCAGCAGGGAACATAGTTCCATTACCTTTTTTGTACACTTTGAACCTTTTCCAATAGCTTAAATAAGTAGCTTTTCGGAGAAAATACAAACAGCCCAAGAGCGAATGTTATGGAGGTAACTTTACATGTGTTTACAAACTGCACAGTTTTCGTGGTGCATACCAAACGGAGTTTAGCTAAACGCTCTTTACGAGTAGCACACTTTCTGTCCATTGCAAGTACATGGCCCAAAGATCAAGCTCATAATAATGGGCGGGGATAAAATGATCAGACAAAAAGTAAACATGGGATAGGACCAGCTGCTGGCTGTCCACTAATGTTTCTCTACATAGGTTTCAGGTCTCCTTCCTCAGGGGAACGGTGTCGCCAAGACAAGCCACTAAAAGCGGGGCTTCTGGGAAGCGCAAGCAGGTGGAGTGAAGCACTTTATTTTAAGGTTTGGTGGAATTTACTTTAAAACCCCACTGGTAGTCTATCAGGCTGAAGCTGAGGCAGCAGTGCTGTATGAACCAAAATCTGTGGGCCCCCCATGTTTGTGGGAGAAATGTGTTTTTAATACAGATAATCTCTGAGTAATTTCTCCAAGAACGGGGTGCTCACAGTCTATGCTGAAATAGCTAGAATAAACGGTAGTCAATATAAATTATGAGTCAATTAAACAAAACTAGTCAGATTTGTTTATCCATATTTCAATTCCAGAAGGAACAGACACAGGTCCTCATCACGAGTTGGACGGTATCCCGATCATATGGGCCAACTTTATTTGCGTTATCGCCCACCCGTTTGGCATTATTACCGCCAGATCATGGGTTGGGCGGTAAACGTAATTCCCCATTCCCAATTGGACCCAATGGGAATTTTTTATGCAATCACCGCTGGCGGTATTACTGCGTAGTAATTGCACCAAAAATCGGCATGATTGGGCGGACCCATAAATGCGGCGGTAACCCTGTTACCAACACATTTAAGATGGATTGCCCAACTCGTGATATGGCTCACAGTCTGTGAATATACTGCCAATGCCTTTCAGACTCCTGTCCATCATCAGGGCAGTCTTACTACACAATATCAAAAGAAGCATCAACAAAAATACACAAGTACAAGCAAATAGTCATGAAAGTAGTCCAAAGACAAACATCATCACAAATGAGTGAAACGAAACAAAGATATATTAGTGTCTTTCACCTCAGCAAGTGAAGTGTGTTACTCTTTGAAAAATGCCATGTTTCCAGTTTCGAGCATGGTGGGTTTCAATGTTTTTAATTGAATGGATCTAAGGTGCTGGGAAATCAACAGTCATCGATTCTATTGACTTTTCATCACATGTGGCCCCAGCACCTCCACCCAGCTTTTCCCAATCTCACAGAGTTTTCAGCATATCGGCTCTACCACACTTAAAGAGCTTCCTTTCCTGGGTTGGTGGCAGCTGGTCCATATGTGATTGGTCCTAAACAGTTTCTTTAAGGTAACTGATTTGTGTGCCTCCAAGGCTGCAGTTGTTTTTTACATTTTCAAGTGTTTTGGCTTTTGCCATTATTTTTTGGGTGACTAATCATCATCATCTTCATCATCATCTTCTTCATCATCATCTTCATCATCATCATCATCAATGTGTTTATTTGTTCATCATATTTGTGTCCGTTTTACACCTCACCCCTATAATGCACTATCACCGCCCAGTGAAAGTTACTTCCCAAATAATCTATTCAAATCAAACAGAGGAATAGGCACACTTGATATAGTTTGCATTCCCTCATACAGGACCCCCTCAGGCCCCCCCCCCAAACCTCTGCACCCCTCCCAGACCTGCACATCTGCTAGGAAAAGGCAGCAGTACACCTTTCAAGGTTTCCAAATGTGAATTGCAATGACAGGCTCTCTCGCCCTTCCCAGTGCTTCCAGGAAATACCTAATACCAGCTTCTGGCTAAACGAGTTTAAGGCATCATGCCATAAACATTCTGTACATTTTACTTTAATAAAGAAAATGCACAGAGATTTGTGTTGCATGATCATCATACCCACATAGACATTTGTGCCGGTCCAAAGACCTTAATTTCCCAAAATCTGCACCAAAGTGTAAGGTTGTAGTCTGAAGTCTAGTGACCACATTTCCAGGTTTGCCATCTCATCCCGTTCAGATTTCCCCTTACGTTTTTTATTCAAGGTAAGCCTTAGGTTGGAAGAAGCACAGCCCTGAGGATTGGGGATGTTATTGGGCCAAGCCTTTCCCAGAGGTGGTTGAAGTGTGATCCGCCCATCCAAGCTCCAATATGAAGTGTAATCCCAAGCCACCCTTCAATGTCCTGAGCTCTCACAGGTGTTTCCTGTTATCTTCTCCTTGTCTAGATTTCTTGGTTATTTTGATATGTTTTCAGGTGGGAGGATTTGTTTCTTAATATGTACTATTTTCAATAGTGATACAAATAGTCATTTGGTGAGTTTACTATAGCAGCTTCTAGGATTGTAGTTCAGAGCCCCTTTTGGACCTCTTTTATTTTTGTCCACTTATTCCATTTGAACTTCTCTATCATGGTCACTCATCCCTCTGAGGACCACAGCTCAACCCCATACACTACGATTCCACCGATGTCGGTCTCAATAGCCTTGTCAAGCTACGTGTTTGAACGATGCATCTTTGACCTGTTGAAGCCATTTACTGTGATTTGAGACTTCTTAACAGTTGGTTGCAGCATCAGGAAATGCTTGTGTTCAGTAGTGTGAGGTCAAAGTATGGAAAGATGTTAACCGTTTCCAAATGTTTGACTATTTATTGGGAAGAAAGATGATGAGTTCTACTTTTTTGTGGCCCAAACATCATCTGTCAATAATGTTTAGTTTATTGGCTCTGCAATAGAGTCCCACAGCTTTCAAAAGCTTTTTAGGATCCTTGGTGTTCTTGTGATTGGTGCCAAATCATTGGAGTAGAAGAGGATTGCCATTCTGATGTTTCCTGCCTTGCTTACATCTTCTGTAACTTCCAGTAGCATGGTGTATATTTAAGTAATGTGTAAGATGAAGAGCAGTGGTGCCAAATGAACACCGTTTTATCTGCTCCTCTACTAACTGGCTGGAGTTTTGCTGCATAGTTGCAGATTTAGTAACATCTTGACCTGAGTTGTCATGATGTAACCCTTCAGATTCATACAGATTTATAAAGGTGAATCTCTGTGCGATGTTAAACATCTACATCGTCCACAAGGCTTTCTGGGGCCTGAGACCACTCTACCTCCAACTTTCTCTTCCACAACATTTTCCCTCTCAAGCTCTCCACTCGCCCACATCCAACTGTCTGAGGGTCAGATGCTTCTCCAAGCAGAAAGTTGTGGGCAGATCTCTCTCCTCAACTGGGACCTCCCTCTGGAACAGCCTTCCTGCCTTTCTAAAATTTGAGCAGGACCACCTCCGGTTCCGGAAGCAGCTCAAGACTTTCCTTTTCGCTTCTGCTTTCTCTCTTTCTCTCCCCTGCTGATGTACCCAACTGCTCTGCGCACTGGTCACCTGGATACCTTCTGAACTCGGCCTGAGGCTCCTGCACGCCCAGTTGCCCTTGCACTGCCTTAGGGCTCCCCCAGCACTTAAGGGTCTGTTCCTGCAACCCTGCAGTCCCTTCTCTATGCACGTATGAACCACCTGCTGGCTGCACTTAGTGATTTATCTGCAATCCTCCTCTTTCCTTTCCCTGCACTTGTGCGATCTGAGTGACACAAGGCCTAGTAAGATCGTTGTTTTGTCCACCCTTTGTTTCCCCCTCCGTGTTTTGCCACGCCTAGAATCACTTGTGTACAGGCACGTTATAAATGTCATATCATACCATATCAACTTTCACTATCGCGAGCTTTCTATAGGGCTGTGTGATGTCTGTGTCAAATGACGGACTGTAATCCAAAAAGCCTCGTAGATAATCGTCTTTTTTCTGGATGATCTCTTTGATTGACATATATCACTAGTAGGCCCTGGTTGTTCATTGGCAACCCTTTACGTTAGCCCTCACGACAGGGGGCAAGATGCATTTATCTTTTATCAAATTCTCCAGTGTTTTTAGTACACATTTAGCATCAGTGATAATTTGACAGGGCTTTTAAACAGGACATGAGATTGAAAGCCAAATATTTTTTATAGGTACACGTCAATGACAGATTGCCACAGTTATTCACATAATCAGTACTAGTAACCACAAGTACGTCTGACAGAGCCCCAGAGTGCCGACTCTGTGCCAGTCCTCATGTGACCCCAAACTTCAGCCTAACAGACCTTCTGTCACTAAGGGATTCCCCTTATTAGCTTGCAATATCTTTCGGTGTTCAGTGTGTTGCTATGCAGACCTCTAAGCACATTATAACAGATTCTAATGTCAGCACATTTTTTGACATGCTAAAGCTTTGTGTATTGGCCATAGGCTACTGTTAGGCAGAATTGCATGCAGTACTCTCTGGGACCACCACATACAATTTGGGCTACAGGTGTAAGCCAAACCAACCTTTGGTATAAGTCTGTACCACACGGTTTCTGGTAGCAAGCTGAGCAGCCAGGCTGATCTCAAGAGTGAATGTGAGCAGTACAAGAGGTTACACAGAGGACTTTCAATCACAGTGGTTCAAGTAGACACTTATACTCAAGGTTTCTTGGTAAAATACATATTCATTTATTACACAATCATTTAGAAAATATTCACTAGAAAGAGGTAACTTAATATTATACACAAACTCACTTCAGTACTGAACCAATATGTTTGTGAACAAGTTAGGGTCCCCTGAAGTAGGAGTAAAATGTCACTTCAGTTACTTTCAATGGTAGTAAAAGGCACAAGTTAAGTAGAATAGATTCTAAATACTTTCTTAGGCAGTGCAAATAGTTTCAGTTCAGAAGAGGACTCAATTCAGTTCAATAGGCATAGGCCAAAGTCAATGGACTAGTGTCTTGTATAGGAGAGAGCAGTTCTTGTATTAAACGGTAAGGTTTTTGCAAAAGTTCTCAGAAGTAGTTTAGACGAAAAAGAATCATATGTTGGGTCACAAGATGATTAAGCCTGCAAGTTGGGAAAGTTACACAAACTTTCACAGCGAGAGTGGCGTTCTCTCAATCGGGTTGGCACAGTAACTTAATATGAAGAACAAAATGCAGCTGAAGACTTTGGTTCCTGGCAAGTCCTGTAGATCTCACTGTTCCTGAGCCTCAGTCGTGGGGGCAAGAGGGAGGATGTCGGGGGACTCCTGCACTGCACGGGATCGTCGGAAAATGCTGACAAGATGGAGTCACTTCAGTTCCAGTAGCTGTAATTCAAGCACACAAGCTGGTGTCCCTCTACATAGTTAATCCTAACCAGCCTTGAGAATGGTATCCAGGTGGCTTACGAGTTGATTGGTCCCACCCACTCCAAGGAAGAAGTAGTCCTCCTTGAAGGAGCTTCTCTGTCGAGATGAACTTGGCAATTCGGACCTGCAGCAGGGCTTCACCAGGCAAACCAACGGTCCAGGAGTTGCAGCAGCCATCCTCTTCCAGCTCTTCTTCAATTCTTTTGTTCCAGTGGTCGACTCTGCTTTCCAGTCCAAGAGACTCGCCTTTTAAACATTTCTCACTCTTTCATTCCAGCCTATCTGTCACTCATCCAGCAGGGTGCGCTGTCCTTGCCAGACAGTCAGCCAGCAAATCACGCCAGAGTGCATTTGGGTCTTCGGTGAGACTAAGCACAGGGAGTTTCGGGCACCTCCCTCACTTCCTGCCCACCCCAGACACGGTCTTCAGTCCTGAAGCCTGCCAAAGACACCCAAACAAAGGGAGCAAACCTGGATTGGCACGCAGAGAAAAACTCTAGAAGGACCTTTCCAAAAAGAAAGGGCTAAAAAAAGAAGCCGGGAACAAAGGGGCTTAAGGTGCCATCTTGAAAAACATGGCTCCTGTGATTTTTAGCTACCAGTGTTCGCGGTCGGGAAAAATCATGGTAGTTTGTTGTAAAACTACTGCCACCAGCCTTTTCAATAAGAAAGGATAGCATTTGACTGCTACATGAGTATTTAGACACAGGGGATACTATGTAACCCCTCCAGCACTCCATTGTAAGATGGTGTGTGCTTGGTCTAGGAATTTGGAAAGACTAGTAAAGTCAATTACACTTTACATTCTCTGGGAAACAGTAGTTCATCCTTGAGAAGGTATTTAAACCTTTGGGAAGTCTAAAAGACATCCCTGTGTCACTGCACTGAAGGTGCTGTGTAACACACACGAAAAGACGATGCCTATGGAGTTGTCTAAAACTCCATAATCAAAGAACACAAGTGTAAAACAAACATCAAAATACATGATCCCAGGTGGTATAGGTCCAGCACCCGCCTCTGCAGTTCCAGGGGGATGATCAGTTGTGAACCTCTTAGGAGAACACCTTCCAGGCCAATCGACAGCTCGCCTCACACCTTCCATAGAATCTGAAGACGTGCGTGTGCCTCAGGTGTCTAGTGGTTAGTTGTGGCTAGGAATGACGTCCACGGCTCAGCCCGTACTTGTACTAGGAGCTCTTGCAACCCACATCTTGGTGCATCTCTGCCGCAATGTCAGTTACGGACATGGGGTTCGTGACCGCCATCTTTGTGATTATGTTGACGAGACATTCCACGTCCTCATCCACATTGTTGCAGCAATCTGTGAGCAGAACAGGATGCCACAACAGGTAGTTGGCTGGGTTACCCCCCCGTACCAAAACAAGAGTGTTACTCCACACTCCTTGAGCTGTAGTAGCCACTGCTCCAGTCTGATGGGGGGGCACAGTGCTAACACAGTGATGGTAGGATTAGTGGCTTTTGATCATTAAACACGTTCACAGGGTGGCCGTAGATGTAGAGGTGAAAGTGCCAACACCCCCACAGGACACCAGGTGCCTCCCTCTCTATTTACATGTACCACCTTTCCTTAGCAGTGAGGGCCTTGCTGGAATAAGTGACAGGATGCCTGTCGCCCTGCGGGTCAATCTGCAGGAGTACACCTCGTCCTCCTCATTGCCCTCATTGCACCTTGCCCTTTCACGAGACGTTTGAGGGCTTACCATCAGGGCCAGTGGAATGAGGACTCTTAGCAGGGCTGCAACTGTTGCACCGCTAGACTCCTTGACTGTGGAGGATGGACCCTCGCCCCTTTTTTCCCTCATTGCATCGGTCCCAGCGGCACAAGCACCGTCAGAAAGTCTTCAAACTGCGACAACCTGTCTCTGGCACATGTACACCCCTGTGAGGCTTTGCCAGGGGGCACCTGGCCCAGGCACCACTCCTCAGAGTTGCAGGGGCACACCCCACTATATGATCCTCTTGGCCGCCCCTTTTACTGTAACCTGGGCGCAGGGCTTGCCATAAATTCAGCAGCACCCTGGCAAATTGGCACCCCCCTCACCCCCTACGCGCCCCTGGTTAACAGGGTGCTGGCGGAATGGTGGCGGGCCAGGATGGGCCTTTTATTTTAATTTTTTTTTTACCCTCCTCGCTCTGGCACCTCAGCAGCCCATTGTCATTAAATGAGCCCGTCGCCACGGTTCATTCAATGACAATGATGCGCCTGCCACACCTTCTGCCACCATGCCAGCTCGAGGGAGCCTTTGAGAGACTGCCACGAGCTGACGTGGTGGTGGGCTAATTGCACCTTTGGTCATTGAAGGTGCCCGCGGCGTAGGGGCGCATTTTAAATGAGACTGCCGCCACGGATGTATTTTACATCAAAAGCCCGCCAGCCACTCCGCCTCCCACTATGCCAGCTCGGGGGAGTCCTTGAAAGACTCCCCTGAGCTGGCGTGGTGGGGGTTAATGGTGCCCAGGGGGGCGTGGTACCCCGGGCGGTCGCCCGGCTCAACCCCCCCCCTAAGGCTGGCTCTGCCTGGGCACAGGAGCTTGTAGGGGAATTTCTGGGTCCAGGCAGCGACCCAGGAAATAGAACTGCCGTTCCCTGCGAGCAGAGCGCAGTCTAGCCGCCTTGGGCAGCAGCCACAGAGGGCCTACAGCTCCGTCATGACCTACACAGGCTCAGTTCCACCCGTCCCCACAGGGGGCCCCAAATCCAAATCCGCTGGCGTCGTAGTAACAATGTGGAGTTCAGCACGCCTCAGTCTGCTGCAACATCAGGGCCAGTACAGCCCGGCTCCACCCACCACCCGAGAGCCTCCTGGAATAACGCACAGACACTAGGTATGCATTACTGTGACTGCAACCCGTCCACGAGCGGGTCCCACTTGTATTAAACACGCTGGTGCACGTCACAACACTCTGGTGGGAGCAACACTGCCTTTAGTTTGTGAGGGAGCTGTTGTCACTCAAGAACTTTCGCCCTAAGGGTTCATTCTCTGCAGCCTCTGCAGTAGACCCTCTGCAGCCCATTGGAAGCAGCTGAGGTATTAAAGACACTCTGGCAGGAAAACACCAGATTTCTCTATTATTCCTACTTGCCTGCACTGGAGGCCTAGTAAAACGAGCATTGCTAAGTAAGCCTTTGCCAAAGTGGTGCTGTGCAAATGTACTGTTAGAGCATTTGTCTTGAGCTCCCATATAAAGCTGGTTGTGAAAAATGCTCTTAGCTGCAAAACACATCAACACACACACACTAAACAACATATACGTGCTCTCGGGAGTGCTACTGTCAATGCAGTTAATCAGATGGAATGGGTGTATCAGGGGGCTGGTTTTTCAAGGTGCGTGTCACTTGGAAGTACGCACACACGCAGACATATTCTCTATTTGAACTGAACGAGTTGTTTAATGAGTTTTCCAACCCAACTGTATAGTTGAAAAGTATGAGTCAGGCTTTTGTTGAATCGTGCCACCTGATTAGCTACATGTGTGTATACTGCACTCTGTCAGCTTAATGTCCATTTAAGAACACGTTGACTGAGAATAGAAACCCATGCACAGTGGCCTATGAATGTTAAATACATTTTCAGACATTACAATAAGTACTACTACAGTAGTTAAATGATTAACAGATACATTTAAAGTAGTGTTGCCAGTGTTATGATGTGACCTCACTCCTGTCCTTTGGTTTACAGAGATGACAGCCTCCCGGACTCACTGCCTTTCACACATTCTTACGTCATGCTCACCCTGGCCAATCACATTCTTCTGGGTGTAGCAGGGATGATCTTTCAATTCTGGGCGAATTGCAAATCGAGTTGTAGCCTCTGGGGATTCCTTCTAGCAGGTAAGTGACACCAATCTGAAGACGAGCAAGTGGAGAAGGTGGGACGTTGCTGTGATTGTGAGAGCAGCTCTGTCAATCATTGGTAAACTTAAAGATATAGGGCTATGCATAGATTCCAGGGAACAGAAAATCATAGGCTCGAGGAGAAAGAGAAGTGGTAGGTCACATTTTGTGCAGTATTTTTTGGGGGGCTAGCCGTCCTCCCGTCTAAGCCCCCACCCTTTCCCCAGCCTCTAACTACCTTTAGATATAAAACAAAAAATGTAACCTCCCCCTAAAAATGCAGCAAAACAGTACGGCAAAATGGCTCCGGTCAGTGGACTTGGTCAGGTACCTGGAATACTCCATCTTACCAAGGGAATATTACTCTGTTTATATCTAGTATCCAAGGGAAGGAGTGCAAGAATGTTCTTGATTACAGCCCATGATTGTCTTCATTGTCCACCTTTCGCCTCCGTGAGGATGCGACATCAGAGACTGTCCCCAGCAATACTGCTCCTCCTCCCTTCTTTTCCCATTCTGGGACTCTTCACTCTCTCCTCTGCCTGAGCCCTGGAAGGCAACCTTTCTGGGGTCTCTTTTCTTCTTATGACCCGTTTGTACTTCAGGTGGAATTATTATGGTCTAATTGGAAGGATGCCTTCAACAACCTTTGCACTTCATCACAAGCCTGAGGTTTTTGGATTCCATCTGTGCCATCAATTTGCTACCAAGATTTTGTCTGTCCTTTACATGATTCAATCTCACGACCCCTTTTGTCCTTTTTCTCTCACTCTTACAACTAACCAATAAACCTCGATTTATAGTCACCATTCCACCTTCCTCTCATAATATTGACAACTCCCTCTCCTGACCAATAACAGCCTGGTCGTGGCCTCATTTTCTATACGTTTTCCTGTCTCCCTTCTCCCACTACACACTTGTGGATTTTTAACAAGCATGCCCCCCCTTACTTTTAACCGTCCCACCAAATGCACCCCTCCCGCCTGTCCAGCGATGTCCATCAGCCAACTCACCCATTTTGTCATCCTTTAGCCGTTTCCTATACATACATCTCCTTCCCTGGTAACATTCCCATCCTCCCACAGACAATCTCTCCCCCGCACTAACCTACATCCGTTTTCTCAATTCATTGTAGGGCTATCTCTACACCTTTCCTGCTTTACTGAAATGAATTGCACATACATGTGGTTTACCATATCACATATTGTCATTGACCAGTCATGTGTCTTGTCGAACTATGCATTTTCCCCCTTACATTGTTTGATCCCGAATAATCATTGAATTCATTTATGTATTGGTTTAACTCTTCTTATATGGTGCTCTGGTGCCCATTGGTCCAGGGTTTGCCTTTTATAAAACCATATGTAATATAACATTTAAAAGACATGGCTTACATGTTTTGCAGTGTGGGAAAAGTGGCAGTAAAAGTGGTAGTAATTCCGTGACCGCCAATTTTTTACACACCACGAAACTACATTTGCCAGTTGGGGTTCACTGACTTACCTCCAGCCAAGAACTGGAGGCAAATCAGGCCCCCACTGCCAGAAAACAGCAGGTATATTTGGCACCTGTATTACTGATGCCAGAAATACCTGAAATTACCCGCATTGAGTCTTATGCGACTCCATGGAATGGGGAATGACCACCGCTGCTGCCAGCACCTGGAATATCCCAGAATTAGCAGAATATCAGCCAGCGATAACGGTAGGTCAGTTTCCCGGTATCCTGTCGAAATGACAAGCAGGATACCGGGAACCTTATAATGAGGACCATACTGAAGATTCGAAATAAGAAACCTATAACCATTAAATGGCCTAACTCAAGAATGAATTAAATGTGACTGCAGAATATATAGCAGAATATTCAATAGTATGTATCATACCTTACCATACCTGCGATGCAGAACATGGGCAAACAATGAAACACTTTATTTGCGAGGTCTACTTCATCTTCAAGTAACCCACTGTCTTATTCTTCAGCTACAGCTCCTCACTTACAGACCAATTCTTCACTTTCTTATCGTTCTGTTTTGTGACACAGTGGGCCTCATTACACGGACGGCGGTGGACCAAGGTGCTATTAGCACCTTGGTCCATGCCGGTAAAATACCGGCACCGCCTTGGTGGAAAGGGGAATTACCGCCCTATTCCAAGGTTGGTGGGGCGGTAATTCCCCCTTCCCCCATTGCCCTTCCCCATTCCCATTTTTGCCCCATAGGGCATAATGGGAATGGGGAAGGTGCTAATTACGGCTCCGCAAATTGCGGTACCGTAATTAGCTCCCTGGTCCCTTTGCGGGTTGGTTTTTAACGCCTGCAGAAAGCAGGCGTTAAATTCTCCAACCCGCAAAGGGACCTCGTAGTAAGGCGGTAAGGGTTAACGGTCACCAGTACCATTAACGGTGATCGTTAACCCTTACCGCCGTCCGTGTAATGAGGCCCAGTGTTCTTGAAATGTACATGGAACTATATGGACAACGATGTCTTTGAATGGACTGCAGTGTATTTCAATGCACAATGACTTGGCACAGCTTACACATTTTCAGCTCAGAACTCTGAAACCCCTTTAAGAGCCACTCTAAAAGGCTGTGCAATAAACACAAATATTACCAGTAAGATCAACATTTTGAAGGTGTGTTTTCCTTGTGTGAAATATATTAAACAGTTTATAGTTAACAGTGTGACCTAGTGACTGTTTTGATTGAATGAAATGCCCTGATTTAAGAATTAAGTGTGCAGTATTTCATTTGAGCAGTCTAAATGTCCTTGTATATAGTATATCCCCTGTGTGTTTTCAACTGTCTGCATTATTTCCACCTGTGTAATATTCAATATAATGTAAAGTGTTCCTCTCTGCAGGAGTGCAAGGCTGAGCCGAGGCTTCAGCGCCTACTCAGCCCCCACTCTTCTACAAACCAAGAGCCAACCCAAACATAAAGGTAAAGCAGGCACAGTTAGGAGACATTGGGCCTCATTACACGGACGGCGGTAAGGGTTAACGGTCACCGTTAATGGCAACGGTGACCGTTAACCCTTACCGCCGTACTACGAGGTCCCTTTGCGGGTTGGAGGAATTAACGCCTGCTTCTTGCAGGCGTTAAGTACCAACCCGCTAAGGGACCTCGGAGCTAATTACGGCACCGCAAAATTGCGGTGCCGTAATTAGCGCCTTCCCCATTCCCATAGAGCCCTATGGGGCAGAAATGGGAATGGGGAAGGGCAATGGCGGAAAGGGGATTTACCGCCCCTCCAACCTTGGAATGGGGCGGTAAATCCCCTTTCCGCCAAGGCGGTGCCGGTAATTTACCGGCATGGTCCAGGGTGCTAATAGCACCCTGGATTACCGCCTTCCGTGTAATGAGGCCCATTCTCACCACAAAAGTGATGGGTGGAAGGTTTCGAATGAATCTAAACCACTGGCAATTGCTCTGGGCCAACCTTCCACACCACCGTTTTTTAGCCCGTCTGCGCCATTGCAAAAGGGGACCAGCCATGAGCAAATCAGTCAGCAGCTGCCGCCACCGAAGGTAGCAGCCCAGCCCGAACTGCTAGGCCAGGTCCCCTCTGCACAGGAAACCAAGCAACCCCAGACATGTTTCGGCCTTGTTGGACCTCCTCAGTGAGGTGCAGCCTGGTTCCCTGTGGCGCAGTTAGGAGACATACCTCCTCCGCCTTGTTGTGGTAATGTGGGCTGAGGGAAGACTATTCTTCTATTGTGTACATCTGCATAGAATTTTAATGTCGACATTCAAACTTGTATTTAACATCAGTCACTGCAGTTACCAAACCAGATGCACACGTGTATTTATTTAAAGTTGTTTGTATGTATTCAGGATGGGCCTCCCGCCCAGGCTGCTGCATTGTAACCTAATATAATTCCAGGAATACAGATATATAGCTCCCTGGTGAAGCACAGGCAGTTTATGAAGCCTGATTGTGGAGAGGGGCATTCAGAGGACCCTTAATAAAGAAGATCAGAAATAACTGGTTGTGGGCCATCCTTATTCCAGGATAATACATCCTCTCCCCCATCTTCAATTTCTCATCTGGAAATCTGTTGCTGTCTATTTTCTTCATTGGCTGCCCTGTGAATGTAAGTGCTTGTGGCTGCCGTACTCCTGTGGATTTTGCCCTGGCTCACAAGTTTTGCCTGCCCCAGAGAAGGCTTACTGCCTGTGCCTCTGTGCCACCTTCCGGATCCGCTTTACCCTGCACTCATGCTGCCAATCCTTTCCGGGCAGTCAGTTGAGCTCCGGCTTTGCTGTAGTTATCCATTCTCCTCGCCACACCTTGTCAGAGCCTTTCCGGCACTTCCATTTCTACCAGCAATACTTGAGGATCTTGATGCTGAGGAACAGTTAGCTTGCATTGGTACACTGGGCTATTTGCGCTGTTCTGACCTTTAGGATTAAGGAATTCCCCCAGAATCAATCCTTTCTGACAACTTTCACATTGAGTATTACTTTCCTGCATGCTGTCTGGTTCTGGATTCCATAAATTGTACTTCGAAATAACCAAGGTGGAGTTCTTCGTTTAAGTAACAAGAAGGATACTAGGTAAGTAATCTGCAAGCTTTATTGTGCCCAGATGTACATTTAAGTCCTAAAGTGCACAGGGAAGAAACAGTGGCCCATCTACTCCAGCTCCGCTCACTCTAACTGACCATATAGAACACCTGCACTCAAACCCGATTAACATTCCACAACCACAGCATTCCACTGGCAAAAGCACATAACTACACTTCTCCCCCGATTAATCACACCAGAAATACCAACAGTGGAACATTGGACGTCGCACGAGATGCCCTCAAGGAAAAGAAGTACAGCCACAATGCACAACACCTACTCACACATGCTGTAGCCAAGAACCAAAAAGGTAAGGGACTTGAGCCGACGTAAATAGACAGAATGCTCTCCAGCACAAGATGGGTGATGTACACCTTCACCCACCGTAACACATCTCCAACAATGGATAAGAGACGCAGAAAACAAACACCAATAGCAAAAACTAGCTGCACACCTCCACAGCACACAACACATTCGCAAACACTGCAACTTAGATATGCACATGCACCAGATACAGAAGATAAAAATGCCCAACAATGGGAACGCGCCAACATAATACGTCGCCCAATTACAACGGACAGCGCCTATAATACCACAAACAACCTCCCCGCCTATAACCAACAGTCAAACACTGGCTGTAACCAACACCTTATAATTGCCACACCCTAACCTCTGGCTGTAATCAACTGCTAAGCATGCCGGCCGTAACCAACAGACCCAAAACACCACACATGACCTCCTCGACTGCAATCAACAGCCAACTCTAGCTGTAACAAATAGCTTAACACCACACACGCCGACTATAATCAATGGCCAACTCTATCTGGAACTAACAGTTCAACAGCACACACAAACCTGACTGTAATCACCGTCCAACTCTAGTTGTAACCAACAGCTTACACCACACATAACCCCAACTGTAATCAACAGCCAACTGTAGATGTAACCAACATCTTAAAACTGCTGACTGTAGCCAACAGTCTATGCTCACCAAACTATACTCACCACACAGCAC